>NC_056725.1:746963317-747235745 GCF_019279795.1 Protopterus annectens | reverse complement strand
GGAAAAAAAAGGAAAAAAAAAAACCAAACTGCCCAAAGGTGGACTGTCCCTCTGGCGTGGGACAGGTGGTGACCCTACACATATCCCGTTACTGTACCGTGCACCGGTGACCATCCCGACACGCGGATATGTATTGCTGCGGGTTAACATTTCCATGGCTGGCGTTACCTGCCCTGCCCACCCTCCAGGATGATCGGGTTGTCGGTCACTATGTTTAATATGTGGTGATTTCGCGTCTTACTTATCTGTGAACTTGCATCCCTGGGTTCCATATTACCCTGTTGTCCTTTCTATCTGTGTATGCGTACATATATTTCTACATGTGTACTGATATGTATTTCCGTATCTGTGTATGCACATGCGTACATGTGTGGTCGACTTGCGGCGATAGTGGCAGCATATGGCTACGCCGTGTGCTGTTGAACCGGCGTGCGTTGAGGTGTTGGCGTTCCATGCTCTGCTGGCTATTGGGTGTGCAGTGCTTGGCGGTGCCTTTGTTGAGTCACACATACGTCCGCATACGGTACACATTACGGGCGGACATGTTTGTGTGGCGTCCATTTTACTGTGTGTGCAGGTCAGGAGGTGTCAGTCCATGGGGCCTACACTGTCAAAGTATGTGCTATCGTTCCCGCTTTGGCAGGGCGTAGGCATATTGGGTACGCCTCTGTCTACCTACTGGGGCCGGCTCAGTGTGTCCGTGGCGCCGCACGCCCTGTGCCTGTGCTTGCCCTGGCAGTTGTGGCGGGCTTGGTGGCCCTCCGGCATTATGTCCCTGCAGCAGCTGTTTCCGCAGAATCATATTGTGTAGCATACAACATACTATGAATATGTGGGCACTTGTGCCTGGAGAGTACTGCAAGGCTCCACCGGATGTATCCAAGCACCGGAACCGTGATTTCAGGATCCCGAACACACGCTCTATGATTATTCTCGTTTGTGCGTGTGCCTCATTATGGCGTTCTTGCATGTGTGTGTGTGCATTTCTGATGGGTGTCATCAACCACGGCTCCAGTGCGTAGCCAGCATCCCCCACAAGGTGACCTTGTGTGATGTCCCCACTGGCGAATACCTGATACAGCTGTGAGGCATGCCAGATATGGGAGTCGTGGTAGCTTCCAGGGCTGCCAGCACACACATCCATGATAATGCCCTGCGCATTGCACACGACCTGGCAATTGATGGAGGGTATCCCTTGCGGTTTATGTAGCGTCTACCCTGCTCCCCAGGTGGTGACTTGATTTCTATGTGCGTACAGTCTATCGCACCCAGGACCTCCGGGTATTGTGCCACACGGTGGAAGCGGCGCATATTGCTAGCCAACTCCTCCTGAGATGTGGGGAACTTTATGTGCTCATGGGCATGTGGTAACATGGCATCCAGGAACTGGTGTAGTACCCTGGATGCTGATGCCTGTGAGATGCCCATTATGTCCCCGGTGGGCCTTTGGAAGGTACCTGTAGCCAGTATTCACAAGCTCACACATACCTTTGTGTCCACTGGGATGGGCTCCCCTCTGTTGTCTCTTGTTCTCAGGCGGCCGGCACAGCTCCACTATTTGCTGTAACGTGTCCCTGTCCACCCTGTAGCGCTCTACTATCTCCAGGTCTCGCAGCCCCTGGTAGGTCACCCTTGGTCTGAACACTCTCCTTCTCCTGTGAGGCCTACGGTAGTTGTCGGCACCACCCTCCGCAACTCCGTCTGTCTCTGCCACATACCTATGCATCACGGCCATGGCGGCACCCAGCATATACATGTTAAAAGTTCCCCGTCTGTTTACACCCTACGGTGCGGCGTTTGGGAAATCGCGCTGTGTGTTGTGCACATTCACATTTATTACTGTTGTGCTGTATACCCGGTGATGTCATTGGGTGTGTCTGTCGACCTATCCATGGATTATTTCCGTGGTTTTACGCTTGCAGCTGCAACGGTACTGCCTGTAGTGTTACATTACAGTTGCCTGCATTGCCTTCGCCTGGCATCTTACATTACTGCATCCTGCAGGCACATGGCATATGATGCATTTTATCTGCGGCCGCAGTTATGCTACCTCTGTACTTGGCTGTGCTATTTCGGTTCTTTGCTCTTTGCATTTCTACTACATCCCCTATTACCTTTGCTCTCATATGCCTCCTTTCCCGTTCTGCAGGAGTCTGCATGCAGACTTATCAGCTGCCGGCGTTTGCCCTTCCTGCATTGATTGGTGTTAATTGCTTGTTATGGATACATTTACACTGCTTCCGCATTTCCTCGTATTCTCCGCATTACCTTCCTATATCCCTGGTTGTTGCCGGTGAGGCCGTCCACATGACTGGTTTCGGGAACGTAGTCATCCTCGTGCACATGCATTTGTGCAGCGCATTCTGTACTGTCAGCGCATCTATTTCCTAACACGCCAGTCATGATGCTGTAATGTGCATTGTACAGCCCAGATTTGCTGTCCTCCAATATCCTTCCTCCTACAGTGGCACACCCTGTGTGGTTGACATGTATCTCGTGTAGGCCACTCCTCGGTGTAGTACCGCTACGCCGTTTGCTCCATCCTTACGCTGGCGCCGTTTTTGCGATTCACTATTATCTGCCTCATTTGCATGGAATTGACTACTAATACCTGGTTACGGCGCGGACACCGCCTCCACTCCTTGACAACCATTGCGCTGGGGTTGCAGCTTTACATACATACTATGGTGTGTGGTGGCTGTGCAGCTGATTTGTGTTCTAATGCTCTTTTCGGACATTATCATATTATTTCATTGCTTTACAACTTCTGTGCACACATCCCGGGGTCTGCTGTTCTTTCTACGTACGTGCCATTTATGTCATTTTTTACATTTTGTGCATATTTTCTTTGGACATTCTCGGTGCCTTTCCACATTGGCATATTGCACCTATATGATACCTGACTTTGACAGCCTTCCGTTACTCCTCCGGTATGTTTGGGTAAATGTAAACCGTTTTTTTTGGTTTACATTGCCGTGCCCTTACGCTACGCCTGCGCCACTTCGTGGATCGCTATTTGCCCTCATTTGCATGGTGCAATACCGCACACAGTGTGTTTTGCATATCTACGCCGGGGGCGGGGACGGTCCGGCGCACGCCGGTAGTGCACGTGGAATTCATTCATACCTGAATCGCTAAGCAGCCATATTTGGCGTTATAACGCCGACGCTATGCTGGCGCCTGGCGCAAGGTTCATGAATCCCGGGGAGTGTTTATATTAGTTTTTGTAGTACCTGTCATTGTTTTTGCATAGGCAAAACTGTTAGGCCAATTAGAATACGCAAACATTTGAAAGCTATTAAAGACAAGGATAAAATGAATGCCCTAAGTAAACATAGCATGATATGTGAAGGGTTCAGAAAATTTCACTTTTCTGCTTTAGAACAAATAGATGAAGTTAAGTTTACAGGCAGTTGTAATAAGTTGCTAGAAACCAAAGAGTTAAAGTGGCAGATTATGTTAAGGTCTGACAGAAAGCCAGGCTTAAATGAACATATTAATATAAAAAGTATACTTAAAAATATAGAATTTTGTAATATGTCTACAATATTTTTGGTTTGAAATTTGACCTTTAGAGTAGATGTTTTTAAGTGCACATTATGTTTATGTGCATATTGTTTTAACTAAGGTTTTTGACATAAAATGCTGTTTAAGCAATTTATTTTTTAAGTAATTAACTTTCATTGTTGCGTGGTGATTGGACAAACAATTAAGCACTCGGTATTTAAAGCAATAATTTGTGATATTTATGTTTTTCTGATGAAGTTCCTTTGATTAAAAGTAGAACAAAAGCACTAAATATTCTGGTCATGGTGTTATTATTTTATATTTTTTGGTTCCTTCATTACGGTCCCGAGCAGTGCCTTCAGGATTCTTTATTCTTTGTTCTTTGTTATTAGCTGCTTGGTTCTTGGATTGCTGCAGTGTTGTAGTTTTTTTACATATTCACTTTTTATGTGACATTTTTGAATATTATAAAATGTTCTAGGATGTTTATTAGGTGTTTTTATTGTAAATTATTCCCTCTATTTTTATATTGGATGTTTACCATAACATGACGCATTTATTTATGTGTGCATTTAAGGACTGGGAAAGTGACATGGAAACTGTTCTGATTAAGTTCTGTTAAATTTTGGAATGAAAGTGCTAAACAATAAAAAAAATGACACCAGTAATGGGGTAGTGTTTGTGTTTTATTTTTGTAATACAGATATTGCACATATTAGCCCGTGTCACAAAAATGTTTCAAATGTTCTTAAAACTAATTTAAATATGCGTATTTATAGCTAATATTCTTATTCAGACTTGAATAAGTTAAAATAGAAGCAAAACAGTTGGATATTTGTAGATGTGAGTGATCAGCACCCTTCAACATGTTGCTGTAACACCAGGACTGAGATTTATACAGATCCACTATACTCTTGTGTGATGCTTGTACAACTTTGTGGCTCTGCATAGTGACTTGCACCCTAGTTACATATCCAGAGCAAGACAGACAACCCTTCCAATTAGGTAAGTGTGATACAGGAAACACAACTGAGCAGTGGAGGAAATAAACAGTTGAAATATCCATGTAGTGAAACAGGTACTCAAAAACACAGGAGAAAATCTAGATAGCAGCCACATGCCTCTTTACATGGACATTGTAAGAATTGAAAACATGGGGTTTGGCACAATGGTAAAGGTGTGTACCTCATGGACAAAAGTACAGGGTTTGACTCTCAACAAGGAACATTAACTAGGCATAAAATAGTCCACAAGGGCAGTTAGCTTAATATGAATCTAGAGAAGATGAAACCAGGTTCTCTCACCACCGGAAAGCGTAACCAACAAAAGTTGGGTACATACAGTCCAATAATCACAAATAAAATTTGTTGCAATAAATCCACGTCAATAAAAAGAAATTCTGTAGGTATCGACACAGAGGCAAAGTGTAGACATGGAAGACCAATATTTATTAATTAAAACGTAAGCGCTTTCGCGTAGCAGCTACTATGCTTCATCAGACAATACTAATAACACAAAAGCTTCTTATTATATACAAAGGTTAATAAAAAAGGGCGCCAAATCAGTAAGAGTTGATAAGAATCAATTACCTCATTAAGTAATCAAATAATTAGGCAACTAAGGCTTGCAGCTTAGTTAGGTGTTTTTTTTTAAAAGGATATCTTTAAAAAGCACACATTTATGAAGGAGATTTTGGATGTAACATATTATTCATAAATCGTTCAAAACTAATTATAAGCAGCAATGTCATGTTAAATAATATGCAAAATAATAATACAAATATGAAACCACTACAAAATCTGGTTTCATGTTTTCTGTATATACATGATAAATGCATATATTGAGCTAACAAACAAAGAAGTAAATATCAAGTTTACATGTCATGTTAAACTCTGATGTTCAAAATGATGCAAATATAAAACCAACTTTAAAATCAGACTGCATAATAGCTGCTCATAAATAAGTAATAAATAAATAAATAAATGAGTAAATGGATCATTGAATAAATAAATAAATAAATAAGTGAATATGTGAACAAATAAATATAAAGTGCTGTTATGTGACCAATATTTCAAAAATTGAAAATTAAGTAATGGTACATATTAATGTAAACACTATTCAAATTGGGATTATATACATGTTAAGAGTTGAGTGTGAAATAAATAGAAATAAATAATGCATAAATAAAATGTTCTTTAACTATTAGACTGAATAGCAAATATAAAAAATGTGAAGTGAGAACAACTTCCAAAACAATTTAAAAACAGCATTAGAAACAGCATTAAAAACAGTGTTAAAACAGCAGTGACAACATTATAAGGAGGCTTAAATAAAGAGAATATTTTGTTCAAAAAATGTATTTAGGTTATTGGGAATAATTTATGGTAATTATAGTATATTAGCAAATATATGTTTTAAAGATTTTGTATAAAATAGATGTTGGAAATGTATGTAAAAATATATATATATATAAAATGTAAAAATATATATAAAAAATATATATGAATAGTGTATGAAAAAATGTATATATATATATGTATGTATAGTCCAAAATGTGTATATAATAAAAACACGTTCAGATTCAGTTTATATAACAACTTATGTCATCATAACATGTCTAACTCAATGTATAACAGAATAACATAGAAAGGAACAATGTTAAGTCTCAATGTGTAACTATCTTCTAGTGATAATATATATATATAAGATCTAAAATGGAGTCTGAGATGTATATATAATGAGAGTAATATGAATCTATGAAGACTGTTGAATCTGGAAATAAGGCGATATATTTAGAGTTTATGTTGTGTGTGTGCTCACACATTCCTTACCAGCACAGCACTAAGTGATGCATAAAGCTGTGCAACAGTACCATATTTACCAACTGTAATGCTATTTGATAGAAGAGATTAATAGAAAAGTATGAAAAATGGGAAAGATAGCAAGCACAAAGACAGACAGATAGATATGCGAGTGTACAGCATATGGGAAAAGACAGGACCCCATTTTTTTATATACATAGAAAAAAGAAGAAAAAGGTTGGAATGAAAAGGGGATAGATGAGTGTGCAGTAGCAGACAGACACGCATGCAACATAGCAGGCATCTAGGGGTGGACGTACATCCCTACATGGATGGGGAGGCATGGGATGGATAGACACAAATAAAGGACAAACAAATGGTCAGACAATGTACAAGATATCAGTTGTGTCAATAGGGAAAGAGGATCGAGAGTTCGTGATAGTGTGGGATACAAGCATCAGAATGCCATCTGTCACTCTGGTTTAGTGGGGAATTATTGTGATTCATCATTTCCTGATGGATTGGGGGTGATGGTGGTATGGGCCATACTCTGTCCTGATATTCCATGGTCAAGGCCGGCTGGGTGAGAAATTCTGCAATTTGCTTCAGAAGCCTTTACATCCAGGCCATGTAGCTCTCCACTCCTCTCTCCATTGGAGCCTCCACCATCTGCTCCAGCTGTGTTATCTTAGGAATCAAAGAAAATAAAAGGCTATTTGACCAGAGGCCGTGTACTCCTTGCCAATAGCCTTTGTCAATTTCTATCAACCTTTTCAAAGAGGGCAAGGACTATCAGTTCTAGAGTGTATTTTAGGGCACTCATTTATATATTTGTTGTGATCTAAAGTCCAGCATGAATTCACATTGTTTGACATACAAGGGGAGTCTATTACAAAGAAAGGGGGGCATTGGGTAATGAACCTATCATTCCTTATAGTTTTCTTTATTAACTGATGTAAATTGAGATGTCTTATTCTTGTGCTGAGTGCACTATCTGATATATCAGTAAAGTGATGGCTTCAGATAACAGAGTCCAAGAGGGGATAGAAAGCAAGGTGTAAGTCATCTCGCAAGAGTCTGTATGACACAGAGTACAGGGACAGTGATTCCAGACTTTCCAGGTAATTGAGATTTATGAAACCCAAGATACTTTTTGTTTGAAACCTCCGTGTTTTTTTTTTTCGAGTTTTGTTGATGTGTCTAGTGAGATACATGCCAAAGGCTGCATCAAATTCTATAATGGGGCTAACAGGCTAGAGTACAGGGTAACAGTAACTTCCTTTGTTTTAGCTGAGAAACTCTTTGTAATTGTGTGATTATAGAAGTATTTTCTGACTACAGTTGCTACAAGGTAATTGATAGAGAAGGAGCCATCAACTGAGGTGCCCAATCTCTCACATTCTGAGGAGATATACGGTGCTCTGGAAGTGTGTGGCAAGCTGTCTTTATGCACCTTCTTATTGATCTATACCTTTTGTACAGGTATTCCATTAAAGTAAGCCTAACAATATCAAAATGTATACCTATATGTGCTATGTATGCATACATTGTAATGGAAACAACATAGCCTAGGATACCAGGACAACTTGTTCCTATACATTCCTATATGCTTATTATATCCTTTGGAGATGGTATGCCTTTTGTATGGTATATGGTGGTCTTTGATGCTGGCTATGGCATTGCTATGTCTATACCTCTGTATTCCTCTCTCACCACAGTACTATATAACTCTGTCACCTGTGTTTTTGCATGCATGTTCCACTATTTGTACCAGGGACGATTACCTTCCCATAAACATACATGGTCTTAACAAAAATGATGGTCTTTGAAGGGAGTCCACATCTGTCAATATATGGCATATTGTCTACCTATATGTGTTCCCATCTATCTTTCTGGCTACAGCATTACAAATTCCCACAGGTGGTCTGTAGCATACTTCTGTGTTTGTAGCTGTCATCTTACAAGTCCTAGCAATAGATGATGCATAGCCATGTCTCTTTTGTTCACGGTTGTTGGCATATCTGAAGGTCAGAGTTGACACAGACTGGACAATTTCAGCTCTGCTGAAAATGATTTCTGCCACAGGCACTCAGGACCCAATGGGCAGTATCTGTTGGAGACAGGAGGTGCTGATCAGCCTTTACAGGATGAGGTGTGCAAGCTGCGGTGAATGACATCAGTGTTGATGTGGGTAGAACTGCACATCAGAGCAGTGTCTCAAAGGCACAAATCATATTGCATCAGGCCAGTGGACTGGGCCTATGTCAAACACAAGTGCTAACACCTACCCACAATTCAGGAGGAAATAATCCATGACACAGAATACCTGCCACCTCAACATTCTCATCTCTGCTTTATATCACATGTCAATCCACCCAGTGTGTGTCAGCAACTTTGTGTCATTGTCCCTAGCCACCTTTGTTTATGCTGACAATTGTTAGCCACTTCACCTTCTTTCCTGTATGGTATATATGGAGATGTGTGGTGTATAGTGTAGCCCAACCATACACTGACCAGCATAGCCTGATATAAATACTATATCTATCATCTTTGTTTTGTGTGACTCTGCATTGTGATGTGTGGTTGTCAGGGCTTACAGTTCTGGACTATATGTCACCTCTTTGACTGCAGTACAATAATTTGTGCCTATTGCTCTCCAGGGGTACATGGTGTGGCTATTAGTTGCTACTTTTCCACTTTACTACAATCTACCGATAATGTTGCTGCACCTTCCATGATAGTCATGTACATGCATGATCTGCCTGTATCCATACCATGGGTTGATCTGCCTGCTTCCTCATGATCGCATTATTCAGCATGACACATGCTAGAAACACCCTGTTGGTGATGAGAGGTACAGACTGTGCCCCCCCCCCAACCACCCAAATATAGTTAGGCAGTGGAACTTTACTTTGTGCTGGCTGAACATATTCTCAGTATATGTTTGAGCTGTATTGTACTGGAGTTTAGAAGTGCTCCATGTGCTTTGTATTGATTGCCATTCGGCAGAACTCCAACGGGTATCCAACATAACCTAAAAACAACTGCAGTATATATGTCTGCGTATGATTTGGGAGGTTACTACTTTTAGAAACACCCTGTATTTAGCTACATAAATTTTCTTTAGCCACAGTGTCTGCATGCGTCAGCTAGATGGCCCTGTGAAATGGCTCTTTAGAGGAAGTGGTGATACAGCTGAGATGACTACCATATAGTTGAATCATGGAGACTACCTGGGTGCTAAGGGAGCACACTGATTATCTTAAGTACATTATAGACTACCTAGCAGTTCACAGAAGAAAAGCATTTTCTAGTCACAAAGTCTTGTGACTGTGGGCTATGTTGGGCCTTTATTGTTACATGTCTGTAGTGTACAACACCCAATACCTTAGGCAGGTGACTAATCTCACAAAAGCCATACCTATAGGTGGCTCCCTCCTCCAGTGCACTAGGAAACCAGATATTCTCATCCACATATAGAAGTACTATATTGAGGAACTTGCTCAATATTCTAGAGGTGGAAGCCTGATAAACATGTAGCATGTCCCCTAGCCATTGAAATATTCCTGTAGCTAGAAATGTGCTATATAAACCTTGATTTCCAAAGGGATAGGAATGCCACTGTAGATGCCATCTAAAGGCACTACATGTAAATCAAGCACCATACAATGTCCCAATTACCATGCAACTAAACAATAATCTCCTGCATAGTAATGTTATGGAATGGTACCCACTTCCAGTAACATTCTCAGCGATATTGGACACCCTCTAATGCATAATGTCAGAATGTGGCAGTGTTAATAGTTATTAAATGCTCATGCATTGATATTACTGTGATCTTGATTAACTAGGGTAGACTGATCCAAAATGGACTCTTTATATCTACGACTTAGGAGTTACAACAGAAAGCATAACATAATATATTTCATTTACACAGTATTGGTAGCATTTTAAGTATCAAAGGTCAAAAATAAATTAAGTATGCACTCTGCATACATATAAACAAGCTGGAAATCATGAAATTCCAGAAATTATACCTCTCAAACTCTTAGAGCAAGAAACCTGGACAAAGCCATAAATAAAAGTGGGACAAAGGCCCAAAAATAGGGACATTTTTTAAATGTTGCTTCTACAAACTTATAAAGTTGATAGAATAACAGGGTTTGCATTGGTATTGATTTTCTGAAGGGTATAAAGTCTGACACGCAAATGTCTGTCATTATTTTCTAACTTCAGTCTTTTGTGGAAGTGTTTTGGTGAGGTGGTAGTGGTAGGTTTATTAACTAAGAATAGAGGGGGCAGTAAAGATGTAGAAGGAGTAGCACATACAATGGTGTACTTTATCAGACAGAGTTTGATGCTGTTCAGGCATCCTTCATTTACTGGAAGCTTAAAACATGGATCTAAGTCAAAGTCTGCAGAAATGTTTTGGAACTCACTTGGAAATGGACTCCATAATTTAGGTCTGAGGATTGGAGAAATGAGAACTGAGTAGAATAACTTAATTTATAGGAGAATGCTTCAGGTGAGTGGAAGTGCATTCAGAAGCTTAATAGTGTAACACTGAATTTGGAGTATGTAGAGCTATTGCGGGTTTTCCTTGTGTTTCCTATAATTAGGTACAAGGACTGAGAATGCATACTTTGTAGATGAAAGGCAGTTAGCAGGCCTGGCAAGAAAATTGCATTGTTGGTTTAGGAATGAAATTGATATGGGCTGCTTTTACCAGCCCATGTATGGCACACTGCAGGGGCTATCACTGTATAAGGTTTAGTGAATCAGACCAATTAAAATAAGATTCACACATTCAGTTATATCTAACAAGCTGACCCTTTGAAGAGTCTATCCATCCATAACCCCTTTTTGTACATTATTTATTTTATTTTACATTTGTTTACCAGGAAAGTCTGACTGGACACATGTCCTTTTTCAGTGGAAGCCTTGGGAGAAAAGCTCTGACATAAAAAATTATAAAAGTTGACAAGGATACATGATTGACAAAATACAGCAGAAATTTAAAAAATTGTTAATGCATATATGCTTGACAGAAATCAGAAGTGTTAAAATATAAAATTATCAAATAATGATTCATGAAACTTCATGGTACATGGGGTCAGGGTGTCACTTCATCAGTGACAGTCATCTAAAGCCAAGGTTTACACTGCCATCTGGCTAGCCCTGCCACACCATACACTCACCTATGGCCAATTTAGAGTGTCCAGTCCACTTACTGAATATCTTTGTGAGAGAAAATCCATGCAAACACAGGCAGGACATGCAGACTCTATACAGAAGGCACCCCAGCCAAGACTTGAACCAAGGAAACCTCTTATTGTGAGGCAACAATGCTATCCACTGTGCCACTGTGCCACCCAACCCTTACGGTAAACAGTTTTAGAAGAGACGAAGATGAAGTGATGGAGTTTATTCAACAGACTTTGGAGGCTCTTAAGGATTTTTGTGAAGATATAGACAACTAGTGGCAAAATGTATTTTAACTGTGGTTGCAGAATGTTTTTATCCATTCTTTCTAGAGTAAGGAAATAGGAGATTTTCCCACATTCAAATGGGGTACAATTAATTTTTGGCTTTCAAATTGTTAATTCCTAGTAACATACTTGAGCTTGAATTTATGGTAACATCTAAATAGTTGAAGGCAGGAAACATCATCTGTAACTTGGTTGTTGTAGGATGGAGGGGGTGTAGAGAGGTCACTGGTTGCTTAGATTGCAGATAGTACTGAGAAATATTACATTTTATTCATTTTATTTATTTTATTTATTTATTTTATTTTACATTTGTTGACCGGGAAAATCCGACTGGATACATGTCCATTTTCAGCGGAGGCCCGAGGAGAAAAGCTCCACATTTAACAGTTGGTACATTGTTACATAGATAAAAACTGATATTAAATTAAACAACTATTATAGAATTATAAAAAAAGAGAAGCCACTGTTGTTAAGTTGTATTTTAACTAACTCAGGAGGAAGGTTATGGATAATGTCAAGTGTTATTGTTTTATAGTAGGGTATGGAGTCATCGGAAACAAGGTCATCAAGATATGGAATAAGTCTGGGTGATTTCAGGTCTATGGGTAGAGAGTTAATAAATATGCTAAATAGAAAAATATGTTAAGATTGAACCTTGGGGGTCAGGACCCCCACCACAGGATTTTGAGGAAGTGAGTAGATGTTCTTGCATTTGATGACAAAGATTGTGTTTATGAGTTAACCTGAGAAACAATTTATGGGACAGGCAGCAAAGCAAAAAAAGAGTGAATAATTAAGAAGCAGGTTATGGCTGACTGAGGCTTTAGTGAAATCAAAAACTAAAGGGCATCTGTAATGTGTCCTTTGTTCACATTTGTAAGTATTGTATCAGCAAAAATGTGCAGGGCTGTTTGAATAGATCTGTTTTATGACTCTATGTCGGTGTGATGACAGTATGTTATAGTGATAAATTAAACTTGTTACCTGGTTGTATACAGCAAATTTGCTGTCTGAAGCTATAATATTTTCAGCATGCTTTGTACTTTAATATTCAAGGGCACATTGCTGTGCTATTCTTTCCTTATTTCTGTGAAACATGATTATGTGCATCTTGTATATATTTGCATGCCATTATGGGCTCATTTCCCTGCCTGCATTTATTTGCATGTTATCATGCTGTCATTTGCATATGTGCTCTGCCATACACTTCTGTGTATTGCATAGTATGCAGCATATCATTATGAATCACTACTTTCCTGAGTATGGCTGTTTGCTGCACAACTGTACACTGCACATTGCATAGCTCACAGCTTGTCTGTACATCAAGGTGCTCAGAGGTGCTGAACACCTTGGCAGTGCTATACCTGTCCCTGAACCTATACACAATCATTTTAGATCAGTTTAGAGTACAGTTAAGGTGACTGCTGCTATTTAGCAAATCACAACGTATCTATATTGAATGTTTGAACATTCAAAATTCTGAGTGTCATATGGTTGACACCATATGATTGGAAATTTGAATGTTCGAACGTTGTAATGGAGATCTCCATACAGCACGGAATGGGAAGATTTCCAAATAAGAAGCAAGTAAGAAATATACCGTCCAAGCTTAAAAATCTTGTTTACTAGAATGCAAAGCTTTCAACCAATGTCTCATTCTCAATGCATAAAACAATCAAGTGAGACTCAGTATATATATATATATATATATATATATATATATATATATATATATATATATATATATATATATATATACACAACATAGCCTACTAAAAAGCACAATCAGTCAAGTAATAAAATTATATCATATATTACAATTTAACCTTCCCACCCAGCAACTAACCTACAAACAAGAAACATAAAGATGGATAGCCTGGTGTATAAGCAGAGCAACAACACTAAACATTATAAAAAATCTTGTTTAAGTTTAAGAACAGGTTTCAAACTATTCTGAACATTCAATCCAGGGCTCTCAAAGGCCCTGAAAAAATCAATCCTTTTACATTCAGCAAGTTCTGTTTGAAGTTTAATGTCACCACCTCTTTTTTCAACTTGTACTATCTGAATTACTCTAAATTTAAAAGAATGATCTGAACCCATCAATTGAATATGTTTAAATAATGCATTATGTTCCACCCCTCTATGAATCTCAGATAAATGTGAACAAATATGTTGTTTTAACTTCAAATTAATCTTATCTATATTAAAACTAGAACAGGCAACATATTTAGCAACATAAACCAGATTTTCACTCTGACATGTAGCATAAGTTCTGAACTCAAAATTAACCTTAGAAATAAGATGTTCAAAAGTCAGAGCTGTATTAATAGCATTACAAAAACTGCAATGATGGCAAGGATGTGTGCCCTTAATATTAATAGCAACAGAATTAGCCTGTGGCATATCCTTATAGCAAAGCAATTGTTTATGTGCAAATAAGGGCTTAGTGCCTAATATATCCTTAATATCAGCACTGGAAATTAAAATCGGCCAGTACTTACTAATAATCTGTTTAATACTACTTGCATGTCTAGTATATTTTGTTAAATATCTAACAGTATTTTTCTGAGATTTTTCACTCCTAATATTACCTACACTGACAGATTCAGACCTTAAGTAAGGCCATACCACATCCAACCTTTTAGTAATAACATCACTTCTCACACTATTCAAAATATCTAAATGGGAAGATTTCCCTTTTCTGCACTGTAGTGTGATCTTGGAGTTGGTATATTTAAAGAGAGGTGGGTTTGGGTTGGGCACAGCCCCGCATGTGGGGGGTGCAGGGGGGCTTGCCCACCTGCTTAAAACATTCAGGTAGGTGTTTTGTGTAGTTTATTTTTTTATTAGATATTCAAATTTTTGAAAGTTCAATCATATGGTGTCGACCATATGACAATCGAACTTTCAAAAGTTCGATTATCTAATATAGACCCATCACAACTACATTGTAATTGATAAGAGATATTAGATTTTTGTAAAACCGACACGTCTAAGTTGTTTTTAACTTAGAAAAGAAAAGCTAAAGTAAATAGAAGTCACAGCACCATTTCACTGCAACATCGATCTTCATGGCGGATTTACTGCTATAGTGAATCCTCACTAATACATAAGCATACAACAGAATGAAGGTTCTTTTCTAACCTTTGTAAATATAAATATTTCTATTATATGTTGTTAGGTTTTTTGTGAAAAGTTCCATTTTCCTCAATTCACAAAATGATGCAGAAATTTAACAGTTAAAATACAAATGAAAAGGCATATGCTGTTCTTTAAGCTACTAAGTAAAATATAATAAATCAACTAAGTATTACCATAGTTTATATTAAAAAAATGTAAAAATGTTATATGAATTTTGAGGTCTTATTTGGAGAATCAGTACTAGCTGCGGTAGTGGTGCTGCGGTAGCGTTGTTGCCTCACAGTAAGATGTTGTCCTGTTCGATTCTCAGCTAGAGTGTCTTCTGTGTGGAGACATGCGTGAATGGGCATACCTTCGTTGAAGGTTGTGCGTCAGGGCCGGCAACTGTACAGGAGAGATGAAATACTGTATTTCTTAAGATAAATGTTAATGTGGATTGCTTTAAAAAGGGTGGTACAGTGGTTGCCTCATAGCCTTCAGTTTTTGGCTGGAATGTCTTCTGTGTAGACTCAGCATATAATCCCCTTGACTGTATGAGCTTCTGCATGAGTTTCTTCCCACACTACAAAGATATGACAAAAGGTGAACTGTAGATCACAACATCAGCCAATATGCATGCCCTGTGATGGACTGGTTTCTGTCCATTACCGATTCCACTTCTTCAACCGTTACCTGCTGGCTAAGCCCATGACCTTGATTATAGTAAAATGGGCATAGGAAAATAAATGAGCAAAATTCTTAATGTTTTGGGGTTTTTTGGTGTGTGTGTGTGTGTGTGTGTGTGTGTGTGTGTGGAAAGTTACTGTCTGTCTACTGCAATGTCAACAATACTGATAGTTATGATAAAATAAAATGTAACTGTTAAAGATCCTAAAAGTAGACTTCCCCATTACAATGCTTTCTTCCTTTTAGAAAGGGTGGGGTGCCTTCTGCCACCATTATGCTTTCATTTTAGTGATCACATATGCAGTGATGGGAATCATCATTTCAGGACCTGTTCGAGTAATTAGACCCAGATGGTGCCTGTCAACAGGCTTTGAGGAAGTTTTCTACATACCTCTGACAGCTAGGATGTCTCAGTTTAAACATACTGACAAATCTGTTCAAAGAAATAAAATGGCAAACTTTAAATCAACAGAGGGAATCTCACTTCTGTAGAGCTTGTAAAGGAAAGTTGTAGTAGAAAGATGTTTCCTGTTTATTAGCACCAAGAATGTAATATATCAAAATGACTAAAATGTAATGACTTAAGCAGGCATGCAGTCACACTGAAACTGGATTAAGTGACATCTCTTTCCCTTACAAGCCTGTCTTTTATCCTTGGAGGTGAAAATATGCAATAGTAATGAGTGAGATAGAAGGGAAATATTGGTTGCATATCTGGAAAAGTGCTTGCTGACTGATTCAGTTTTGATGGATATTAGTATGCATAGATATGTTCAAACCGTTTTTCTGCTGCAGAGGGCTTTTTTAAATGGTACAAATGAAAAGTTGCCCTGACCAGATTCGGCAATCTGGATTTGAAAAGGAGAGGCAGCTGCATTTTGTAGGGGGGTAGGCTCTAAAGAAACCAAATCACTGCACTGGAAACCCCAAATCTCCCCATGCCTTAGCTTTCCTCTTCTGATTATTCATATTTAAAATGTTTGTTTATCACAGGAGATTATTTTGTGGACATTATCGCAGGGAGGTGAAAAGCACTATTAAGCAACTGTCAGACCTGTGCCCGAGCAGATGCCAACAATGGAATAACCTGCTTTGGCATAATTTAAACTCAGTACCTCAACAAAGCTCAGTGTACATCCAGTGAACATATTTCCGAACAGACTGCACTGAAATCCAGAAAACAGCATACTGATGATAATAAGAAGCTTGAGTTCATATGGGGAAAAAGTTGAGCAGATTTCCAGTTTCCTTAGGATTGCAAACGTCAGTATAATAATAGCCAAAAGCTTGCATGCTTCTTACAAAGCTCTGGTCCTATCTGAGCTACAGGGAGAGCAGTACAAGCTGGACGTATATCAGGTACCTCCTGAGACTTCAGCATTTCATTCATTTACATATCAAGCCTCTCACCTGTGTAATCTGCTGCCATGGTGACTTTGGGAACATCCAACATTATCTGGCTTTGGGAGGCCCTTTAAACGTATCTTTTTGAACTGACTTACTGTGGGGTGGGATGACAACCACTGCTGCAGTATTCATTTGGAATCATAGCTATAATTATGTTTATTTTTGTATACGTAAGTGTTATGCAAGCTATTTACTGGCGTTAAAGTGTTTGGGATTAAAACACTGAAATAAAATGAAAGTTGAGCCCACCTAAAGCTTTAGAAACCACAGAAGAATACCAATGTATTCCATTTAGGGCTATTAAGGTAAGTGTTTGCTGTGCCACTCAGAATAACACATTATATAGTCTTGGAAAGAGCAAATGCTGCATAGCAGTAACAGAAACAGAACACTAGCAAGGTGATGATCTCATTTTTACCAGTGTTTACTTATAATGCAAGCTTGACAGTGCAAGCATGCAGGATAGCAAAATGTGAACAGAAACATGGAAAGCACCAGGGGTACAATGGGAGATTTCCCAGTGCTATTCATGCTGTTTCATAACAGTGAGATACTTTGAAGGAAGAAAAAACTTGACAGGTGGATTATCATTACTACAACACACTGCCATTTGGGCAGTCAAAGTCCAAGCACATGATTTGGCCTTTGGAAGTTAGCCAGGGATGAGCAATCACAGAAAATATTTTGATGGGAGATAATGACTTTCATCAGTGTAGCTTGTCCTTTTCTCTAACTTTTGGATATGTTAGCTGACAACCACAATGCAGTAATATTTTTTTAATTTCACCTAGCATAAGTATTTATCTTCATATATGCCATGTTTTTGAATTCTGCCATTGTTATTTTAGGCTAACACCACTTCTGGAAAGCTGTTCTGATCATAATACTTTTTCTATTAAAAAAGCACACTTCCTCAACTACTACCTTCAAACTGTGCCCTTTGTTCCCCTTATCTCTTTTTTGAAAGGCTATCCACTCAAATTGTCTAGTTGACCATTCCTTCATACACAGCTCCCATGCAGTTGTTGCTGTATGGTGGTGGAAGCCAAGAAAGGCTTTGTTTTCCAAGGAACAACAGTTAGAATAATATAATTACTATGTACTAAGGAGCACCCATAGTGAAGGACAGCATGAAGAAACCAGGCAGAACATTGGAAGTGTGTGTGTGTGTGTGTGTGTGTGTGTGTGTGTGTGTGTGTGTGTGTGTGTGTGTGTATGTGTGTGTGTGTGTGTGTGTGTGTGTGTGTGTGTGTGTGTGCGATATCTCTCAACCTCTTAGAGCAAGAAATCTGGACAAAGCCACAAATAAAAGTGGGACAAAGGCCCAAAAATAGGGACAATTTTTAAGTATTGCTCTTACAAACTTATAAAGTTGATAGAATAACAGGTTTTGCTTTAGCATTGATTTTCTGAAGGGAATGAAGTCTGAAACTCAAATGTCTGTCATTATTTTCTAAATTCAGTCTTTAATGATTTGCCACTAATTTGCCAGAAAACCACAATTTTATAAAAAGTGTACCAAAAATATGACAAAAACCTGGACATTCTGCGAACATCTGTACAGTTGAGAGGTATGTAAAAGTGTGTGTGTGTGTGTATATGTGTGTGTGTGGTGTGTGTGTGTGTGGTGTGTGTGCCTGTGTGGTTGCTATCTTTCATCCTTTGCATGTCAGTCTTTGGTTCCTAATACAGCTTAGGTCAGATAGTGAACAGAGGAAACTGTCTTGTGCTGGTTATAGACTTAGTTAGAGTTACTCTGTTGCTAGAGTCCATCATGATATTCTGATAATGAGACATAACATAGACATCGGAACAGGGAAAAAAATTAAAGTGACTTCATCGGTGTTTTATGTATTCACTAATTAAGCTTAGTGTCTGCCAGTCTGATATGTCATTTAGGTTAGTGAATAATTATGTTTATCTGACTGTTCTGGTTATGTAACCTTCAATCTCAAACAGTGGAAAGACCTTCTTTAAACATAAACACTGTTCTCTTGTCTATCATGTGCTATAGAGGGCTGCATGTAGGCCTCAAACACTTACCCTATTCACAGTACTGTAACGTCTACCATATGTTATGTCTGCTGTATATCTGCATACATATATTTTATTCTGTTATGTTTTAGACTAGTTTATGCTGTTCCTTTTAGTCTTTAAATTACAGCATGTTTAATAATGCATTTACACTGACTTTATGACAGGGCTTTCATTAGCTGCTTCAGCCCATTGATATCGAACTGACAGAAATTTATGAGTATTCTGGGACAGAAATCATGACATTGTTATGCTGCAGAAACCATTTTATGACTTGTAAGTTTAATAACCATTATAACCCTTTTCTCACTGAGGTCTTGACTCAGCCAAGTTGGAAAAGTCTGTAAATGATCAGTCTGGTGGCTTTCATTATGAATAGATCATTTTTCAGCATGTAGAGATTAATAGGGTAGTACCCCAAATAAGAATAATATCACTTGGCAGAAAGCATAAATATGTTGTGGGTTTGATTCCTCCCTGGTTTGGTTTATTATTGTTGACATACAAGACCTTATTTAAAGTGTCTGAAGATGCATATGTTTTGATGAGTGTCTTTTGAAAGTGCTTGGTGGTTGTCAAACGGCTTGTGGCTTAAGCCAAGGCACCTCTGGTTACAGTCATTTGGAATGCTACCAAGAAACACACTGGAGACAGGAATACTGCAAAGACAAAAATTAAGTTTAAAGAAGACCACAACACAAAGATTCTCAGAAAAGTCTTTTTGTAGTAAAAGTGTACATTTGTAACAACAAGCTACACCATTTGGTTTTACTCAGTTGGCTGTGGTGTGGTATCCAAATTACAAAATAATTTAATGGTGTTTAAAAGATGTTCATAAAGCAAACACCAAGATAATTTTGCATTTGTGCAGCCTGCCATGTATTCTGTGTTGTTCAGATGCATGTATATATATTTGTGTGTGCTATCATACTTAGATTTACAGGAAAATGCTGTAAGCATAAAAAGAACCATGTTGGCCCTACAGAATGTAAAGTGTTACTTTACGTTCCTGTGCTCACAATCATAAAAGAGATGAATTATTTTACTCCTGTATGTTACACCAGACAAAAAGTTTAAATGATTTGAAGTTGGCAATTTATTTTTCTTAGCATTCGTCTTGTACTATGCTCTCTACAGAGTTGTACCGTGTATATCGTGATGGAGCATGCAAAAGATAAGTGAATACTAGTCTCTGCATTACATCTGTTTGGAAGCATAAGGAAACAATAAGCCTCTCTAGTCTGTCACAATTTACATTTAACATTCTGCTAGTCATCACCTCTATCTTCCCCTTATCCTTTTGTTTATTGTCCTCTGCCCTCTTAAATAAATATATGGATTCCATCTTCATCACCCATTCCAGCACTCTGTTCCATATGTCTATAACTCTGTCTGTGAAGAAATACCCTTTATTATCCTTTCTTCAATTCCCTGTGTCTACTGACCATCTAGTCAATACTACTGCTCATTCACTGACAGTCATCAGGGTGGGAGCCATTCATGGTGCAGTTGTGCCATTCAGATCAAAATGGAATATATTTATCCAGTTCATACTGGGATGGATATGTGATGTCATTACCAGCTCAGCAAAAGCAATCAGCAAGAAAATGTACTAAACTGCATCTCAATACTCCTAGAAAACGAATCACAGTGATCAGGAAAAACTGTATCAGTCAAGGATTAAATCTAAAACATTGCTGAGCACTGTACATACTGGGCAAAACATTCATTACAGCTCATCCGAAAGTGAATGCATTCATGAAATACGGATAAATATAACTATAAGTATAGCAAAAGGAGAAACCCAATGGTGCAAGAATGTCTATCTTGTTCCCCATACTAAGTAAGAATTAAAGCAATTCTTTGTACCCTTAAACATAACTTTCACACCTCTTTTCAGTATAAAGCCTTCTCAGGATTATAAACACACATGCATTCAATAGGATCTATGTTAAAACAATGAAAAGTGTAAATATCGAACGCTCGGATAAGTGAAAACGCATATAATCGAAATCGCTATTGTTGTGGGGGGGGGCTGTGCCCCCCACACACACACCCTTAAAAATATATTCCAACTCTGAGATCGCACTACAGTGAGGAAAGAGCAAATTTTCTGATCTTGACTGTACTGCGATCTCACAATATCGATGTCGCTTACCTGCATTTTCGCTCATCCGAGCATTCATAGTCAAATTGCAAATAAAGCACCATGCTCTTGCACAAAAACTGAGAACACGTAGCTAGGTAATGATCCACAGAATCATGTAGCGGTGTATATGGCAACAAGCCAAAATGTATGGGAAAAGGTGTATGCAAATCACAATATAATGACATGCAAATATAGAAGTGCAGTCTATCGAATGCAGAATGACATACAAATATGGACTGGTAAAACCTCACAGACATCAGGTAGGAAGAAATCTAGGCACTCGCATCTCAGTATGAAGGCAAAAAGAATGGGGATATTGGTAGAGATGAGATCACTAAACCACAGAGAGTAGCAGTGGCCATTGTTCAACATCATTCCCTAGTCTGACTACTGTCCCTCCAGGGGTGTGGTGCAGCAGTATGTAGTAACAGCAAAGGTTGAGATCGCATCTGCTGAATGACCAGACTGTGTTTGAATGGACAAAGATGTTGTATGGGCATTTGTTGCCTTATAGATTTATAGATTCATTGATTCATAGATTGCTACAAGGCTGATGACCTGGGGGCTTTTCTAAACCTTTTAAAGTTTTTCCGAATGAATAATGATGTCCTGCATCCAAACAGGACATTTAAGGCCAGGCATTTATAAGCTACCTCTGTCCATAAGGGGCATGGGTGCCAGACCCAGTGTAAATGTCCTGTTTCCCATCCACTTGTCTAGGTTGTGTTTAAACTGGGTAATAGATGAACTTAACTTCACATGGATAGGAAGCCTGTTCCATAGGCGGGTCAGTCTCTGGGATACATATCTGTCTCGCCAACATGTTTTGTTTAAGTCACAAACAAAATTCAGGTTCCTAGACCTTGTATTTCTGGCACTCTTTGACTTATGAATATGTAGAAGGTTCATAAGTGTGGGGTTTGCAGATGCCCTGTAAGCCAGGCATAGATCACCCCTGAGTGATCTCTAGGAGACTGAGTAGAGGAAAAGGTCTTTAAGGCACTCTGTGTAAGGCAGGTTTGTTGTGCCATGTGTTCTTTTTGTAAGGAACCTTTGAGGTTGCACTAGTTGCTGCATATGTCTGGTCAGGAACATACCAAAGGATGCATTGTACTCTATGACTGGACTGATATGGGCAGGGTACAGTGGAATAATGACCTCTTTGAACCTAGATACCATGCCCTTACTTATAAACTGTGCAACATAAAAGGACTTCCTCACCACTGTGGCCATGTGGTGGCCAAAGGTAAGGCTACTGTCTACGTGAGTATCCAGATCCCTGACCACTGAGTCAGTCTTTGGAGTGAATTATCAACATTGTAATTAGCAGCGATGGTTAATTTTCCAAAGGGTACAATTATGCATTTCTTGGCATTGAGTTTAAGATGATGGGTTTGATATTATTTGTTAGTCAGTGGTAGACCTTCTTGAAAAGTGCTAGTGTCTACAGGGGAGTTGATGCTAACTCCCAGCTTGCAATCATCTGCAAACGTAGTCAGCCATAAACTTTCAGCATTTGTTTCCTTTTCAGAGAAATAGATGCCAAAAAGGAGTGGGTCCAGTACTGAGCCCTGGGGACTCCACTAGTGACTGGCCTCTTGGTGGAGGTGGCCTCACCTATTTTGACCTCCTAGTTCCTCTCAGTGAGTGAGCCACTTGACCATCCAGTGGTTGATAAGTGGGTTTATACTTAAATTACTGAGCTTGTCTATAATGCCTGAGCGGGTTATTGTATCAAAAGCCTTGGTCAGGTCGAGGTAAGCTGTGTGCATATTCGTACCTTCATCCAATGCTTTGGTGACCCTCTCAAAGAAGTCCATCAGGTTTAAAAGGCATAACCTTCTTTTAATAAAGCCAAATTGTGATGGGTCCAGCATTTGAAAGTTACCTATGTTATTATTTATCATGTCCATGATGATTATTTCCATAGCCTTACATATGAGGCTAGTAAGACCTATGGGCCTATAGTTACCCAGATCAGTGGTTGGACCTCTTTTGTGCAATGGATTGACTGTATCCATCTTCCATTCCTTGACACATAACATGACTGAAGGCTCCAGTAGAAAGGTGATTCAAGTCGAACAAAGAGATCATGTTTAGTGCTATTTATTAAACATCCCAGAATGTTACTGGGGCCCATTGGCGCAGTGTTTTTGGCCTTGGAAAGTGCATTAATGACCTGTTCTCTAGTAATGGTTGAGGGGACTGTGTTATGTGGTATTTCCTTTGGATTACTGGGGAGAGTGAGGGAAGAAATTTGAGCTGAACGTATCAGCCAAAAGGTTGGCAATGGCATCTGGCTCAGTGTGGGTGATGCCATTTGCAATAAGTTCTGTGCATTGCTGTGTATTTCCACTGAGGTTATGGACATATCTCTAGAAAGGTTTGTGGTTATCCTTTGCCTGAGAAGATATTTTTCTTCAAGTGTAGCCTTTGAAGCATTAATTAACCCTCTTAGCTGCCTATTTAGAGTGGTCAGGGAGCTTTTAGACTGTATGGCTTTGTTCCTCCTATGCTTGGCCAGTATTTCTTATATGATCCATAAACTGGAACTGGAGGATTGGGTAGATTTCCTATACCAGTGGATACTAAGGGATGTGTAGCTCCTATCATTCTAGTTTCAGTGACCTTTTAGACACTAAAATGAGTGAAATTGCTGCCACATGTAGATGAGCACACCTGTATCCCTAACATGGCAGAGAATAGAGTCACCCCCCCCCATGCATTACTTTCAAGATCTCTCCCACCTTCCTGTAGTTATTGAAGCACCCATGTGGCAGTAGAGGCCCCATATGGTGTCCAGTGTACCAATATATCAACAAGATGGGCTACTATTCTAGTAATTACTAGATACTGTGCAATCTACAGGGGAATGATAAGTCATGTGATTGCAAAGCACCAGTCAGTGCCCATGATTCCTACATATGGCACATAACCCATCTGCAACACTACTCCCTGTGCAGTCACATCCCACAGGTCCATCTCCAAGGCTAGTTAGAGTCATTGGTCTGCATTTCTTGGGACTGCAGTACGACCCCCATTGTACAGATGCACCACTACAGCTGCCTTCCAAAGCTTAAGTTAAACAAATGCAGGAGTGGTTCAGCAATTGCATGTCTGGCACTATTAATTAGGCTTTCATGAAAAATGTCTGGGTCTGCACAAGTGGTGTTTTTTTGTTCCAGAGAGTACAGCCAGCACATGTTCTACGGTGATCTTAGGGGCTGAGTGGAACTCAGGGGTTTGTGGAATTTCAGTGTTTCTGGAGTAAAATTAGCAGCACATTTTTCTGTGAATATGTTAGCTTTGTCTTTTGCATTAGTTGGTAATGCAATTTTTAATTTTATCTGTACATTGCAATGTGTTACTTCTCAATTTCTTAATGTAAAACAAAAGAAGGATTTTTAATTGTCTTGCTTCTGAAGCTAGTTTAAGTTCATGTTCATCTCTGCCTTTCTTATGGTCATTCTAATTCCCTGTTGTTCATTTTGATTTAGTCTTTAATGTGGGTGAATTTGTTATGGGTCTTCAAAAGTTTTTTTTCTTTTATTTTAGAACTTATATATAGTGCTGGACCACTAAGGCAGTTTAGTTTTAAATGTCCTATTATATTTGGTTCTCATGAGAACTGCTAGATCTATACTTTTTTATGTGGAAGTAGAGTTCAAATGAAAACAAAATAGCAGATGGATCTTTATAGAGATATTACATGCAAACATAAGATAGCTCATCAGACAATGTAAGCAAGTTTGTTGTTTAAAGTTCCTAAATTCAGAATTGTTTACCATTGTGGGTCAGTGGCTTTAAAGAAGAAGGTTACCAGTTTGTGGTCTGACTTACCTAGGGAAGGAGATACTAAAGGATTGATACACCTGAAGGCACTGTTGATGAAGACCACGTCCAGAATCTTCTTGCCCAAGAGGCTGGTTAACTATTTGTTCCAAAGTGTTACTGTTTGTTAGGTATATAGATTCATAGGTAAGTACTAGGCAAACAGTCTACAGACCATTGCGAGCCATATTCAAAGGATCCCCCAGCTTCAAGGAGGGCAGTACAAAATAAACCTGAGGAGAATCTGAGGCTGCCCATCTAATTATCTAGGTTTATTTTAAAGGTGGCAGGTGTGCTAGTCTGCTTGACATGAACTGAGAGCTTGTTTCAGAAGCGGATGATAAGTTGTGATCTGAATCTATCACCACTACAAGTTATTTGTTGATGAAGATTTACATCCTTTAACCTTGCATTTGAGGAACCATTTGTTCTGTGAAGGAATGGAAAGCCAAATAGGGTTGGATCATAGCTTTAAATGCTAAGCACAGATCCCTCTAGGAGGAGTCCATAGGAAACTGAATGTAGAGAAAGGGCTGCAAACTGGTCCTGCCTTTTTTTTAGTTAGGATCCTCTGGAGTCTCTCAAGTTGAGTTATATGTTTATACAAATGCATGCCAAAAGGGTATTATATTCAATAATGGGTTTGATAAGATAAATGCAAAGTGAAATTAGGACTTCTCTGGATCTAGACAAGACGCCTTTGGAAATTAAATGGACCAGATAGAAGTAAGCGTATCTTGATCTCCTACAACAATGCCTGACTAAAAGTGTGTATGACCTACTTTGGAAGTGAAAATGTTTTACTTACCAAAATTAACTATACTACATTGTTTTTCACATTTAGTTTAAGACCATTGTCCTTGCACTAGTTGTTAACATGGTTGAACCCATGTTGGAGGAATTGTAATGCACTGGAAGACCAAATGACAACTCACAATACACAGGTCTAAGAATTTTTTTTCAGTACTCAACTTTCGAGGTGTAGGTACAATTAATTGAAGGATAATTGAAATCACCCAATATAAAGTTATTTTCTTATTAGTGTAGCTCAGTGAGGTACATTTAGGAATCTACTGTGGTCCTACTGGGGACACAGATGGTGTCTTATGTCACTTCAGTGGCTCTGCTGGACAGAGGCACAGGAAACTAATCTAAGGGGGTGGCGAAAGCTAACACATTCTGGCTAGGCTTATAAATGCCTTCGTGCAGATAGCCTAGTACCTACCTATGAACCTATGAACCTATGAACCTATGAACTATGCTATGAATTAATACTTATTAAGGGTATGACTAGACAGCTAAAATTGCTTATAGGACAAAATGCGTATTACTTAGTAGCTATTAAAGAAGCCTGGAATTGTTACAAAGTTTTAAAGAGCTTTAGGAAATATGATAATTTGTGCCAACAAAACAAGTTGGGGTATAATCTTATTTGTATACGAGTGTCTTAATATTTTTGTTGGAAAAAAGGGAAGATAGTGTAGAACTGTTCTTCCAGACATTAAGCTTTGCAGAATGTTTAAAACTGTGTTAGACTACAGAAATCCAGGTCTGAGCAGAGACTCAGACTATGGCTTTTTATACTGTTTGGAAAATCTACAATAATAATAGGTACAATAGTAATAGGTGATTTTAATTATCCACTAATAATTTGGGAAAATTAATATGCTATATCCTGTTATACATCACATGTCTTAGATGTACTAAGTTTAAATAATTTTAAGTAGTTAGTTACTTCAGCCACAAGTGCAAATAGGATGCCAAACTTAATTATAAATGTTCAAGGACTTATAAAATATTTAGGTGCAAGCTCACCTTGGGAAACCTCTGGCCATGAATAAATTATCTTTGCTATTGTGATATTGTTAATTAGGGCGGCCACGGTGGTGCAGTGGTTAGCATTGCCGCCTCACAGCAAGAGGTTCTCCGGTTCGATCCTCGGCTGGGGTGCCTTCTGTGCGGAGTCTGCATGTCCTCCCTGTGGTCGCGTGGGTTTCCTCCGGGTGCTCCGGTTTCCTCCCACATCCCAAAGACATGGTGCAGGTGGATTGGACACTCTAAATTGGCCCTAGGTGTGCATGTGAGTGTGCCTTCTGTGGAAGGTTGGGCGCCGGGCTGGCAACTCGACACCGTAAAACTCCACTGCCATTCAATGTGCGGACAGGTGATCCGCTGTGGCGACCCCTAACCGGGAAAAAGCCGAAAGAAGAAGAAGAAGAAGAAGAATTGTGATATTGTTAATTCATGAAAGGCTAGTGTTAAGACAAGATATAAATAATTTAGACAAGCCCATCTTAATGCAAGATATTAATGTATATCAATGGACTAATACAACTATTGGAGAGAAGGTAAATTGTGAACAGAACTTTTCCAGAAATAAGTATAATCAATACCTAGGATACATTGGTATAGTGAGATCTAAAACAAGGATTAGACATAACCACTAAGGTGGAAGAGAAAGTTAGTGAAACATTTAAAGTAACAAATAAGGGCATACAAGTCATAGAAGAAAAAAGCTACAAACAATAGCAAAATGAGCCTAAATGTGACAAGAGAGCACATTGCCCTGCTTCTGTTTTATTGTACATACACACCTGGCAGTGCAGTATCTGTCTATTGCTGTGGACACCACCTTAGGCTTCTGCTCGCTTGCACAAACATGAGGAGCTGTGGCTTTGCACTGTAACCTGCTACACAGTCACACCTGTATGTGATATGTACTGGCCATTGCCATTCAGCATGGGCAGAGCAAGAGGAGAAAGAGGCAGCAGAGCCCAATGGTACAGCAAGTTTGATGGCAACCCATTTCACATATGTATTAGGTATGGTGTTCCCAGCTCTGGGTTCTCCTCACTAATCATATATTTCTCATTTTGCCCCCTTCTCCATTTCACAATGATCTGTCTGAGCCAAAGGCACCACTGACAGCTGCCTGCTCTTGACCCAGCCAAGGCTGTAGCTGAGGTAGGTGAGCAAGTCAATAATGCCATGCTGTAAGAAGGTTCCAACCCATGCAGTTCAGGCAGTTTACTCTAAATATGCTTTGTCTGCTCTCATGGAGATGAAGAATATGAATGATGTGAAGGCTGAGTAAGTAGCAGCACATTTGGTTACAGTGTATCACCCTCTCCTGTTGTGGATTTTGGACTCATTGGATTAGATGGCTAATGCCATCAGTACACCAGAGGTGAATGTTGCTATGCCACCAGCCACCTAGACCCAGTACCTCCATCAACTGGGTCCCAATAACATCTCGCTTGCCTAGTCAGCCACTGGTACACTACCCATAGCCCTCCCTGCCTAACCCATTTGTCTACTCCCTGTCTGTTTGTGTGTATCCAACATCTCCGGCATTATGTACATACGTTGGCCAGTGTTCATCTCTGCTGCTTTATGTGTGTTTGTGTGACCTTCATGTCTACTGTCCAACTCCATTCCAACCCCCATGCCTTTGATCTCTCCCCTTATCTCTCACTGCACATAAAACAAAGAACTTTCCCTGCATAAAAATGTGCCCTATTTTCCAGCTTGACCTATACTTTACCGTAATGAGTTCCTGCTTTGTGTTTCTCAGCTGACTATATTTATTTTCCTGCTGTCTTATATTCCCCTTTCCACTACTTTCATGGAACCAATAAAACCACCCAGTTTGCTATCTAGCCATTGACTGACCTTTCAGTTCTGCTGTATATATTTCTTTGAAGTGTGCTTTGTTACTGCCAGCAGTTGTGCTCCTTGTCTGCTGCACTTCTTACATCATAGGTGCTGGAAGCTGTTAAAGACTGGGGGGGGGGGGTTACAGGGGCACTTAGTGAACTAAAAAGGGTAATTTTTTATAACTATTTGCTACCACAACATAGGCTCACTTGGAGGACATTTTAAGCTTAGCCAATTCCCTTTTGGTGCTTGAATTAGCATTTTCTGATTGGTCTTAGCTATCCCCATGGCTGATAATTGTGTATTATTCCTAGTGAGAACAACTGTGATCATACCACAGATAATTTGAGGGGGCCATGTAAGGGATGCAGCATTTAGGAACTGCCTCTATCCATTAGTGGCATGAGGGGAAATCCTGGAGTACATTTTCTATTACCCATCCTTAGATCCAAGTTGCATTTGAATATGGATGGATGAGCTTTGCTTTAATTTTATGGATAGTCTGTTCCGGAACAGTGGTAGCCTCTGTGATATATATCCGTCTCTCAACAACATTCAGTTTAGATACCCGGACCAAGCATTTCTGATGCCATTTGACTTGCTGATGTTCAGTAGGTCCATCTGTATTATGTCGGAGGATGCTTTGTATGCCAGACATGTCACCTCTAAGCAGTAGGATACTGAGTATAGTAATAAATCTTTGAGGTGGTCCATGCAAGACCTATTGTTTAGGACTTGTATCCTTTTAGTACGGTATCTCTGAAGGTATTCCAATTGTTGCATGGGGCTGGACAGATTATATGCCAAAGTGGGCATTATGCAAAATGATTGACACAATGAGAGCTTTGTAAAGGAGGACAACAACATCTCTAGATCTAGTCACAATCAATTTATTTATAAGCCATGCAGTATAGAAAGGCTTTCTTATGACTCTGGGCACATGTTGGTCAAAAGTTAGGTCACTGTACACATAAGTTCCCAAATGCCAAACAATTGGATCAGTTCTCAGACAGTTCTTAGAGGGCATTGTCATGATTTTGACACCAGTTATTATTTGGGACAAACCTTCCTGCATGATGGTTAAGTCATTTGGGGATTCAATAACTTCTCCTTGCTTGCAGTCATCTCAAACTTAGCTGGCCAAAGCTCTTTGGTATTTCCTTTTACTTTTGAGATGTATATGCCAAACAGAAAATGTCTCAGCACTGAACCCTGGGGGACTCCACTGGTGACTGGTCTCTTCCCCTGTTTTGATATCCTGCATCCTGTTTGCCAAGCTGGCAATGTAGCTGGTGATGTAAGTGTTTGCTCCTACATTATTCATCTTTTGTACCACACTTGAGTAGGTGATTGTGTCAAAAGGCTTGGCCAGGTCAAGGTAATGTGGTGTGAACTGTTTTACCTTCATCCATTGATTTGGTAACAAGAGTAAAGCTTAAAATTTGCCCATGATTTTGAGCCTTTCACACTTTCCTCTGGGCTGTTTTCAAACACATTTTTAGGGCCATGCATACATGTATGCATTCCTTAATTCACCTTCCTGATTGTATTAAATGATATTCCTTGTATAATACAGCACACTTTTTATACTTAAGTTAGAGCGGCATTTTAAATTTATTGTTAGAACATTTTTCCAGTAGGCAATGAAACAAAAATGCATTAACCAATAATGAACAAACTGCCCTATTCAGAACATTTCCATCATAAAGGTCTACCTCTACACACAATATATAAATACAGAATCACAGTAGAGTGTAAGCCATAGGCATTTTGCACAGCTTCTTGAACTTATTTTCAATTGGGGGGGTCAAAATGCCAAAACCAGGGACATATTTTAAATATTGCTTGTATAATTTTGGAAAGTTGCTTGCATAAAATGTGGTGTTACCACCATGCATTTTACTGCCAAGTCTTGAACCCAGAACCCTGTATACTACAGTCAGAGCAACATACCACTAAGTTAAACCAGCAGCTTCTTGAAAAACAAGAAGATAAACTTAAATGGCTATCATATCATTTAGTGAATTCAGTTCTCACTTCTCACCATAGCGCTCAACCTCTTAGCACAAAAATACAGAACAAAGCGAATAATGGGGGAATACAGCCCCAAAATAGGGACACATTTCAAATACTGATTTTATAACCTTAGAAAATTGCTAGAATAAAAGTTTTTGTTTTACCACTCCTGAAAACAAGAGGAACAGAACAAAAATGTGAGGTATGAATTCACAAGTGATGGTGACTAGGGACTTTAGGCTCTTTTTACCTGTACCCAAGGTACAGGGTTTGAGCCTGAGTACCTCTAGCCACCAGATGTATCCTGTTGGGAGTGTTTTCACACACACCACTCTGAAAATACAGTCCAGACTCCATCATCCGGTAACAACTTACTTACTCACTCAGAAAATAACAGCAGGCAGCTGTTTGACTCCATCCTCCGGCAACAAGCAGCTTCCAAAAATAAATCCTTCACAGCTAAATAAACCTCTATGTTCAGTGTGGAATCAAACTTCCACCTTGACCTTTCCAGCATGCTTTGGGTTATGTCACCTTGTTTAACTTAATATTTCCTTTCTGTCTTGTCTACCTCTTTCAAGTGTAGCTATCTGCCAGTATACAAAATATGTTACTGCTTAGTTATTTATTTATGTTTAACAGTGGACTGCATTCTTCACTATCCTGAAATGCAACTATGAATCCAGCCCATGATTTCAAACATTAATTAAAACAAATTAATGTCATCATCATTAATACATAAATCGTGCTTTCAAAACTGCTATAATAAAATGTTATTTAATTCAGAACTATATGTGCAGTTAAACAAATATGCTACTTAATTTCCTTTGTTTGAAATAAACTATCTAAATTATACCCGCTCTTGAAATTTTTAGGCAATATATTTCCTGAAATTTAAGCTAACATCATTCACTATAAGTTATAGCATTCCTAGTAAGAGCAGTGTTTACCTTCTTCCACTCTAAGGCCAGGTCAGCCATTCTCCTACAGAAAGCTTTAATCATTTTAGCAATATAGAATACTCTGGAAAAAACATGAAGCTAAATGTATTAACATACTATGAATTACAGATTAAAAACAGAATTTTTGTTTGTTGTTTGTGAAGGTGTGTTTAAAACAAATTTTCTTAGTAATGTAGTTACACATACTATAAAAACCACAACTCACACCTATGGGTTCCTATCGGCTGATAATCTTTAATAATATTATTTTCACTCAAACTGTTAACATACTCCTGTACTGTTCACAGTTAGGTACTAGGCTATTGGCCCTAGGGCCTATATAAGCGTAGCCAAAAAGGTACCCTGGCTTTTCTGTTTCTTTTATAGTATACCTGGGGAGTATCTGTTAATATTCATTGCAAATTTTTGCAGTTCTACAACCAGGACCAAAATTTCTTAAATATATTTCTAATAAAATACATGATAAAAGGAGCAACACAAGCATAAACATGAATTTAGTCCTGTGAGCTACCATCAAACCTGTCAGCCTTTACTTTAATCTAAATGTTTTCATTCATATTTTCAGTGTGACCACAACTTCTACAGCTGTGATATATTTCTTAAGCTTAAAAAAGAAAGCACTCATTATGGCGGATCCTTCTGCCCATTTCAAATTGGGCATGTGATACATTATCAAATATATGCAATTCCTTCTAAGTTAAAGTTGGCATGTCCATATTAACCAAAATCATCTGAAATCCAAACAGAGATATCATCTACCTATGAACTCTACATCTATTGTAAACATTATTTACATATGTCAGTATTTATTATGCATACGTATTGTGAGAAACTCAGTGGTAAACCCCTGTGGTTGAACTTTCAGATAAAAGAGGTAATTACATTTGAGAATGATATGGTTTGTATATTTTTTTTCCATCATTAGGCAGAAAGAAGAGTATAAGCAGGTCTGTGAAGATATTAAATCTGTATTGCTGTCTGCATATTTGGTCTGGAAAAAAAAATTTCACTAGATGCCCTTCCTGACGTAACCCTCACCATTTATCTGGGCTTGGGACCGGCATGAAAAAATACACTGGCTTGTGCATCAAGGATAAGGTGTAGAGCAAGTTGTATGAAAGGTTGGACTCTAAGGAGGAGAAAAGGACCTGTACTGAATGGCTAGGCAGAGGGACTGAGCTGGGAAAGGTGCAGCAGTTTAGGGTGATAATGGATAATAAGGGAAACGTACTCATAAGTGAAGAGAGTGTGTTGAGCCAATAGAAAGAGAACTTTGAGGGGCTGATGAGTGAAGAGAATGAGAGAGAGAGAAGGTTGGATGATATGGGGATAGTAAATCAGGAAGTGCAACAGATTAGCAAGGAAGAAGTAAGAACAGCTATGAAGAGGATGAAGAATGGAAAGGCTGTTGGTCCAGATGACATACCTGTGGAAGCATGGGGGTGTTTAGGAGAGATGGTAGTTGGATTTTTAACTAGAGTGTTTAATGAAATCTTGGAAAGTGAGAGGATGCCTGAGGAGTGGAGAAGAAGTGTATTGGTACCGATTTTTAAGAATAAGGGTGATGTGCAGACCTGTAGTAACTACAGAGGGATAAAATTGATCAGCCACAACATGAAGTTATGGGAAAGAGTAGTGGAAGCTAGGTTAAGAAGGGACGTGATGATTAGTGAGCAGCAGTATGGTTTCATGCCAGGAAAGAGCACAACAGATGCGATGTTTGCTCTGAGAGTGTTGATGGAGAAATATTGAAAAGGTCAGAAGGTGTTTCATTGTGTCTTTGTGGAATTAGAGAAAGCATATGACAAGGTGCCTAGAGAGGAGTTGTGGTATTTATGAGGAAGTCAGGAGTGGCAGAGAAGTATGTAAGAGTGGTGCAGTATATGTATGAGGACAGTGCGACAGTGGTGAGGTCTGCAGTAGGAGTGATGTGTGCATTCAAGGTGGAGGAAGGATTTCATTATGGATCAGCTCTGAGCCCTTTCTTATTTTCAATGGTGATGGACAGGTTGGCAGATGGGAACAGACAGGAGTGCCCATGGACTATGATGTTTGTGGATGACATTGTGATCTGTAGTGAGAGTAGGGAACAGGTTGAGGAGACCCTGAAGAGGTGGAGATATGCTCTTGAGAGGAGAGGAATGGAGGTCAGCAGGACTAAGACAGAATATATGTTTGTGAATGAAAGGGAGGATAAAGGAATGGTGGGGATGCAGGGAGTAGAGCTGGTGAAGGTGAATGAGTTTAAATACCTGGGATCAACAGTTTAGAGTAATCTCCACTCCCTACAAGCTCTTCTCAGCCTGAAAGACATTATCTGTGTAGTAACTGAGATAATGAGGTGGATTCAGTAAACTCTATGTAGGCAGGGTGCAGTGGATGGAGAAGAGTGTCAGGAGTGATTTGTGACAGACTGGTACCGGTAAGAGTGAAACAGAAGGTCTACAAGATGGTAATGCGACCAACTACATTATATGGGTTGAAGACAGTGGCACTGATGAAAAGACAGGAGTCAGAGCTGGCAGTAGCAGAGTTAAAAAGATGTTAAGATTTGTAGTGGGTGTGATGAGGATGAACAGGATTAGAAATGAGTATATTAGAGGGTAAGCTCAGGTTGGATGGTTTGGAGACAAAGCCAGAGAGGTGAGATTACATTGGTTTGGAAATATGCTGAGGAGGGATGCTGGGTATGTTGGGAGAAGGATGCTAAGGATGGAGCTGCCAGGTAACAGGAAAAGAAGAAGTCCTAAGTTAATGTTTATGGATGTGGTGAGAGAGGACATGCAGGTGGTTGGTGTGACACAGCAAGATGCAGAGGACAGGAAGAAATGGAAATAGATGATCCGCTGTGGTGACCCCTAATGGGAGCAGCCAAAAGAAAAAGAAAAAGAAGTTGAGATATTAAATACATCATTAGAAAGGGTACAGCTGAATATGAATTTGAGATAACAAACTCCTCACATAATAAGCAGAAGGCTTTATTCAACTATATTAAGATAATTAGAAGCAATAGTCAATAGTGACTAGCCTGAACAAAAATCTCCACTCCCTACAAGCTCTTCCCACCCTGAAAGACATTATCTGTGTAGTAACTGAGATAGTGAGGCAGATTCAGTAAACTCTGTGTAGGCGTCACACAGAGCCTACTCGGAGTTTACATGTTACGGTGATGGTGATCTGTGCATGTCAGTTGTCAATGCATATTAATGAGGCACGGCACACCTATTCTAGGTTTCTTGGCTCGAAACAGCATTGCTGATCATGAAACCTTGTAAGCAAAAATGGATATCAATTCTGTGCATACACATCACAACCTCTTACAGCTAGAAATCTGGACAAAGCCACAAATAATGGGAGGACCAAGGGCCCAAAATATGGACACTTTTTAAATATTGCTCATGCAAACTTAGAAAGTTGATAAACTAAAGTTTTACATTAACATAAATTTTCTGAAGGATATGAATTCTGAAACTCAGATGTCAGCCTTTATGTCTTAGTACCTGGTTATGCCCTTGTATCACATAACCCTTCCCACACTGCTATTAACTCCCCAAACTGCCCTCTGATCACATGCTAGATCTCTGATCCCCTGTAAGCATGGTCGTCTGAAAGAATACTTTTAACTGTACAATCTTACTTGATATATTTTTTTTCTCTCACCAATCTATAACTGACATTGTCTTTTTACCTTCTTTTACCTGGAGTGTTTTATTAATTTCTTGTTATATTACTATGCTCAGCATACATGATGTAACCTATTTTGTGCATTATGCTGGATGTACTGTATTTGTATAACTTGATGCCGGAGCTTTTCTCCCCGGGCCTCCACTGAAAATGGACCTGGTCCAGGCAGAATATCCCGGTTAACAAATGTAAAATAAAATAATAAATAAATAAAATAAATAAATATTTTTAGACTTCAATTCTCAATGATTTTCAAGAAAACCATAATTTTATGAGAAGCATGTAAAAAATATGAGGCAGAAATCTGGACATTCTGCGAAAATCTGGACAGTTGAAAGGTATGATTCCATCTAAAGGAGAGCACATATGGTCTGTAGATTTCAGTGGAATGCCACAATGATGACCAGGGTTGCACACAAACTTCTGAAACTCTTAGAGCAAGAAATACGATCAAAAACCAAAAATAATGTGTGGATAAAGGATGAAAATTAGGACACACTTATAAATATTGCTCTCACAGACTTAGAAAGTTGATAAAAATGAAAGGTTTTGCAATCACATGAATTTTCTGAAAGGTCTGACTTTTGAGAGACTGGGCTCAAATGTCTGTCACTATTTTCTGACTTCAACCCTCAATAATTTATCAATGGTTTGCCAGAATCATTGATTGTATGAGAAATAGACAAAAAGTTATAAGGCAAAATTTGGACATTCTGAAAAAATCTGTACAGTTGACAAGTATGGCTGTAGAAATAGCTGTCATTCTGTTAGTGCAACACATCTGCAGAGAGGCCAACTTAATGAGAGGACAAATATCCAGTAACACGGACATTTTTGACAATAGATGTTACATGGGAATGTGCTCGAATGTAACACACTGAATCACTTAGAACTAGAAATGTGGACAAAGCCATAAAATGAGTGGACAAAGGGCCAGAAATATGGACAGATTGTTAATATTCCATGTCCAAAGTTACACATTTGATAGACTACATAGGTTGTACATTAGCATGAACTTTCTTCAGAGCATGAAGGTTGAAGTTCAAATGTCAGTCATCAGTTACTGACTGGACTCTGCAATGGCATGTGAATGATTTGCTATGAAAACATGTTATGAGGAAAAGATCACAAATATCAGACAAAAACTGGACATTCTGCACAGATCAGGACAGTTGGGAGGTATGCACCCAAATTTATGTAATACTGAGTCACATCAGTCCAGAGACCATCCTAGTGATATGGTAAAAAGCCACATATTTGATAAGGAAAACATCTGGACATCCTGGGAATATCTGAACAGTTGAGAGGTATGAATATGAATTGAGAGGCATATGGTCCAAACACAGTACAGGACAATATACCTAGACTGCAGAGTATTATGATATCCTATTCCTGGCATGCTGTACTGAAGCTGTATTAATGATCAGTAACAGGACATAGGACTGTCATGTAAAATGATCACTCAGGGGAACTGTGTTTGTGTGTGTGTGTGTGTGTGTGTGTGTGTGTGTGTGTGTGTGTGTGTGTGTGTGTGAGAGAGTGTGTGTGTGTATTGAATAGGCACACACAGATGAATTATAGGAATGAACCCAGGGAAAGAATACAGGAGAAACTCCCACATGTACAGCAGAAAAGGGCATGTCAATGGAAGATAGTTGTAGCACAACACCAAGCATGTATCTACATGGTACAATACATACATACATATATACATACATACATACATACATACAAATATTTCAAGCACGGGCATTAATGCTCTTCTAGCTTACTAATATACCAAAACACTTGTTCTCATAATAAGTGTCCAGGCTGTTCTTAAAAATATCTAAACTAGTAATGTTATTTGGTAGTCTGTTCCATGCATCAGCTACTCTGTCAGAGAACCAATTAGTACACTTCTCATTCCTATAGAATGTTCTACATGGGTTGTCTGATGATTCTCTAGTACTTTTTGATAACCCCAACCATTCCCAGAGGTAGTTGTTTCTAAATGTCTTATATACCTGAATAAGATCTCCTCTTAGATATCCGTAAGAGACACGATACAAGTTCAGATATTTTAGTCCTTCATAATAACTTAAATGTTATCATCCATGGATTCTCTTGGCATATTTCTGCTGTACTCTTTCTAGTTTATTCATGCTTGTTTTCTTATAAGGTTTCAATATTGTTATTCCATACTCAAGTTTGGGTCCAGTGTAATAAACAAACAATAACTTGATCATTTCTGATTTCCTAGACTTTATACATTTTTTAAACAACCTATAGTTCTATAACTATTGTTAACTAATTGGTTGATATGATTAGAAAAACTCATAGCTGAATCTACATATATACCCAGGTCTTTAAATGAGTCTACAGTTTCAATCACTGTGTGCTATATTAAATATTCACCTTTCAATTTATGCCTACCAAATCTCATATGCTTAGTTTTTGATGTATTTCTTAGCATATTATTCTCCTGTGCCCAAGTGATCAATTTAGACAAGTTATTTTGCAGACATGCCTTATCTGCAACACATGTAATCAGTTTACCCAATTTCAGGTCATCTGCATATAGACTGTAGAACACCTCAGATGAAAAAGATAGGTCTGAAAGATACAATCTAAACAAGTAAGGGCCTAGGACAGAGCCGTGTGGGACACCCTGGCTGTAACCAAGGATTTCACCTGTCCAGTTTGTGTGTGATACTTGCCATGTCCTATTTGTAAGCCATATAGCTATCCATCTTATCAAGAGTATATCAATACTTAGTTGTACTAATTTATTGATCAGTGTTTTGTGTATGACCCTGTCAAATGCTGAATTTAAATCTATATAAATTACATCACAGCACAATTTTTCATTTATAGCTGTTATGATATTGTTATAGAACATCATGTTACAGGTTGTAATAGATCTATTTTCAACATATGCATGCTGATATATGGTTTCAAGTCTCAACCTATCCAGTTCTGACAATAACTTAGCCAATATTACCTTCTCCATTATTTTTCCACAACATGAAAGTAGACTTAAGGATCTATATAACTGTGGGTTTGTCCTACTCCCATTTCCCTTAAAGACAGTAGGGACTGTACAGTGAAAATGTGGTGTCTGGGACTGTCACACAAGGTTAAATAACAATGTGGAGGATGTGTGTGTAAGATAAGCATCCTTACACGAATAATGCAGAAGATCAGGGATCTGGCATACAAGTGAGATAGAGTGCATATTGGGAAGTTGTGCAAACTGGTATACCTGAATATGAGTGCAGTCCCAGCAGAGGTCTCCAACATGGTGGACACAGGTAAAGGATCATGGCAAAAATTACAAGAACTAACCATATAATACCAACATTAATACCATGCCTCTGACATAACATATGTGATGTGGAGTGATAACAGATGAGACCGCACACACACTAGACAACTAGTATGATACATCCACACTTTATGAGGCAACCACGCATACTATCCTGGTACTGTAATATCTGCAGGAAGTGTTAGGAGGGACACTGCTATATCTATATGTGACAGTATGGGCAATACAGGCTAGTTGCTTTGTGCGCATGACAAGTCACACTGTCACAAATTATATACATGCCATTAATGCTGTCAAACACCTATGTATGCAGTGTGTACATAAGGTGAAAAGGTAGCACACATGCATCTGGTGTAAAGATTTGATTGGTGTTCCACAACATCAGACAGTCATGTATATTCCTCAGAAAGAATACCTAGTATGAAGAATAAGCTGTATGACAACGCACTGTGACAAAGGTGGAAAACTTCAGTTACACCTCATTGGAACATGTGTAGGGAGGTACATAGAGAAGGGTGCATTGTACTCAGTTATTGGTGTGATGAAGTCTGAGGACCATGATGTTAGTATGCCCTCTGATGTGCATGTCCTTTGCATGCCCAGTACTTGTGTTACAGTCAAGGGAGTAGTCAACACTGTGACTACATGCTGGTGGATGTACCACTTACCCTCTACCCCAGGACACAGGTTACATTCCTATTAGTCTGATTATAGGGTGTGATGTTCACATTATAAGTGGGTTGTGTATCTGTTTCCAGATGCAACAGATCCCTCTATCTGTGTCATCAATGCAGATGTTGTCATAGCTATGGCAGCAGTCTCTGGTATGTGTTAATACTGTTTGTATTATACTAATATCACAGGTGGAGTCAATGATTGCCCACAAGCTATAGTCCTTTCAGTCAGCTGTTTGGGCACAGCATGTGTATGTCATCTGTGATGTCCGTCACTTAACTAAGGGGTAGACAAGGGCCTAGCAGATACCACGATGTACTGACCTGATCACTGGACCTGAGATATATGTCATGTCACACATTTCAACACAGTCAGATGGCATGTATGTCATACACTAGTACAATAATTTTGTGACATAGCTGTTTATGGCCACATGTGACAGTGTTGATTGAATACTGCACTGTGACCTTTTTCAACTGATTTTACATGTTCAAGTTCCACAAGATGGTACTGTTGTCATCATGCATGCCCTTGATGACCTCTTTGAAGACATCTAGCAGATGTAATGGACCTGATGTAGCAATAACAACTCACACAGGTCTTTTGCATACACCTGGAGTATTACTAGTATATATGTAGAAAAGATCCATGATGACATGTTAGTCTACCTCATGGTAGAGGAGAGTCTGGATGTCTCTATACATGTACGCATCAGGTGCTGCCCCCCCAACTGAGTTGGATGCATGTTGATGCACACCATTAGATGAGAACATAGGCCATATGAAGGGTGTGTTGAACTGTGTATTCCATCATATCAGGAAAGTGTATGTGCAGGGTCACCTGATAGCTGATCTGTGATGTTGTCACAGCACATTGATTCCATGTGATATGCTTGGAGTAGGGTAAGACAGTGAATACTGCCTATTGTGATGTGGTCTAGGGTTTTGACACAATCACACATGCAGATAACATTGAGAACCCCCCCCCAAGCTGGGGATTAAACCTTACGTCAGGTGATGGGTAAACAATTGGTTCACTAACAGAGCACATCATGTGACAGTTGATGAATCAACCTGTACCAGTAGAGTTGTCACCAGTGGCAAATCCCAGCAATTCAGGCTAAAGTATATGGCCTTTGGCTTACCAAGTTTGCTGATTCTTGCATATTGTGTGCAATCATTGAGTCCGCCAATGGTGATAACATAGTACAGGAGAAGCTAGCACACACACAACTGAATGGTGACAAAGGCACACAATCTATAAATAAATGCAGAAATGTGTGTTTATAATTGTTGTCCATCTGAAAAGTGGAGTTTCTTGTTAATCACAGCATTGACAGCAGTCCTGCTATGCAGAAACCCAGTGATGCAAGCACTGAGAACATATTTAGACAGCAATCTGAACTTTGACCATAAAGTGTCCACACTGCTATTGAAAGCCTATGTTGTGTGCATCGTAAGTCATGCCACCATATTGACATCTTAGGATTTTATGACAGCACAGTAGTCAAACTTCATTACAGGACTAATAGAGTATAATGCTCTTTTTTACATGTACATCACTAGACACATGTATTGATGTAGCATCTGGGAGACCACAGGGCTTTCTCAGCAAGATAACACAGGACCTACACACCATGCCATGATGTATGTGGATAGATTAAAAGCCATGTTACTGCAAACTTTATTGTATAGAATGACCTGGCTTCTGCCTGGCCCCCAGGCCAGTCGCTGACCCTGCCCTGATGAGAGTATTGCATATTCAAAAATGTAATATAGGTGATGACATCAGCAGTGTCTGTTGAGAATAGGAAGACAGTGTCCCAAATGCTGGTGTAAAATGCTCTCTGTAATGCTGAGTAACAGCTCACACACACACACACACACACACACACACACACACACACACACACACACACACACACACACACACACACACACACAATTGACTACAGTGAGAATAGAACCCCTACCTAAGTATACAGACTACAGAATACAGTACTTTATGTAAGCACCACAGCTCAGGTTTGACTTGGACTGTGTCAGACAACACTTTATAGCTGATGAAATCAGCAGTGTCTTGTGAGGAGAATATTGTAATAACAGTGTTCTATATGCTGCTGCAAAAAGCTATCTGTAATGTCAAGCAAGAGCACAAACACACACAGACACACCCTCCAGTTGACTGCAGTGAGAATAGAATCCATACCCAAGTACACAGTCTACAGAACTCTGTAATTAAGGCAAGTGTAATGATATGAGGTAGTGGCAGCTATGCCAGAGAAGAGAGAGAGAGAGAGAGAGAGAGAGAGAATGGCAGTGCATGTGCAACATATGTCAGTATAGCTAGCTGGAGCTTTGTAGATAATTTTATTCCATTTGTATATCAAACTGATTTGTACAGATGCTTGTGTTGAAAATGCATTTGTGAAGCTGGTTGCGTTAAAAATGTATTAATGGTGGGTCCTGCTGGACAGAAAAGAAATATACCTGTATGTTATACTATATTCTAATTGTTGAAATGAATATATTGCAACAGAGGATTTTGGAAGAGAAGAGGTTAATCCCAGTCCAGCTAACTTTGAAAAATAACCTGAAATTAAATTGCTTGATATAAGCTGTACAGCTTGTATCTCACAGTTCTGAATGCAGCCAGAGATGCAATGTCTGTGAAAACAAGGACTAGGAATAATGGGAATGATGCTGCATTGTCCTTACTGGTGAACTAATGGTTACCCTGGAAGGGTGGAAGTGTTGAAATGGTTTTATAGCTTCCAGATGCTGTAACACATCTTACCAAACTCTATGTGTGTGTATTGTGACACACATTTGCAAGATTCTAGCTCAGCTTGTAGTCAGTTGGTAGTGTGGGAACCACAGAATCAGGTGCCCAGATGTGTTGTCATTCTATAGCCAGCAGTGAAATTATTTCGATATTAATGAGAGATGTGCTAGTGCCAGTGAACACTCTGTTATTGGAACTGACAAGACCACTCACTAACTTCATCTAGCTGTGCTTTATTAAGTTACCAGGGAATTGTAATTCTTCAGTCAGGAAAATAGTGAGATTAGCTAAAAGTATTGCTTTTCTGTATCTGTCTGAGTCTTTACATCTGTGTTATTTTTTTATATTTCATGTGAATTGAAACTCTGGTGTTTATTGTAAAGAGATATTCAGTATTTTCATGTTTTCTATTTTATTATTTATTATTAAGTATCTAAACCTTTCATTATGGCTAGTCTTTTAGGAAGTAGTTTAAACTTTGAGAGAAATTGCATTTATTTGGTGGCACTGTGGGCTTCATACTCCTGAAAGTCTTGTGCTTGGAAACACTACCTTTTGTATAAGTATTAACTGTACTGAGAGTAAATGGGTACCTTGATAAGAGCCTTAAAGTAGCTGACTGGTGGCAGTAACCCTACCTTATAGTATGGGTGGAGGTGGCACAGTTAATAAATCTGTGTCAGCCTTTCCCATGTGTGTGTGTGTGTGTGTGTGTGTGTGTGTGTGTGTGTGTCTGTGTCTGTGTTTGTGTAAAAATCAAATCTTAAAGAGTGTGTGTCAGCTACTTGGAGCAGGGACACAGAGATCCTTAGTGCTCAGCGTGAATTCTTATTTGGGTCCTGAAGAGAGAGAGAGAGTCCAGCCCCAGGACTGGAGTGCATTCCCTGTGTGCTCATAAGGGAAATTATGCTTGGTGCAGAGAACTGCATCTGAAAATACTATGTGTATCCATTTTTGTTCCAAATGAACATCCCTCACTGGTGTCAGTGGTGAGGATTGAGGTTCCTTGATTACTGTCCCAGAAGAGGGACATCACAGCAAGCACCACAGCTCAAGTCTGACTTGGAGTGTGTGGGACAACACTTTATAGCTGATGACGTCACAGTGTTCCATATGCTGGTGTAAAATGCTCTTTGTAATGTCAAGCAACAGCTCACACACACAAGACCCATTGACTGCAGTGAGAATAAAACCCCTACATATCTAAGTACACAAACTACAGAACACATTATTTTACACAAGCACCACAACTCAAGTCTAATTTATACAGGACTGCAGGTACACTTATAGTAGATGATATCAACAGGCCATGTGGGAAATAAGAGGTTGAGAGGCTGTATGAAATGGATGTGTAGGCATCGGCAAGTATTAAAATACTGTCATTGTGTGGCAGTGGAGAAGTAATTGTAGGATACACATATTTGGTCTGCTGTTTAAGCACACACACACACACACACACACACACACACACACACACACACACACACACACACACTTGATTGCAATGCGGAGAACCCCTCCCTATCTAGGTACCACAGACTACAGAGCACAGTACTTAATGCAAGTACCACAGCTCAAGTCTGATTTATACAGGAGTGGGGGTGAACTTATAGTACATGACCTCAGCAGGCCATGTGGAGGACAACAGGTTGTAAGGCCTGCATAGGCACATAGCTTCATAGCTTCATATGAGGCAACTAGCCTAATAGCACTAGAGTGTGCAGAAGCCTAGCTGTGTATAAACAGAAGTACCCTTATTGAGCATATTTGGATGGTTGTTTTCAGAAGACCATGTTTGTGAGCAGCACCAGCTGGTCCTGTCCATGGTGGACATAGATGCCAACTCACAGTACAATCACCCAACTGTCACAGTTGCAATTGAACATGGTCATTGAGGAGCACTACTTCAGATGCAGTGGGAGCCTATTACTATGTCTGGGGTGGTACCTATGTCCCTCACAGACAGGCCCAGTTACTGCTGCTCACAAAATTTCTCTGCTAACAATGATCGTTTAAAATATGCTTCATAAGGGTACATGTGTTTTTGCACAGCTAGGCTTCTATTGCCATATGTATCATGATAAGTATGTACTCCTAAAACTTACCAATACAATATGTGAGAGATGTAATTATACACTGAATCTAGAATAAATGTTCTCTCTCTCAGGTAACAACAAATCAGATATCAAATAGGTTGTCACCACACATATTTCACCTCATCAACAAACCAAATGCACAACACAATAACCCACATATGCAGAGGAACTCACTAGAAGCTTATTGAAAGAGCAGAGGCTTCACAAATGCAAACATTCTGCACACATGACAGTCCCAATGGAACCCACTACACATAGAAACAAATATATCAGTGTCTCACCCATTAAGCCCTTGGTCATAGGTGAATCCATGAGACACACATATGTCCCCCTCACCAGGTTGTACAAGGAGAAAGTCATGGTCAGATGCCTGTTAGGTGCCAGGATCTGCAAAGACATGCAAGCACTCAAGTCTCTTGACAGCAACCACAGTTACACCTCTGTCATACTCCACGTTGGAGTAATTGACTTGAGACATATGTTACTGGGCTATATGAAGAAAGATATGACTGACCTCTCAGATTATGTATCCCAGACAGGTATGTCTGTAGTCCTAAGCAGTATTCTACCTTCACCCAGGATGATGCCCAATACAAACAAAAGAATTGTCAACTTCAACAATTGGCTTAGCTACTGGCATCACTCCAGGCGGAGCCAGTTGTTGTCAGGCTGGGATGATATGGTCAACAGACCATGCTGCTTTGCCATGGATGATATTTTTCTGTGACCTCTTGCCTTTTGGTTATTGGCCAAGGTACTTCCCTCCCCAAGAATGACTTTTTTAGGCAATGTCATAAGAACAAAGTTCCTGATGTAAAAATATTATCAAAAGACAAACTCAAGATTATGCTACTTAAAGCTAGGAGTCTAAAGCAGAAACTAAACTCAATGGAGGCACTTTTTACTTGGGAAATGTCGATGTTTGTGCAGTCAGAGACATGGTTTAGGGCTGTAGAGAGTACTTAGACCATGAAAGGCTATAATGCCTTCCACATGTTCAGGTTGCAAAATGAACATAAAGCAACCAAAGAAGGAGGTGTATCCATCTTCATAAAAGACAAGTACACACCTCAAGACTAGTTAAGCCATACGACTCCCTAGAGTTATTCCAATTCCAACTAACTGTAGGAACCCCCCCTCCACATCATTGTTAGCTACAGATCCACTAACATGAGCCATGAAAACCACACAGTGCCTTCCTGGACCTACTTGAGTCACTCAAAATTCAGCCAAACACCCTAGGCATGGGTAACCTTAACTATCCTTTCATCGACTGGGATACATATGTGAACTTAAACATGGTCACCCTAATGTTCCCACACTTTGTAAACATGAATGCTCTGGAACTATTAGTGTGCACCCCCAGAAGGGACTCGAATGTCCCTGAGCTAGTAGTCAATGACATAGGAGATCGCTGCACCACCCCATGTGTGAGACTCTCCCTGGTAAGGTCTGACCATAAATCAATCATGTTCAGGAGCCAAAAGGTGGAAAAATCTCTGCAAAGCAAACTATAGCCTCCTAAGCGATGGCATATATACTTTCAAATCTACTACCATTGACAGTAAAGAATCCTATACTGAGGTTACACAATTGTCCTGTATAAACACTTCTACAAGTGTATAGACTTAACTGTACCAGAACAGTTCAAAATTTGTTCACAAAAAACAACCTGTTTTGGTGGACAGCTAGCATAAATATATTATACAACAAGAGAAAGAAACTGATGTCCATGAAGAAGAGGGAACAGTCTCTGCAGATGAACACCCTCCATAGTTTGACCAAGCAAATTAGACATCTTGTAAAGTCCTCCAAAGTTAATTATGTAGCAACTGCCTCATGTACACTGACAAACCCCTACTTTTTAGTAATTTATGTACCAATTGTGAGAGATGCACCTACATTATGAATCTGGAATCACAGCACAATAGATAGCAATACAGAGCAGGTTGTCAGCCCACCTACCACATCTCCTACTCATTACACACAACATACACATTGACCAACATATGTGGAGGTATTCACAGAAAAACTGCCTAAACACCAGGGACCTCCAAAACACATACGTACTAAACCAACCATAACACCCAAAACACACAGTACACACATTACACATAGTGCCACAGGCACAAGTATCTCACCATCAAAGCTCATAAGGCAATGCACATCCACTCCAAATATCTTAGTCATAGAAGACTCTATAGTGAGACACATAGAATCCCCTTACCAGGTTGAAGAAGGAGAAAGTCATGGTCAGCTGTCTTTCTGGTGCCAAGATTCATCAGATCATGCAGGTACTCAAGTCTCTCAACAAGTGCAGATATGATTCAGTTATAGTAGATGGTACATAGTCATGGTACATGCTGGTGTAAGCGACTTGAGATGTACCTCTCTGGACAACATGAAGAGAGACATGATTGAGCTCTCTGATTATGTATCACAGGCAGGTATGTCTCAAGCCATGAGCACCATATTACCATAGTCTAGAATGATACCACAATATAGACAAAAAAATCATTGACTTCAATAATTGGCTTAGTTTCTGATGTTATTCTAAGGAGATTCAGTTTCTGTCAGCGTGGGATGACATGATCGATAGACCTCAATGCTTTATGTAATAACTGCTAGTAGGAAAACAAATTCCACCAAAGTCAACTTGAAGTAAGAATTTAATAATGCAATAAAATCCAAAAAGTTTTTTTATATATTTTTTCATGAATGGTTCTTTAATTCTCTAATTAGTGTTAATTAGTAGCGAATGAAGTTGTAACAAAGTTTTATATTTAAGGACCAGTATGATATAGACAAAATCAGTTCTGATTAAGTTTCTGGGTAAGAAACAAAAGTGCTTAACTTCTGGTTTATGTAATTTGAGTTTTATACATCTTTATTGTATTATTGAATTCTTACTTCAAGTTGAATTTGGTGGAATTTGTTTGCCTACTAGCCATTCCTACATAGAGACCTAATCCATGGTTTGGATTTCTCTGTTGTTCCAGTTTAAGTCTTTTATTTAGACCTCAATGCTTTGCCAAATATGGTCTTCATCTGTCACCCCTGGGATTTCAGCTACTGGCAAAGACACTTGTCACCCCCATAGTGCCTTTTCTAGGCAATGTCACACAGACAAATTTCCTGAGGTAAGAATTTCATCAAAAAACAACCTCAAGGTTGGGGCATGGCCATGATGGCTAACTGAATGCAGCACAGTTCCTTTGTTCTGCTTCATGCCAGAATATTTTGTCAATCTCATCAGAATTCTATCAAAGGTAATATATTATTGAAGTAGAAGACACAAGGAATATTCTGGTGTAAAAATCGACATATTTTCAAACATTTCCCTGTCATTTCATCAATAAGAAATTGTCATACACTAAAGAAGATGAGTCACTCGAAGTCTGTGACACAAGAGAGCTTCATAAAAAAGGAAATACAACCACTTATTTCTACCATCCAGGAAATACAACCACTTATTTCTACCATCCAGGAATTAGTTCCAAAAATTAACAAGCTGGATATAAAAATGGACAAAATAAAAGAAGACTGCTCTAAACAACTAGAACTCATGAAATGATAAAGAAACAACAACCACAAATAAAAAGCTTGGAGGAATCTGTCACAGATATAGATGGCAGGTTAACAGAAGCAGAAAAAAATATCAACTTCATTCTGCAACAAAATAAGCTACTGGAGCAGATAGATGATTTAGAAAAAGGAGCCCAGAGAAACAACATCAGAATATATGGAGTACCAGAGGAAATGGAAAGAAGCAGTAGGATACATTTTCTAACAACCTGGATTCTGAAAGTTTTTAATCTATCAGAAGCCTTTTCCTATTGAATTGAACGGGTGTACAGATCTTTGGTGACTGTTCCCACAAACAAAAAGAATATTCATCCAAGTTCTATCATAGTCAAATTCATATCAATACAGGTCAAAGACTTAGTTATAAAAACAGCATGGCTTGCTGCACCTCTAAAAATTGAAAACTCATTCATCAGATTTGACAATGATTATTCTTCTTTGGTAATGGAGGAAAGGAAAGCCTGTCAACCCTGCTAAACTTAGACTTTTTCTACCTGAAGGAACCAAAACCTTTGATAATCTAGAAGATGTCCAGTCTTACATCCAGAAGAAAAACATTTCATCTTCTTCTGAACTTATGGATACCACCATAACATTAAAGTGACAAGCAACAAAAATTGATTGGATTGTCAAAGAAAAGAAAAAGTCTAGGGATAAATAAATCTCTTATTAACAATGTAAGTTAGTTACTAAAAGTGATATTACTTTGTCACTCACACAGAAAATCAACTAAAGGTAATCTTTTTCACTTTATTGAAAAAAGTTTTTTCAGTTTTGTATCCGTTCGAGTGGTACACTTTTTCACTTTATCATTCCTTAAATTTTATATACATATATATATATATATATATATATATATATATATATATATATATATATTGTTTATTCCATTTTTTATTTTTGTAAAGAGCTATGATGAATAGTTATTTGACTAATAGCTGTGCAATGTTGTCTTATTTAGATTTATGCTAACAAATATTCTTATTAATATTATCATCAGGTTAATATAATAGGAGAGCGTAAAATCCTTTAGTATTACACATTACAATGGTGTTATTTTAAAAAGTTATACTCTTTAGTTAGAAACATAATTTGTAATTATCTACATTTATATTAACTGGCAGTTACCACTTTATCCATGAATAAAATTTTCATATACAGCAAGTCTATCACTTAATGTTTATATGCTGATAGTTTACATTTTCTTAATATATAAAATGTTTTATTCTACTTTCATATAGTATAGAGATACAGCGAGTGGCTATTTGACTGGAAGTTATGACCTTATCCATGAATTCAATTTTCATATACAGTAAGCTTATCACTAATATTTATGTGCTGTTAGTTTAAATTTTCTTAATGTATAAAATGTTCTATTCTATTTTCATATAGTATACAGATACAATGAGTGACCATTCAACTGGTAGTTACCACCTTATCCATGAATGAAATTTTCTTATACAGTAAGCCTATCACTTAATATTTATCTCTCTAGGCAAATGATTCTTCTTTATTCACAAATAATATCTATTAAATATTTAGATGTTTATTTGATAGAAGTAGTAGCAAAATAGTGTTTGTGTTTGACATGGTTTGGTTAGGAAGAGACATGAATGGAAAATTTATCAAGCCTGGAATGTTAGGTTCGATGTTGAGGGGTGTAAATATTCATTATTCTGTGGTTTCTTTTTTGATATTTTTCTTGTCCATAACAAATACTTATATTGTGTTCATATTTATCACTCAATATTCACAAGAAGCAGACTCTGAACATTATACACAAAACAATATCTATTTTAAAGTGTATTTCCTTAAATGTCAATGGATTGAACAATCTGATAAAGAGATATAGTCTAAACAAATACTTAACACTGCATAAATCTGATATTGTTTTCTTACAAGACTCAAATTTAGTATCTGAAGATGTTAATAGACTCATTAAGAAATGATACTCTTTTAGTGGGATCCCATTTCAAATCTAAAATAAGAGGTATTTTAACATTATGGAGGAAAACATTAGGAACACCTAAAATTATAGATTCATACTCAGATAAAAATGGAATGTTCGGCATAGTAGTAATACAATTAGAGAAAAAATGCTACAGTCTCATAAATGCATACTGAATACCAAGTGTGGGTGTGAATACTATTAAAAAAACACCTAGACATTATTACAACATACTCTAAAGGTGAATTATTATTTGCTGGAGACCTTAATTGTATATTATCTCTCAATGAAGATACAAATAATAAAATAAAAAAAATCCCCAGAAGCAAAACACTTGAATAATTACATAAATTGTATGAATATGAGAGATATATTTAACCTAAAACTATCAAATTCTTTGAAATTCACACATTATTCATATAGATTTGGAACTCAAATAAATATAGATAAAGTTTTAGTCTCAAATTTAATATATTGTATGATAGAGTTGGTATTGATTGTCTCATGTCCACTGTCTGACAACAATGCTATAACATTTCAATTAACAATAAACTGAAACAACGGAATTCATTGTCAAAGAATACCTGCTTATATTACGAAACTAAAAGACTTTCAGGAATGGTACTTAAAAGAAATAAATGAAATCATAGCTCTTAACAATAATGGAGATGGAGACATTTCTGATTCTATTCTTTGGGATACATTGAATGTAGTTTTATACAGCAAGATTAAAAACTGGTATATAACAAAAAGGAAAGAATGGGATAAGGAATTAACAACAATCCAAATGTAAATTGACAAATTATAAACTTAATATAAAACACCTAATAATATAAATGCAAATAATCAGTTAAAAAATCTAAACAAGAAATACACAGATATATTTCATCACAAGATTTCTATTAACTTAGAGAAAATGAAATTATAATCATACTCAATAAATTCCAAAAGCTTACATAAAATAATCATTAGATCAAAATGTATGAACAATAATAATCACATTAAGGAAATTATATATAAATAGAGCAAAAACAAAGATAGTTACAGACCTGAATGACATATTAAAATACGTTAGAAATTATTATGATGAAATCAACAAATCAAAACCAATTTTACGCAGCAATAATCTTTTACATTGATTTTTAAAAAAATAATATACAATGAAAGCTATAAAAAACAAATACTTAAAATGGATAGGCACTTCTTCATTAGAGAATTAAAAGAACAAATTAAAAATATAAAACTTAACAAAGCACCAGGACTAGATGGGATAATTCCAGAATTGTACAAACTAATGCCTGATAACACTCTACATTTCTTGGTAAACACATTTGAAAAAGTTAAGAAGACATCTAATCTACATCCCTCTTGGAAATATTCCCTTATTTCCCCCATATCAAAACCCAACTATTACCCAGTTTCTTGTTCATCATATCATCCTATATCTCTTTTAAATGCAGATTATAAGGTATTCATGTCGATTTTAGCTAAGAGATTAAACTCAATACTTGCTTGCTTAGTAACTGAAAATCAAATTGGCTTTATAATTAATAGCAAATGACATAATTTATTTAGGTTATTTTCTTTGATTGACATTGTGAATAAAACAGGAATTACTTATTGCTAATAAGTCTAGACATAAACAAAGCATTTGATTCAATAAACTGATCTTATTTGTTTAGAACATTAAGAGAAAATAACTTTTCTAATGAATTCATACAACTAATAAATAAGATTTTATGCTAACTAAATATCTTATGTTAAGATAGGCACTTTCATATCTAGTGCCTTTAAAATTTTAAAAGGAACAACACAAGGATGTCTACTTTCCCTTTATTATCTGCACTTGCAATATAACCTTTCACTAATGTCATAAGACATAATATAAATATAAAAGGTTACAAATTAAATGAAAATCTTTCTCCTAAAATCCAATTGTTTGCTGATGATATTTTAATCACTAGTGGAAATGCTGAAAAATCTTTAGAACGTTTAATAGAATCTATAGACTTCTTTGAAAAGCTATCAGGGCTAATATTCAATCAAAATAAAACAAAGACATTGCTAATAAAAAAGCAGATAGCTGATTGGTTGACTACATTTAAAAACTTCAGCTGGGGAAATTCCCAAATAAAATATTTAGGCATAATCATTGAATCAACTTATAAACAATCAATAACAGCTAATTATCAGCAAGTAATCAATACTATAACAAAATTAACAGAAGCTTGGAAGTAATTATTATAGACTAACTCTAATTAAAATGATAGTATTACCAAAGATTTTATACATCAACCAATCATTAATACTCCCCCCCATCAAAACGAATTATAAAAAAGTTAAACTCTATTTTAATAAAGCTCTTGTAGCACCCCAAAAAAACTATAATCTCCCAATATTGGCATACTTTAAGTTGACCTCCCAAACCTCTTGTATCAGAGGCACATGCCCATGACTTCTTTTGTCATTTTAATGGACAATGTCAGGCCAATAAAGCCAAACCCCAGTAGCTGTGGATATGGGAGGTCACTCAGTGGAAGTTCTAGCTTTGCTGCAGTTTTCATTTTGTTTTTACTGATTGTTTTTAAAGTGACCTTCTCACTTATTGTTTTAGTTTGTTGTTTGGGATATTTTTGCAGTGACCCTAATGATAATGGACATCAGCAGGGTATAATAGCCCTGTATTTCTTATGCTTAGTCAAACACTCTGCTGTGCTGACAAGGCCAAAATATGCATATCCACAGCTAGTGGGGTTTGGCCTTATTGGCCTGAAATTGTACATTAAAATGACAAAAGAAGTCAAGGGCATTCAGAATCATCAATTAGCTGAAACATCTGATGTTCATAAGGGTCATTTGCATATACCCCATATGCCTCTGATACAAGCCATTTGGGAGGTCACTCAGTGGAAGTTCTAGCTGGGGAAATTCCCAAATAAAATATTTAGGCATAATCAGCTAATTGATTATTTTTTTCAGTGACCTTCTCACTTATTGTTTTAGCATACTTTAGGTTGGGAAGAGGGAAGTATTGCTTTTCCTAACATTGAACTATATTTATTTATTTATTTAATTTATTTAACATTTGTTTACCAGGGTGGTCTGACTGGGTCTTCAGAACCCATTTTCAGCAGAGGCCCAGGGAGAAAAGCTCCACATACAGTACAATACAAATACAGTATAATCCACTACAATAAAAATTACATTACTGCCACAAGATGTTGCAATATATTACTACACATCTAGATAATTCTATACAGTTAAAACATTACAGATAAATTAGACAATAATAGTCTCTCACCAAAAGTAGTATGTAGATAGTGCAATGACTGTAATAGTACATGCAAAATAGAATGTTAGTTTCAGTTAGGAAAATAGCAGCCAGAAAGTTAGTGATGCTGATAGTGAAAGAGAGTTAAGAAGAATAGAAGCAATGCAGCCTGAATAGCAGCTTACGAATATGGTATAGAAGCAGAGACGGAGTTAGAAGAGCCTTAGGATCTTGTAGTCTGTGAGGGATTGAAATGTGACAGAAAGAGGAAGACTTGAAATTAGGCAGGCTTTATGCAGGAGCACAGCCATGTATTTTTGAGATGATTATTTTTAAAGATGTTTTGAAATGGATTAGGCCAGGTATAGACCTGGTAGCTAGAGGTAGTGAATTCCAAACTATAGAGACAGAGTATGAATACAGAGAGTGACCAGGTTTTCTTGTGGGTTTTGAGATAGCTAAGAGATTTTTGTCTTCTGATCATAAGGATCGATTTGATGTGTAAGGTGTGACTAGATTGGCTAGTGCAGGGCAGGCAGTAGGCTTGAAAATAAGGTAGTGCAAGGTGGATAGCTGAATAAAAGCAAGTTGGTTGGGGAGTTCAAGCCAGTTTAATTCTAGGAGTGGTTTACAGTGGTGTGTGTGATATTTAGAGTTTGTGGCAAACTTTGCAACTTTGTTGTAGCACTGTTCCAACTTGCTTAGGGTAGAATTTTGTAAGTTAGTTAAGATAGGGGAACCATAAATAAGGGAGGAAAATAAAAATGTTTTTGCAAGGGAAGTTTTGGTTGCTGCAGTAAAGAAATGTTTGTTTGTATATAGGAATCACAGTTTTTGATTAGTTTTCTTTATATTTTGCTGTATATGGGGGTCAAATGAAAGTTTATTGTCAATGATAACACCTAGACATTTGGTTTCCTGCACTGTTTGATAGTGTTGTCAGATGCAAGGATGTTGAAATAATCAGTGACAGGGGAGGTGTTTTTGGGATGAAAGAGTTTACATCTATGATTATAAAAACAGTTTACATGTAGCTAGATTCTTCTTTTACCTCATGGTGGAAATCAATTCATGAAATATTGATAACACAAAATAATAAAAATATAATTGAGCCATTTATAAATATGGATATAAATGTATTATTATGGATTATAAAAGGTTATCTAGTGAATGAAAAACATCAATATATCCTCTTCCTTTTATGAATCAAATTATTATATTATTTAAAAAGCTTATTAACTCAAATTATTTATGTAAAGATCTCGCAATAATATTAGTCCCAATAGCTTACATGAGCAGATGTCTAATATCTTTTAATACTAAAAAATAAATGGTAGATTTGAAGGACAATGGGCTTATACATTGCCATCAATTCTTGTCAGGAAACAAAATGCATTCTGCAGATTATTTAATTGCAAAATATAGCATAGAAAACAATAGTTGGTTATACTTCCAAACACATAAAGAATTTATACAAAATAAAATCAAAGTAACATTGAATACACAAAATACTCAGATTCTCAAAATTCTAAACCTTCTATGTAATATCAATAGCAAATCATCTAATAATATTTCTTCATTTTCAGTAATTTACAAAATCCTAAGAACTGAATTTGTTTTATTTGATAGCTCATTCTGGTCATATTCAACTAAAATTAATAAACAAGAATGTTTAGATAATAATAAAAAATAATATTGAAATCAGCAGCAAAAACAACATCCTCCCCATACTGGAAAATATTTGCATGGAAATATATGCATAGAAATTTTCTCACACCTCAAAAGATAGCAGCTATATATAAATTAGATAACACAAAAAGTTGGAGATGTGAGATAGACTTTAATGCTGATTGGCAATATATGATAATTGGTTGTAAAACAGTTCTTCCATTTTGGAATGACTTCAGAAAGTTTTGTAGAGCATTGTGGTTGGATAAGTGTAACATCTCAGATTATCTTACATTATTTAATGCACCTATACCTGGAATGATTCCGGTATCACAAATATCTCTTCTTTGGAGTATTTTAGCAATAGATAAAAAAATTACAAAAAAAGACTACTATCTCATTCAATAATGAATTTATCTGTTTAGCAAAATCAGTATGTAATAATGAAATACTTACTTTAAGAACTAAAACTTCACCACATAACTTATTAGCTTGGGAAAAATTACAAAGCTTACTGGAAAAGCATTAATTCCATTAGAAATGTTTTGAATTTAGTTGTGGACTTTGTAAATACTATGTACATAGTTTCATGAGATTGTTAATTATTGTGTAAATGATTATTGTTTTGTTTTAAAATCAAATAAAAAGTTTAAAAAAGAAAATAAAAAATATAACCTCAGAGTTATGCTGCTAAACTCTAGGAGTCTTAGCATGAAACTGCACTCACTGAAAGCAGTCCTCACATTGGAAGATGCTGCCATCTGTGCAGTCAGGGAGGCCTGTTTCAAGGCTGTGGAGAGCACCTCAGCCATACTGGGTTACACCTTCTACCACACACTCAGACCATCAATGGAAGGTGTGAAAACTAAAGGAGGCAGTGTATCAATATTCATTAAAGGTAAATACACCTCCAGATTGGTTAAACAGTATGATTTCCTGGAGACACTTCAGGTGTAAATACCTGTTAGTAGGATACCTACTCAACTCAATGCCAGCTACAGGACCTCCTCCATGAATCAAGACACCCACTCTGCCTACTTGGTTCTACTGGAATCCATCAAAATACATCCAAACACCATGGCTCTGGTTGATTTTAATTATCCATCCATTAACTGGCTAAATTACTTGTGCTCAAACTCACTTGCCCATAGGTTCCTTGAGTTCATTAACTTCAATGCCCTAGACCAGCTGGTGGACACCCCAACTAGGGGTGCCAGCATCTTGAATCTGGTAATTACCAATATGGGGGAACTGCTGTAGCACCCCCACTGTGAGGTCTTCCTTTGTCAGATCTGACAACAAATCAGTCTCATTCAACGTAACTATCACACTGGACCCACCCCACACAGCAACTAAACTAAAAAAACTTCTCCAAAGCAGATTACATCCTTCTAAGGGATGGTATAAATAACCTCACTGCACCTTCCCCTCAGATGAAACTGGTAACTATGCTGAGTCCTACACTAATGCTTTTTGCAAACATCTATATAATTGCATTGATGCGGCCATACCTGATAGAACCAAAACAATCCCTTCAAGGAAGAGCAAACCTGACTGGAGGACAACTGCCATTAACAGGCTTTACAATAAGGGGAAGAAATTGCTGTCCAAAAGTAAGAGGGATCGTGCCCTAAACTGGAAACATTCCCTCCTCATCTTAAACAAGCTAATAAGACCTCTTGTGAAGTCCTCCAAAGCAAACTACAAATCCAAATTAGTTTCCTCAACTAAGGACAACCATAAGGTCTTCTTTAGTTACATCTGTAGCTTAAAACTTAAGCCCAGATTTGTGCTGAACTGGTAGTTAATGATACCACATACACTGACCCTGTGGATACAGCAAACCTGTTAGCCAAAAGGTTCTGTGAAAACTTCACTCCCCTATCCCCACTACACAAACCCCCTAACATTCCTTCCACCTGTCCCCCAACTTGTATCTCTGGAGATCAGGTCATAAATGTCCTTTCTAAGACCAAAAACACAGCATCTATGGGACCTGATAACATTTTAAGCTGTGTCCTGCATGGGCTCCAACAAAAATTAGCAACATCATTGGGTTCTCTTTTCAATCATAGTCCAAGCACCATCGTCCCAGTTGAGTGGAAAGTGGCCACTGTTATGCCTTTACATAAAGGGGGGCTTCCACTGACCCTAGGAACTATAGACCTATTAGCCTGACTAGCCTTATCTGCAAGGCCATAGAGTGAATCATCATGGACCTTATCAACAAAGATATAGGTAATCTCCAAACACTTGACCCTACTCAGTTTGGATTTGTCAAAGGGAGATCATGCCTGTTAAACCTGGTAGACTTCTTTGAGACAGTCACCAGTGCCTTGGATGAGAGGAAAACTGTGCATACAGCCTACCTGGACTTGGCAAAGGCTTTTGACACTATTCCCCATTCAGGCATTATTGACAAACTCACCCAGCTAGGTATCAACTCTTATTTTATTAGGTGGGGTCATTAACTGGCTCATTGATAGAACCTATACAGTCAAAATAGGGGAATCCACCTCCAGCAGCAGACCTGTAACAGTGGTGTTCCACAGGGATCAGTCCTGGGACCTCTACTGTTTGGAATCTATTTCTCCAAAGTACAAACAACCAAAGGTCTGTGGCTGACAAAGTTTGCTGATGACTGCAAATGGGGAGCAGTCATAGAATCTCCAAATTATGTTAACATCCTACAATATGATCTTACACAAACAAATGATTGGTGCCATAGTCATGGCCTTAAACTCAATGCAAAAAAATGTATTATCATCCCTTTCAGTAAGAGCAATGATCCTGCTTACTACCACATCAATAGCAACACCCTAAGTATGCACTCAGTGGTGAGAGACCTGGCCGACAACAACCTTATCTTTGATCACTATGTCTCCACAGTAGTGAGAAGGGTGTTTTATATTGCTCATCTCATAAGTAAGGGCATTGCCTTCAGAAAACAAGAAGTTAAAACCTCACTATACTCTTCCCTCATCAGGCCAATAATTGAGTACAATGCTCCTTTTGGTATGTACCTTTCCAAGCATCTGCAGCAACTGGAGAGACAACAAAAGTCCTTCACAAGGAGAATTCAAGATCTTCAGCATCTGTCCAATGTGGATTGACTAAAATCACTGTCAAAATGTAAAAAGTCTGGCAGATCATGTTCCAGCAAGCACACAATCCAAAGCACAATGATGTAAAACAAAAGTTTTTAATGTAGAAAAAATATAAAAGGTGTAAGCGCTTTCGTTTAAAACAGTGTAAACTTCTTCAGACCAGACAGATGATGTTTTACATCATCGTGCTTTGGATTTTGTGCTTGTGGAACCTGATCTGCCAGACTTTTTACATTTTGTGGTTTGCTTTTGCCTTTTGGTTCTACAGTAAAATCACTGTCACTTTAATCCATTTCATACAGACTACCCAGAGGCGATCTCTGCCTTGCATATAAAGAAATCTCTGACTCTGCTTTATTGGAAATGCTGCATATCCATAAGTCCAAAGGCTCACGGATTACTTGCTCTAAAGACCTTAACCTGGTATGTGGCATTAATAGAACCTGCTGGAGGGACAGAGTTGTCTCCCAGCTGTCACTGCACTGTGGAACAGACTCCCAGTTCATGTCAAACAGAGCACCTGTTTGGCCTTCTTCAAGTGCAATCTGGATGATTCGATGGGTAACCATGAATTCACCCCTGGGATTCCACCTGTGTATCTCTTGGATGGGGCAATAGGTGCTGATTGTGGATACAAGGGCAGAACTTGGCTCAGCCTGAAAGCATCCTAGGGCCATTAGCCTCGTAACTTCCTATAATCCTATTAACATTTTCTACTGTGTATGTCATACATTGCTTTTCCTCATTTCAACTATTTCTCCCTTTTTTATTCTTTTCTTTTCTTTTATACTACATAATGCTAAAACCCTGTCAGAGAAAACACAATTTGCCAAAAAATGAAGAAGAGGTTGGATGTGAATTAAAAAGAACCTGTGAATTGTGCACTGCTTGCTTGCATTTCCAACCTTGACAGACCTACATGTAACACTTTGTAAGTCTAACCTAACACAGCCACTTGATATAAGCATTCACAGTTGCCATCCCATTAACACAAACACTGAGGGACTGCCTCCACTATGTTTACACCCCTACAGGGATCCAATTGTTTTTGGATTCAGCAATTCTAATGAGTTCAGACTTCATCGTGCTGTCAGTCCTGAAGCTACATGGTTGGCAACCATGTATTTAGGGAAACTGAAGGGATGCCAAATGTTGAAAACAGGAGGGAGGATATCACTTTGGGATATATCTGAACAGAAGAGTACTGCTTTTTAGATGCTTATACCTGCATTTCACCATACATATTGTATATGCTGACAGGTAACTATGACTAGTCTGTTTAATGGTTTTTATATTTATTTTGAGTTGCACACATATTGATTTGATATGAGACTCCCTTGGGATTCCAAGATGGCTGCCGGCTAGACTACTCCCTATTCACTGTGCTTCTCACTGCTATACTTTTACCGGCTAATTTCAACAGCTTTTAAGCGTAGTTTCTCCACAGTTTTTTCTACAGAAATCTTCACTGACTCAAGCTCTTCACTTTGGGATTATTTATTGTTGGAAAAAGCTGAATGTTTGGATTATTTTACCTCAGAATATCTTTTGGCTTAAATAGTTTTTGGGCACGTGCACTCTAGAACCTCATCTCTAGGCCAGTCTTCCTGCTTTCACACCTCTAGACTGGGTATGGCTGATAACTCAGACACCATGGATACACAGACAACCAAGGCCAAATTTTCTTCTATGCTCTCTCCAGAGAAGGAGTCTGGCTCCAAGAGACTAAGAACAACTAAACAATCTACTGAGATCACAAAAGTAAGTGCTAAAGATAAAAATGAATCTAATTTTCATTTAGAAGAATTAAAAACAACACTGCAACCTATTCAAAGTGCTATACAGAATTTTTCTGATCAGTTCACTGATTTTGGCAGAACTTTAAAACAGATTAATGAAAGAATGGACATTCTTGAAAATAAATATCTAGCCATAGAAATGAGAGCAGAGGCTATTGAAAGTGACTTAAAATCTAAAGAGACTCAAATAGCTGATATAGAAGCCAAAGTTCTGGATTTAGAAGCAAGGAGCCACAGAAATAACATAATAATTAGAGGTCTGCCAGAATCTTATGAAAACCAGAACTTAATTTCTGTGACTAAACACATTTTTGAGGCATTGCTTAATTGTGAGACAAATACAAAATCCTTAACTGTAGAAAGAGCGCACAGAGCCCTGCGTGCTAGACAAGACTCTACTTCACCTCGGATTATATATACAAGATTACTAGACTTTCAAGACACCCAGCATATTTTAGAAGCTGCCAAAATTAAAAAACATCTCATTTGGAATAAACATAAGTTGACTTTTTCACAGGATTTACCAGCTCAAATAAAACTAAATAGACAAAAACTATCACCATACTGTGCTGATCTGATAAAAAGGGGAATTAAATTTCGAATGCGTTATCCTAATACCCTTTCTTTCAACTATAATGATAGGAGCTATATGTTTACAGACCCACAAGAAGCTAAAGACATCTTCTTAAAAGTTTTCAAATCCTTTCCTGCTATAGATTCACAAAAATAATATTCCTAACTAATGTAAGTTTATTTGTTATCCAAGTTTGTAAACTTACTTAGAATACTATGATTTTTATTACTAACACTGATTATATTTATTTTTATTTATTTATTTTATTTTACATTTGTTAACCGGGCTAGTCTAGCTGGATACATGTCCATTTTCAGTAGAGGCCCGAGGAGAAAAGCTCCAATCAAACAATCAAACAGACAAAAAATTTATACATGTTAGGCATGGTTTCCTGGTTCCCTGTGGTCGCGTAACTGAAAAGATGCTGTTTTTTTCTTTTCTTTTTTTTTTTTTTTCTCTTTTTTTTCTTTCTTTTGGAGTTTTATATGCCATAGTTGGGTCAAGAAAAGATAATTTCAATCTTTTTATTGAGTAAAACATCTGTTTTAATGTTATTTGAAGGTGTCGCAACCTCAAAGATTAATACTCTAGTACATCAAGTCTTTGAAATATGCTTCTGTCAATATGGCTTAGTTTACAAATGATAGTACTGTTTTTCTATCCAGAATGCTTGGACAGAATGGAGGGAAAAAATGTCTGATATCTCGTGCTGAATAGCGCCACCAACCTTGACTGATTTTCTTTGACTGATGTCTAAAGCCATCCAGCTTCCTTTTCCTTTGATGTGTTCACTCACAATATCATTGCGACGTTGCTGATGTGCATTTCTATATACCCTATCAGAATTGCGCTAGTGATGATACACGCCTTATGGTCTGTTGAAAGGATCTCATGGAGAATGGAAAAATCATTGTAGCCTGATGTCCTCGGCTTTTTGTTTGCCTGCGGCATGGTTTCCTGGTTCCCTGTGGTCGCGTAACTGAAAAGATGCTGTTTTTTTCTTTTCTTTTTTTTTTTTTTTCTCTTTTTTTTCTTTCTTTTGGAGTCTGTATTCTACTCGCAGCATCATTGGCTTTGCAAGTAAGTGAGTTTTCTTTTGCAGGTCCGGACAGTACGCCTTGCGTGCTCCAGGAAGTCTCTTGCTGATTCGGGACTTTCCCTCATTATGAGAGGAGTTATTTATACCTTTTTGACGGTATTTTCTCGTAATGTTATATCCGATCATCATTATATGGCAGAATGTGTACTGTAAACATCAACAGCAGCTGGACTACAACTTTGATTTGTATAACTTTTGAACGCTGTCAGCATTGTTTAAAACTATATACTGATTCTGAATGTATCTGTTACCATGGTTACGAAATATGTAGCTGTTTATCCTACTGCCTTCATCCTTTTCTTCCTCAGGTTCACTCTGGATCTGGTCAAGTTTTTGATCAGACAATGAGAGTTATCAGATTAAATAGCATTCTTCTTCTTCTTCTTTCGGCTTTTCCCGGTAAGGGGTCGCCACAGCGGATCGCCTTGTCCGCACATTGAATGGCAGTGTAGTTTTACGGTGTTGAGTTGCCAGCCCGGCGCCCAACCTTCCACAGAAGGCACACTCACACGCACACCTAGGGCCAATTTAGAGTGTCCAATCCACCTGCAGCATGTCTTTGGGATGTGGGAGGAAACCGGAGCACCCGGAGGAAACCCACGCGACCACAGGGAGGACATGCAGACTCCGCACAGAAGGCACCCCAGCCGAGGATCGAACCGGAGAACCTCTTGCTGTGAGGCGGCAATGCTAACCACTGCACCACCGTGGCCGCCCTATCAGATTAAATAGCATTAATAAGTTTAAAAAATACTTATAATTAAAACCTTAGTAGCTGTGCAGAATTTCAAGAAGCATTTGTTTGATGAGCACCTTTGCAAGTCCATCTATCTGATAGTCAAATATGCAAATACCACAGAATTCTGCTATCCTATGCTGCACCATTTAGGGATAACTATATTGCCATTATATGTCAGAGTCATACGAGACAAATCTTTAATGTAAAGAGGTTCAGAGTAAAGAATACTACATTGGAGATTAGAGTTATTTTATTTAATGAGTCATAATGTATTCAGCAAGATCGAAAAATGCTTTTCTCTCTGTCATGAAACTCACTCCTTTCCTTTTTGACACATTTGTAATAGAACTAGATGGAAGACACACAGAAGTATTTTGAGTGTCATTTTTTTTTTAAAAATGCTTCTATTATGACATTAATGTAATACGTTTCATTTAAAATACATATTAACATTTCTATAACCTCTAATGTCATGGTTATGGATAAAGTTAGTATACAAAAGGAATAGAAAAGAATGCTTCAAATTGAGTTAATTATTACTGAAAAATATACCTATTTGTTGCCATGCATTAGTAAATCTATACTTGTAGGTTAAGGATTTTTAAATTATACATTTAGAAATTATAATACTACTGACATCTATAAGTACCACTGCATTTTTAGAGGCCGCCTGATTCATATAAGAGCATGCAGATGGAGGTGTGTTTTAACTAAGGCTTTTTTATAAGCCAAAATATTTCTTGATAGATGCGCAGAACAATCTAACATTAAGAGTTCGAATTGTTATTCATATATACGTGCTATTTCCATAGGTTTGAATGTTACTAACAAGGTTAATATTTATTGCTAAATAGGCTGGATTGGATGTAATGTGTAATAGAGAGTAATGTATAATGTTTTGCCTATATAGTTGCACATATAATCTTTGTTTTAATTACATTTACTTGCATATTTTCAATGACATAATGGTTTGTATCTGAGTATAACTTCTCACTTAAGGGAAATTTTTAATCCTTAGTAAGCATTTCACTTTACATTGTTACGTATCCCCTTATTATATATTTATTCATTAATGGTTTTTAAATAATATCACTAATATTCTATCGGATTTTGCTAACAGTATGGGATACATATGATTTAAAATATGTTGGGTTAATTTATACTAGACAGAATGATATTATTATTTCCATATGGACTTTCATATACCTGAATAACACAAATTTGTTTTGAATTATAGTTAAAAATAAAAAAAGTTTATGTACAGTTATTCTATTTTTAGGCTTTTGCACTACAAAGCATTATAGTTTATATCTATTTGTGAAGATTTCATTTTCTTATAACATCTAATCTCTTTTGCTTGGTGTCATTTCCGAGTCTTACTATGCTTACTCTAATGATTTAATTTGTAGGTATATATTATTGTTTCAAGATTTATGTTCTATTCTATTTGCTTCTCACATCACTTTTATATTTTTTAGTGCAAGATTACCAACCTATTTCCTTGGTACTCAATCATATTTAACTATTTAGGTGTTTGTGAGTACAATTTTGAATGGGATATGTATAGATCGGACATCTTGTGTTTGGATAGTTATGTAAATATGTTTAGTTATGTTATTACTTTTACTGTTACAGTTCTTTTTAGGACTATATTTAAACTTTCATCTCATTTTTCTGTGTTTTTGCTAACCAAGTTTCTACTTCTTGTATATAGCTATTTTTATATTCCCTCTGTAGGTAAGTTTAGGTGGGTATGCACTTGGTTTGGGAAGAGGGAAGATTATCTGATTCGGGTTAATTGTATATTGAAATTTACTCGTATAGGTAATAACTGTTATGATGAGACTAAGCTTTGTTTATTTTACTTATTTATACTTTATATATACACAAAGAATCTATATTTTAACATCTCATTTAACAGACCTTTTTTGAACACATGACTAATTCATTAATAATTGATTCATGGAATGTAAGAGGGATCCAAAATAAAGACAAGAAATCCTTAATATTTCATTTAATTTATAAATCACTAGCCAGTATATGTTTTTTGCAAGAAACACATATTCCTAGAGTTGACTGGGACAAAGTAAGAAATAAAAAATGGATCAAAAAAATAATAGCTTCAGGGGACACTTCTAACTCTAGGGGGGGGGCGGCTATCATAATCAAACAAAAATTTTTGGAAACTATTATTGAAGAAAAATATGACAATGAAGGTAGATGGTGCTACTTTACAGATTTATAATATTCTATCTTCCTACAAAGATCATTTTATTATTTTAGGTGGGGACTGGAATGCGGTAATTAACCCAGATATAGATCGTACAAGTCGTTCTTCTTCGCATAATCAACAAGCTTCCTTTGCTCTTGAAGACTTAATTTTAGAGTACAACCTCATAGACCCTTTACAATTCATCAAATACTCAAATAAAAATGATACTTATACTTACTATTCCAAATGTTATCATTCATGGTCTAGGTTAGATTTCTTTCTTATATCTAATTCCCTTTCACAGTTGTTAATAGATTTTATTACTGAACCCAGATTTCTCTCTGATCACTCTAGAATATTAGTAAAATTAAATCTAAACTTTAACCCTGGCCATAAAGGTATAAGAAATAACTGGACATTAAATAATAACTTGCTTTTTAATGAAGAAATTAATAAATTGTTTATAGAAATAATTCAGGATATGGGAAACAATTTAGATTCAACAGAAATCCCTTACGATATACAATGGGTGGCTTGTAAAGCTAGATTAAGGGGTATGTTTATTGGTAAAGCTGCATATCTTAAAAAGCAATTTAATAGTAAAGAAAGTTTCCTAAAACTAAGAATTCAGTCCCTTGAAAATCAATACAGGTCAAATCCAGACCCATCATATGATAAACAGATTATAGATTATCAAAAAGAACTGATTTTATTACACCAAAATAACCTTTCAATACTGGAGCAAAGATTATTAATCACTTAGAATGGGCTCAAATTCCTTCTAAAACCTTAGCAAGAATAATTAAAAAAAATTTTGAGAGATCTAAAATAACGCACTTACAATATAACAATCAATTATATAACACGGACAAGGAAGTTTTGCATCTCTTTACATCACTATATACAGAGATTTTTTCCAAAACATCTAATTCTATAGAAAATAGTTACATAAATAGTTTTTTAAGTTCTATATTTTTTCCCAAGTTAAATGAAAAACAGCAGAATATTCTTTCTTCCCCTCTTACTCTTTTAGAAATTAATGAGTCAATTGATAGACTAAACATTGGTAAATCCCCAGGCCCAGACAGATTCACACCTAATTTCTTTAAATCCTTTAAATCAGTAATTGCTCCCTTTCTTCTTAAAGTGTATAACTATATAAAAATTAATGATATATCTGATCTTCATTGGAACACTTCCAAAACTATATTTATTCTTAAAAATAACAAAGATAAAACGGACCCCCACAATTATAGACCGATTTCATTAATCAATGTAGACATCAAGATTCTGTCTTCTATTCTTGCTAATAGATTGAAGAAAATCCTATCATCAATAATTTCACCTGATCAGACAGGTTTTATGTCTCACAGACATATCTGGGACAATACCTTGACTTTGGATTCTATTATGCATCTTACAAAACATGATAATAACCCACTATATGCATTGATCCTTGATGCATCAAACGCATTTGATAGAGTGAATTGGGATTTTCTCTTTCAGACTATGTTTTGTTTTAATTTCCCCATTACTTTCATAAATATTATCAAAACTTTATACAAAGATTCCTTTACCACACTATATATTCACGGAATTACCTCAAATCGTATAAAGATGACTAATGGTACGAGACAGGGTTGTCCTTTATCTCCTTTTCTTTTTAACTTGTATTTGGAACCTTTACTTTTGTATTTATCACAAAACCCATTTCACAAGATTCCTAGGATTTTCAACACTAATATATGTTTCTCAGCCATTGCGGATGACTTGGTTATATTTTTTCAAACCCCTATTTCAGACTTTAAAAAAGTAATGACTTCTATTGAGAAATTTTCACTTGCATCGGACTATCTAATTAACTCCCAAAAAACTCACATTTTCCCTTTAAATCATTTAGCGCATAAATCTTACTTATTCCCTGATTCTCATTTTCATATTACATATGAGATTAAGTATCTGGGTGTACATATGGAGCATAACAACCTATCTTCATTTCAAAAAAACTTATATAAAGTATGGCCATCTATATTGCTAGATTTGCGTAGATGGGAACTTCTGAATTTATCACTTCTTTCAAAAGCTGCCATAATTAAAATGAATATCCTTCCTAAATTTCTGTACCAATTTAACGCTTCAGATCAAATAATCCCTAAATCCGCCAAATTTTGTGGTTTCCTAAGGCAGTTAGGATCTCTTATTCTAAATTATCTATCTCTAAAAATAAGGGGGGTTTAGGCTTACCAAATTTATATTTCTATTACTTAATTGTTTTGGCAAATAAACTTCTGTCCATCTCTAATTTGAATGGTATTCACTACAATAATTCATCTAATTGGGTTAGGATATGGCATTACTATATTATATCCAAAAACATAAATCCCGCTGCTCTTCCCTTTATCTCTCCTGAATCCTTGAACACTCTTAAAATCTCGATTTTCCTCAAACATAAGATCAAAGCATTCCGGAAATTATTTAAACTGATCAAGATGGACAACTTTTTACATTTACTTCAACCAATTCATCTAAATCCCAATTTCAAACTAGATAATACACCTTTTACTCTTACAAATTATCCCCTTATTATAAATATGAATGTCAGATCACTCTGGAGATATAAAGACTTGTCCTTAGCTGAGTTACGAAAGACTCTGGATGTCAACTGTAACTATACCATAATACTACGCCAAATAAGGGATGTGGTTATAAACAATTGCAAATTTACTAAGCCAAATGAACAGGATCTTAACAATTTAGATGTGATAATTAAAACGTTATCATTACCTGAGAAAATGTTATCAAAGTCTTATAACTTATTAACTAAACTAATACAAGATTCATCATGTCTTTTTTCAAACTTCTGGGAAAATCATAATCCTCATTTAACTGATAACCAAAAACTCTTGGCCATCAGAAACACTTTACAATACTCCCCTTTCAAGAAATTGGTTTATACCCAATTAATGATAAATAATAATGCTTATCTTACCCCTACCAAACTTAACAAATTTGACACGTGCAGGTCTTCATCTTGTCCCTGTTGTTCCTTCCCTAAAGCTGACCTTTTACATATTCTTTGGTATTGCCATTTCTCACATAAACTTTGGACTTCCTTGAAAGTAAGGCTACAGAAAATGGGATACCACAAAAACACCTTATCATGGGAAATTGCAATGTTACACTTACCTACATTACCTCTCTCTAATTTGTATACACATGTGCTTGTTTTTATTTGTTCACTTATAAAATTGTACATTACCAAAAATTGGCTTGATCGTACTAAATTGAATTGGAAAGCCTTTAGATCAATGGCTTACATGTATATTTCCGCTAATAAATCTGTGTGGAAAAGTCCAAAGAAAAGGGTTTTAAATAATAAAGCTTTGGAGAAGGTCCTTTACATTATTAATATTGACTAGTGATTTTCATATTCATTGTCTTGTTACACATTCAGGGTTAATTTAATCTCTTATTTTACTTTCTCATTTTGACTACAGTCTCATTTTATACTTTGATCCTTGGTTACCATCTGTATATATTGTATATATTGTTTTATGATGTTTGCCCTTACCTACATGAGTTGTAAGACACTATTACAAGTTGTATACATTTATTCAACTCCTATATGACAATAGTTTTAATGTCTTGATTTTTGTTTTTGTCATATTCTATAATTCAATAAAAAATTTTTTGAGAAAAAAATGCGACTCCCCATACCCTGGAATAGACTGCCCATACACGTCAAGCAGAGTGCCTCCTTGGCTCTCTTCAAAAGGAACCTTGATGATTGGATGGGAGATAGGAAATTCACCTCAAGGATCATGTCAGTAGCCCTGCTAGACAGGGGTCCAGAGAAGTAAATATTGTGGAAAGAAATATCTAGGGAATTGTTATAGCTAGTCTTGTATATGCCCTAGGCCCGATAGCCTAGTACCAACCTATGAACCTATGAACCTATGAACATACTCACATCTTTAGCTGTCTGCATGATAACTCTCAACTGTATAGATTTTCATAGAATGTCCAGATTTTGTTTTACATTTTTGTTCCATTTTTCATAAAGCTGTGATTTTCTGGCAAAGCATTGCCAAGTCATTAAAGATTGATGTCAGAAAATAATGACACACATTTGAGTTTCAGATTTCATACCCTTCAGAAAATTCATGCTAACACAAAACCTGTTATTCTATCAACTTTCTAAGTTTGTAAGATTAATATTTAAAAAGTGCCCCTTTTTTTGGGCCCCCCCCCCATTATTTATGGCTTTGTACAGATGTCTTACCCTTAGAGGTTGAGAGGTATGGTCTGCATTACTTACAATGTATACCATTCATTTGGGGGTGGCTAACAAAGCTGCATTTCGGTTCATGTGTACTGTTCATTTGGAGTTGGTTAGTAAAGCTGCATTTCTATTGTGGCACAAATAAAATATTCATGTTGCTTTTGTTTTGTGGCATTCAGCCTGCTGTCACATATTAGGGTCAGTTCTGTACAATTCGATTATAGTTTACATTTTAGTCTATCCGTGTAGACTCCTTTCTGTGGCTGTATTCCAAAAGTTTTGGAATACAGACAGAACACCAGCACAGCATCTACAGAGGTGGTTTTTAACTTGTTGAATTGCTCCACCATGTTTCCTAGGTTGATTAGCATGCCACTTTGTTTAACAGTTTCCACAGGAGTGTGCACCTCTACATGGTGTTTACTGAATTTCAATTTTCAAGCAGACATGCATGCATTGCACTGCAATGTAAACACAGTGAAAAACCACAATGTAGGCTTTACTGAATCCCCTGGAATGTTTAAAATAGGAGAAAGCTCTCCAGCTGTGCAGGGCCATAATGCCTAACACACATTTAGATCAGCTACTGTGCAGTAAGGTGAAAAAAGTGGTGGTGTGTCAGTCTACATCCAGAAGACACTCGCATCAAGGCTGGTAAAGCAGTCACAGGACCCACTAGGGGAAATAACAACTTGGACCTTGACCTTACTAATATGGGAGCATCTTGCACCATCCTTTGCATATCTTCATCATTTGTTAGGTGTGACCATTAAGCAATCTCCTTTGAAATAAAACTAAAACCAGAGATTCCTTCCGCACAAGGTACTGTTAGAAATTTCTTTAAGACAAATTACTTACTCTTAACTCATACATTGGCAAACTTCAAATATGCACCAAAGCCAGTTAACTCCACCGAATATGCAGACATGTAGACCACCACACTACACCAGCATGTAAACAGCTGCGTAAATGCAGCTGTACCCCATAGAAACAAGTGCAGTGTAAACTCCAGAAACCAACCCACACAGTGGAACCATAATGACAAGCTTTATAATAAAAGGAAAATAATTTTGACCAAAAATAAGTATAGTAACTCCCAGAATGTTAGAGCCCTTGTCATTGAAATAAATAAACAAATCAGGAGTTTAATGCCCAAGTGATAGTGGACCCTGATGGCAGCCTATTAAAGTGGTGAAATACACTCTGCAAGCTGCTCCCTACCTGAAAGGCCTACAACACCAGAAGGACACCCTCCTCCTGAAGACCTTAGACAGGAAATTAAATTCTCCTACCCCCTCACTTTGAAAATGAAACAAGGTTACTATCTGTACTCATTTTTAAACTACTAAGTAAAGTCAGCTAGCCCTGGGTCCATTACACTGTGTGGCATTCCCAAACCCTACTTAGTAGTAACCCCTGCCTTCTAACACCTGGTTTCAGAACAGAGTATACTAACCTACTATAAGATTAACCAGGCAGCCACAAACAGGTTTCCAACTATTTTTAATATTTAAACTGGTAAACCTTACAGATATTTTTGTCTGCAACCTCTTACTTCATAAAGCATAATGCTACAAAACACATAATCCTCACTAACATTAGTTTAATGCTAAAGAATAAATTGGTGTAATTTTAAACTAACTTTTTAGCAATTGTATTAACAACTTGTAAGTATCTTGTAGCTTGGTTTAGCCCCGCTCCACTCGCCCTTGCTTTGCTTGGGCTCGCTCTGTGCCCTCCCTGCCCCCTATTTTCACCCACCCCATTACCATTAAATTTATGCATCCATAACCACTCCCTTCAACTCTCCTACCAACTATCTTCCTACACATCACCTGACAACCCTCTCCTCTCTTACCTCTTTTTACACTTCCCTCAAATCTAATCCTGGTTAAACAATGTATCCTAAACTGACTAGGCCCCCTACCACCCTATCACCAAAAATACTCTAGTACTATCTCTCCTACCTCTAATGATTAGTTTTACCTCCTCACCACCTATGAAAGTCAGCACTACCTTGGATTCCAGCACCCAAAATGTCAACCAACCACCTTAGACTTTTCCAGTACTATAGCCTTCTTAACCAATCTCAGATTGAAACCCCCTACCCCACTAACATACCACCATGTTAAAATCTTAAATGCCAACCCCAGGGACAAGCACTATCTAAAACTTATAAATAAATTCTTAAAGCTTATAATTAAATTGCACTACAAGCATATTATAGACGGGGATATTAATCCCAACCCTGGCCCATCTACACTTATGGACAATAGCTCCTGTATCAACACCCCCACTAACATACTACTCCATAACAGCCCCCCTAATTCTCTCCTAGCCTTTCACTTAAATATTAGAAGCCTGAACAATAAAGTCCATGACCTACACATCCTTCTAGCAGTCCACTGCCCCGACATAATGTGTCTCACAAAAACCTGGCTAAAACCTTCTACTGATGACAATGAGGTTCTACCACCAGGTTGTAACATGTACCGACTAGACAGCACAGGAAGGAAAGGATGAGGTGTAGCAGTTTTTTTATAAAAACATATTATGTGTTATTAAGGATTCCATATAACCACCCCCCATTTAATAATGCATAAATCCTCACTACTAAAATTCAAATTAATGCTAATAAAAGCATAAATATTATCTGTATCTATATTCCTCCAGGTAATAACATAGACACCCTTGAAGATATTCTCTACTGGATATCTACAACCTATCCCCAAGAAACCATTATTCTTGGTGACTTCAACATTGACTGGAACACCTGTTTAGCTGAATCCTCTGTCACCCATATTAATCGCTTTGGGTTCACACAAATGATAACTGCCCCTACTAGGATTAGTAAGCCTTCTCACAAAGAAAGCATATTAGACTGGATACTCATCAACAGTCACTCCCACATGTATAAATCTGACGGCCTCTGTGATACCCTCTGTGATCACTCCCTAACTTACATTATTAAGCAAAAGTTAGGAAACCCCCAGCAGATCAAATTCAAGACCGTTAGAAATAACAATTTCAACCATATCAACTTCCAAAATGTGCTCGGCTCAGTCAACTGGGCAACCCTTAAACATTTGCCACTAGAAGAGCCTGTAGCCCACTTTAATGCTACATTCCTGAGTGTCCTTGACACTCATGCCCCTGCACGTGCTATTAGAACAAAATCAAACTCCGCACCTTGGCTCTCAGAGGAAACAAAGTCAAAAATTAATCTTAGAAATAAAACCTGGGCCAAATGGCATGCTACTAAAGCCTCCCTTGACCAACTAAGATATTTTTAGCATAGGAATGACACAAAAAAATCCATTCTACTACCATAACCTCCTACAAAAACATCAAAACAACCCCCAGAAATTCTGTTCAGGTACAAACCAACTTCTTCATCCAGGACAGTCTACCACTCCAACCCCATCAAATCTCACCCATAAAGCCCAAGAGACTCCTGCCAGTGCCTTTAATAACTTTTTTCACTGATACTGTTCAGTTCCTAACCAACCAACTAACCCCCTCAGACTCTATCCCCACTCCTGTCACACCTACTACCCATCCCCCTTCAAATTCTAGCTAGTCCCCATCACCCTCATCCAATCCCTAATTAAAAAAAATAAAACCCACCACCCTATCAGCTGACTGCCTCCCAGCTGATCTGTGGGCACCATAGCCTACCCTATCTCCATCCTGATCAACAGGACTCTAATAGAAGGTGCCATCCCATCTATCTGGGAAATATCCCATATTATCCCACTCCATTAAGGTGGAACTTTTACAGAACTGTCCAACTACAGACCTACATCCATTCTTTCACCCTTAGCCAAAATAATGGAGAAATGTATACATGAACAAGTTATGCACTATCTCACCCAGAACAATCTGCTGGCCAACTCCCAGCATGGATTTAGGCCCCAACACAGCACCACCTCCACCCTCTTTTCATTTACCAATGTCATACATCAAAATAAGAACAATAATATGCTATCCTCTGCTCTCTTTTTAGACCTCTCTTAGGCCTTTGATATGGTTAACCACCAACTACTCATTCACTCTCTGTAATCCATTTCCCTGGACAACCATGTTATTCAGTGGTTCCTCTCCTACTTGAGCAATAAACAACAGGCGGTACTATGGCAGCACAAACTGTCCACCCTATTACCTCTCACCCTTGGAGTCACTCAGGGTTCAATTTTAGGTCCCCTATTCTTTTCTATCTTCATCATTGACCTCCAGACTGTCCTCCCAGAAGCAACCTGCATTCAGTATGTAGACGATTCCACCCTCCTGCCTCCTCCCCATCAGAACTGCAAACCTTAACCCAGAATACATTTTGCACAGTTGAAAACTGGGTCTCTAATCGCAGATTACTCCTGAATACTAACAAAACTAAATTGCTTCTGTTTGCCACCACCAGTAGATCCACCCCACCTTCCATCTCCATAACCTCCAACAACTGTACCACTATTACCCCTGATGACCATACGAACGTATTAGGGGTCATAGTTGATAACAAACTCAAATTTGATTTGCATGTCAATAAAACTATTAAAACAATCAACAAGAAGCTTGGGTCACTATATAGAAATAATCCCTTCCTAACCCCATTAGCTAGGACTGCCATCTCCCACTCTCATCTCTTCTACACTCTTCTATATGCCTCCCCCATACTCTCTAATTTGAATAAATCCAAACTTAACAAACTCACATGCTCCTACAACCACATTGCCAGATTTGCCAACAACTCCACATACAGGATTCATCACTATCAAAACCTTAATCTCCTAGGATGGCTTGAATTACCCAATGTAATACTGTTCAACCAGCTCATAGTAGCACACAAAATTCTCAACAAACCTGAAAATACTCCTGCACTCACAAACATCATAAAACCTTATAATAACCCCAGGCCACTAAGCTCATCCAACAAACTTCAGATCCAAACACTCACAGCTAACAACATAACTGGAGCCTCCCTGTTTGCCAACTTCAATGGCAGAACTTGGAATTCTCTCCCAGCCAACCTTACCCTGGAACACTCTCTAAATCTCTTAAAAAATGGCTTGAGACAATATTTTAAAACATATTGGCTTTGCCCCTGTGCTAATCCCGATTAACCACCACTCTGTCTATTAAGGCTAAACATATTGTGTGCATTTTTCTCCTCATATCTAATTTGCAAATTGTTGTCACATTTTGTTAAGTTACTATGAATCCTGTGAGTTCCTTCCTATGGACTGCATTTGTATATACTTTGTAAATTTGCATGCCTCTTAAGTGTAATACCTATGTGTATCTCGGGTGCTTTTCTTCCTGGGCCCCCACTGAAAATGGACATATATCCAGTCAGACTATCCTGGTCAACAAATGTAAAATAAAATGAAATAAATAATAAAATCCACCAAAGACAAATTTGAGGCTAAAATAGCTACCCAGGTCAAAGACAATCACAAGGTATTTTCTACTTATATTTGTAATCTCAAAAGCACAATACAACAATGTGAGTTGATTATGAATGAAGATAAAGCTAACCTACTGGGCAATAAATTTAGCTCTAATTTTCCCCCTCTCCCCACTGTCTATCCCTCAAGATACACCTGAAATTGGCTCACTTCCAGATATCACACAAGACCAAGTCATAAATGTTCTATCAAAAGCTAAAAATATTGTACTGATGCTTCCTGACAATATCCCTGGATGCATCTTAAACAGCACGAAGCATGATTTAGCCACACCCCAACCATACTGTTCAATCTCAGCCTTCATACAGGTTTTGTATCAAGCAAATGGAGAACAGCTATAGTAATTCCCCTGTGTAAGGGAGGACCTTCCACAACACAGGCAATTACAGACCCATGAGTCTCACCAGCCTCATATGCAAAGTCATAAGAAGACTTATCATGGAATTAATCAATCAGGAGATAGGAAATATCCAAACTATGCACTCATCTTAGTTTGGATTCATCAAGAGCAGATCATGCTTATTCAGCCTGGTTGAGTTTTTTGAAAAGGCCACCAAAGCAATGGATGAAGGGGAAAAAAGGAATGCGGCACATACCTTGACCTGACTGAAGCTTTTAACACAATTCCCAACTCAGACATAGTAGAAATGCTAAATAAACTGAGAGTAAACCCCATGTCCCCCACTGGATTACCGGCTCACAGGTAGGATGTAGATAATCAAAACAGGGTAAGTTACCTCCTCAAAGAGACCAGTCACTAGTGTTGTCCCCCCAGTCTTCTGTACTGGGACCTCTCCTGTTTGGCATACATTTTTCTGAAGTACAAGCCAACACCAAAGGGCTCTGGCTGACTAAGACTGCAGAAGACTGCAAGTTAGGAGCAGCCATTGAATCATAAAGCCAAAATGCTTGAATAAATGTAAAAAGTAAAATGCATCACCAAGACCAAATAGTTATAAAAAAATGTATTCACTATAACAAAGATTAAGCCCTTTTGTCTTACCAATAATCAGACTTCATCAGAATCAAATGTCATATAAACACATAGGTGTCATATTTAAACATAATTAAAAAATCACATGATCAGCCAAGAATTAAAATGTACAGACTTCTGCATTTGGATTGGTTGGTGATTAGGTCTTTGTGTTTAGCAGTCACTGAATCCCGCAAATGACTTAACTATCCTGCAGGAAGATTTGTCTTGAATAAACAACTGGTGTCAAAAGCATGGACTAAAACTATATATCACAAATACATTATTGCATCCTTTGGAAAGTTATCTACTCCAGGGAACTACTACACTGACAAAGCACCCCTAAACGTTGACCCATTTGTTCAGGATTTGGGAACTTAGGTTGGCAATGACCTAACTTTTGACTAACTTATATCTCTTGTTGTAAGAAAGTCCTTCTACTTTTGCACATCTTATACACAAAGGGATTATATCTAGATCTAAGGATGTTGTTGTCCCCTTTTACTCAGCCCTCATTTGGTCAGTCATTGAATATAATGCCCTCTTTGGCATGTATTTGTCCAGACACATGCAACTGGAACTCCCACTGATACCTTACTAAAATGATACAAAGCCTGAATCACATGACCTACATGAAGCAACTCAAAGCCCTGTCACTATACTCAGTATCGTACAGACTGCTAAGAGGTGATCTGTGTCTGGCATAAAAGGCATCTTCTGACTCATTACTGATGGATTTACTGCACTTGAGCAAATCAAGTGGCATAAGAAATACTCCGTCTAGGGATCTAAACCTCCTTTGCAACATGAATAGAATGATTTAGGGGGACAGATATATTTTGCAGAGTATAATGCTGCTGTTCAATAGACTCTTCATCCACATAAAAGAAAATTCATCCCTGCCCATTTTTAAGGGCAACTTAGATCTATGGATGGAAAACAAAAAAATTGCCACTGGACTGCCCCTGTACTACTAATGGACAGATGCATTTATTCTCATTAGGAGTAATATATAATTATCAACTATGGGATGGCTGTGGTTAATCTATAACCAAATGGGATAGGTTATTTCAAGCAAAAAAAAAAAAGGAAACTGACTAGGCTTAAAATGGCCTGCAAGGACAAATTGCCTAGTAATTGCCTATGAATGTAAGAACTTCGAGTGCACCAAACTCAAAGTGAACAACATTACCTATTCTGATACTGAAGCCATAGCAAATGCCATGACTGACAAATCTATATCAAAACTTTCCCCTCCCTCTGAAACCCCAGTGTTCCCTCCCTTGTATCTTTGAACACTACATACATACATACATATATACATACAAATATTTCAAGCATGGGCATTAATGCCCTTCTAGCTTGCCAATATACCAAAACACTTGTTGTCATAATAAGTGTCCAGGCTGTTCTTAAAAATATCTAAACTAGTACTTGCTTTAATGCAATTTTGTAGTCTGTTCCATGCATCATCTACTCTGTCAGAGAACCAGTTAGTACACTTCTCATTCCTATAGAATCTCCTACATAGGTTGTCTGATGATTCTCTAGTATTTTTTGATAACCCCAATCATTCCCAGAGGTAATTGTTTCTAAATGCCCTATATACCTGAATAAGATCTCCTCTTAGATATCTGTAAGAGAAAGTGTACAAGTTAAGATATTTTAGTCTTTCATAATAACTTAAATTTTCACATCCATGGATGCTCTTGGTATATTTCCGCTGTACTCTTTCCAGTTAACTCATGCTTGTTTTCTTATACAGTTTCCATACTGTTATTCCATACTCAAGTTTGGGTCTAATGTAACTAACAAACGATGACTTCATCATTTTTGAGTCCCTAGACTTTATAAAACTTTTTATACAACCTTGAGTCCCTAGACTTTATAAAACTTTTTATACAACCAATAGATCTATAACTATCAATAACCAACTGGCTGATATGATTAGAAAACTCTACCCATACACCCAGGTCCTTAAATGAGCCTACAGTTTCAATCACTGTGGGCTGTATTAAATACTCACCCTTCCATTTATGTCTCCCAAGTCTCATATGCTTAGTTTTTGATGTATTTATCAGCATATTATTCTCCTGTGCCCAAATGGTCAACTTAGTGAAATTATTTTGCAGACATGTCTCATCTGTAACACATGTAATCAGTTTACCCAATTTCAGGTCATCTGCATATAGACTATAGAACACCTCAGATGAAAAACTTAGGTCTGAAAGATACAATCTAAGCAAGTAAGGGCATAGGACAGAGCCCTGTGGGACACCCTGACTGTAACCAAGGATTTCACCTGTCCAATTGCTGTATGATATTTGCCATGTCCTATTTGCAAGCCATGCCGCTATCTATCTTATCAAGAGTACATCAATACCTAGTTGTACATATTTATTGAACAGTGTTTTCTGTGTAACCTTGTGAAATGATGAAGTTAAATCTATATAAATTACATCACAGCACAAATTTTCATTCATAGCTATTAGTATATTTTTATAGAACATCATACTACGGGTGGTAATAGATCTATTTTCAACATATGCATGCTGATATATGGTTTCAAGTCCCAACCTATCCAGTTCTGAGAATAACTATCCAATATTGCCTTCTCCATTATTTTTCTACAACATGAAAGTAGACTTAAGGGTCTATATGACTATGGGTTTGTCTGAACACCCCTTTCCCTTAAAGACAGGTTTAATAATAATTGAATAAACATTATTCTGGTCTGTTTCTGGTAAATTTAAGTCCTCAGCTAATATTATTTTTCCCTCCTGTGTTTCAAGCAAGAAATGTATGAATTCCTCTAGGTCATCTGCACTTGACTTTGGTGGTCTATACACTCCAACAATTGTTACATGTTCCAAGGTTGTCTTTATTGTCACAGTTACACAGTCTATAGTATTGGTGTTGTCATTGAACATGTAGTAATCACAGGTCTCATAACTATGTTTAATCCCTGTCATAACATCTCCACCTGATTTTTTTGTTAGAAAGTCTGTTACAGTAAAAACATTTATACCCTGACAGAACTGGTTTCCAGTCATTGTTCTTTAGCCATGTTTTACAAACAATAACAACATCACTTTTGTGGGAACATAGCAAATTTTGCAATAATAAAAATGATTATTAATGCTCCTAGCATTAACAACTATCAGAGATGCATCAAATGTTGCTATCTGTGAACTGTTAAATTTTCAGCCTGGCAAAAATCCTGTCTAGTGTTTGCCAAACATTGCAAAGTATCTTCTGCAAAAATTCTCTTCCCTGATCTTAACAAATGAACACCATCCTGTCTGAACACATGTATGCCCAAAACTAGGCTTGGATGCTTTAGATTTTTCCATTTTTTAAAACAGGACATTTTTCCATGTAGGTATTTACCCAAAAGATCTTTTCATTCACAGTGGCCTGACTATCCTGTCAATAGGTGATTTGTGAAAAAAATGTACTAACACCAGACAAGCTATACTATCCAAGAGGGATATCAGTCAGAGAATCATTGCGGATTACTTCATTTGTACCTACATGAATAAAAAAGGATCTGTACTTCCTTACATTAAGGCATTCCAAGGCTTGTCTCACATCTTCTATTTTTTTTCTCCTGGCAAACATAAAACTATTTGATGTTCATTATCTTCTCTGCAAATATAAGTATCAGTTCCTCTAATAGCTGAATCTCCAATTACATGGATATCTTTGCTGACCAGATCTGAAGAATCTTCAGCTTCTAATGCAGTAATATCTGCAATATCAATTGTTATGAAGGATAGATTTTCAACACCATTAGTCTTATTGATCCCTTCACTGTGTATTAAATTCTCATCAAGCTGCCATTGTAAATCCACAGTTTCAGCTATACAGTCAACATCTGTCTTTCTCTTCTTTTTTCTTATAGTAATGTTCTTCAATCCTTCCACTTTCACTTTTGATTTCTTCCTTTTCACCTACCCCTTGGCGCTTTTTCCTATCTTCTCTTTTGGAAAAATGATGCCTTTTTCTGTAGACTGAAGGTTTCCTAATAGAAAATTATTATCATTCTCTGTAACCTGTGTGTTACATAAAACAGTGTCCTTTTTAGTACGTATTCTCTTTACTTTACTTTCATTTATCAGTTTCTTTTTCTTCCTTGTTATTTGTTGTGAACTTCTTCCTTTCTTTCTTTTTTTGTTCCTTCTAAACAAACCAGATTCTCAGATTGCTGAATACCTGCATCCAGAATTCCAAAGTTGCTAGGGGCATCGTCTTGTTTCATAGGGGTTGATTGATCTTTGCAGACAATAGATGCATCATTTCTTAAATGTATTCTATTTGTTCTTTGTCTAAAATTATTTATCTCAGCAGTCCAGTTATTAATATATGAAACAACAGTTCTCCAAGCCATGCCAATTTCACAAATGCAATCATCATCATTAAGGCTAGATTTACTTCTAATAATTGTAAGCAAATCATCCAACTTTTGACATGAGGAACATAGATCACCTGTTTTATCAGCTGTTACCTTTAAATATGCATAGTATTTATTACACTGTACAAGATATTTGTGCATTAACAAATCATTAATTGCATATTCATTTAAGGAATTCATATTCAGCTTCAAATGAATAAAATATTGTAAAAGAAAATAATTATCAAAATCAGCAACCACAGAATTCAAAGAGGACTTAAATCAACTTCTGTGACAAAAAAATTGCATGAGCAATATACAACTAAATACTAAAGTAAGTACAGCAAAGATGTTCTGACCATACAAGTTCTGCAAGCCAGACAAAAGTTGTAATTCCTTTACATCATGCGTGAAGGCACACAGAAGCTTCTGCTCACTATCCCAGGGAGTTGAACTTCTTTTAGCAGTAAAGATCAATAAAGCACAAACCAAGGTACGATTGCTTAGATATGCTCATGATTTCCTCTCTGCAGTCTGTGTAAATTTATAGCTGTCCAGGCCCCTTTGGGTGGCTAGAGCTTGCCTGTCTAAAATGTATCCCCTTTCTAACAACCAACCCTGCAATTAAAGGTAAAACAACAAATTATGAATCAAAGTAAATCTTGTTAACAAGCTGTCCCTTCCTACCTACAAACAGTGAAAAACAGTGCTAACAAATAAAATATAATTTAAAATAAAACTTCTCTTACCAGTTAACTCCACAGTGAATCACAAACTAAGGTAGGATTGTTTAGATATGCACTATTCCTCCCATTATCTCTGTTGATCATATTCTGTAAGCTATAACTATAAAGAAAAATAACAGCTCCATGGTCAAGGACAATATACTAGGTTGCCTTATTGTTAGCACAAAGTACATTATTGCTGAAACCTTCTTCAAGGTTACAGTGTCTGCCTTGTCAAAGGTAATGTGTTTGAAAACTGAAGAACAGTACTTAAGGTGTCTCTACACACACAGGGGATTATGATTGTGTTTCTGATCATAGCTAACTAGTAGTACATGGAGCAAATAAAGCTGTATGCACTAAAAATAATTATTATCAGGACACTGAGTATAACCATTTATTATGCATTTTCAACATGGATGTCACAATTCTTGGCATCCATGTGGAGAACACATAATAAGCCAGTTATGGTCAGAAATCTGCTCATAATCCCATGCATTATGTGTTTAATAGATGGATGCCAAAAAATTCATCTCAAGAGCAAAGCTTGAGAGGTAAATGTTGGCATCAATTTTGAGAAAACATAATAGTGATTATAATTGGTGAGATCTAATCATAATTCTTTATAGTGCATGGAGCTTTATCTGCTCTATGCACTACCAGCTAAGAAAAGAAGAAAAAAAGAAAAAAGTTTAGAAACTCAAACTGTTTTAGTGGCTTTCAAAATCAGGTAAAACACTTAGCACTGTCAAACAGACAGTGCAGACAGTGGGTAGAAGCAAATTATCCCTCTTAAGAACAAACTGCTTTATAAGATGGTTTTACTTTGTTTTTCAATGTGTTTTGTTTATAGGTGTGGCAGAGCAAATTATCTAACACCTTTTATAGCTATTTCACCTTCTGCTGCCATACCTCTCAACCTCTTCAAGCAAGAAATCTGGACAGATCCATAAATAAAAGTGGAACAAAGGCTCAAAAATAGGGACACATTTTAAATAGTGCTCTTACAAATTTAGAAAGTTGATAGAATAACAGGTTTTACATAGGAATGAATTTTCTGAATGATATGAAGTCTGAAACGCAAATGTCTGTCATTACTGTTTAACTTCAATCTTTAATGATTTGCCACTAATTTGCCAGAATACCACAATTTTATAAAAAAACGGACCAAAAATATGAGGCAAAAGTCTGGACATTCTGTGAAAATCTGTACAGTTGAGAGTTATGTCTGCTGCAGTTCTTTGGTTGCTGGCTTTATCAACTGCCAATCTCCAGTGGTGTTTCTTTTGTTAACCACGTTCTCTGATGTCAGAAAGGTGCTTAAAAAAGCTTATCTTTTTCTAACCTTTGGAGCATAATTTTGGTGCTTCACACACTATAAGGATTTTTGAACCAGCCTTAGAAATTTGTGTTCCTTTAGCTTCACTAGCATTATATGTAAACTCATGGAACAGATCTTAGTCAAGCTTGTAGTCCTTGTCAGTATGACTTTGTGAAGGGTAGGCCTGTTTGCTTAATTTGATTTACTTGTTTGAGGGTGTGACTTATGCAATTAAGAGGGGGTCATTCGACCTTGCTGCTTATATCAGCCTTCCTAATTCATTTGGTAGGATTCTGCATGCAAGCATTATCAATAAACTTACCAGCTTAAATATTAATCCCTATATTATGCTGTGACATGACAATCCCCTAATTAAGGAGCCTCAATCCTCACCACTGTCTCTGGTAAGGGAGTGTCACCGAAAGCAGGGTAGAAAACACAATTCCCCCTATAGGTACACTGGGAACAGGCAGCAAACCTGGGATTAAACTATTTGCTTTAATCCAGATGCCCAAATGAGTCTTCACACTACCTGCTGCAGAGCACTGTGCCCCAGTTTTAGGTATTTGACACACTCACTCCTAAATATTTGATAATCACACATGCAAACACTCTTGGGAAAGACTGACACAGATTTATCTATGTCCTCTTTCCCAAATTACACAGTAATGCTGCCACCAGTCAAAATACCATGCTATCCTTCAAAAGGGGTGTTCAATTATAGTGGGCAAAATAAATCTTGACATGTAAGGTAGCATGTAATCCAAGCAGTCAGGCTTTTCAGAGTATCCTCAGTGTTATCACAATAAGCATAAACACTCTCAGGTTACTAAAAGTATTTTCTCAATAACCAGCCACAATAAAAGGTAGTAAAATATTTAATAAACAAAAATGATTTAAAAAATGATACACTGAATAATTGATTTAAATAACCCACAGGGTTTCACATACAGGAATTATGCAAATAACACTGAAGGACAGGTTTCACACTGATTGAAGAAAAACTCTAACCACCTGACTGTAGCTTTTAACCATCTAAAGATTAACTGTTGCTGTCTAATCTCATTAAGTCAGCAAGGCAAGATGATACTCTTACTTCTGCAGGCAAAAATAAGAATATATGTCCACTCCAGGCTGTTGCCCGGTCCTCGGTGACTGGAATAGCAAATCCTATTATTTCTGCTGAATAGCTCTGAAAAACTCAGTGATAAATGCTGATTTGGACAACAACCACTGACTACTACAACAACTGCTGCAACGGAACAGAACTCAACTGCAACTGAACTGAACTGACTCAGAACCTGCTTTTTTATAGCAGAATCTTTGTCACAGAAGGCGGTTATGAGAATTCTACTCTCATTTCAGAGTTTTAAAAAGTAAACAAAACCAGCTGCTGTGGAGATTCCATTCCTTTCTCCTCTGGCACATGATGACATCACTGTAGGTCAGCTGACTGGCACAATCTGCATTCAGAATTCTTTTTAAAAGCCATGTACATTTGGGCAACCAGAAGAACACTGTTTGATTCAAACCTCTTACACAAATCAAAGAAACAATAAAAAAACAGAAACTTATTTACAAAATTATAGCTAGTCATGCTGGGGGATTTATAATTATTTACAAGTATTTACAAAACTGCAGCCAGGCATGCTAGCACAGACAGCAATATCTGATATCCTCACATACTCAATGGATTGTTTACTGCCTTTCTGATCATATGCACAGGGTGAGAGCTTGAGGTACCTTCTCATTAATAGATTGGTCACTAGTGGAGTCCCTCAGGGCCGTATGCTAGGTCCCCTTCTTGTTGACATCTACCTCTGTAATCTGAAGATGGACGTCAAAGGTTTTTGTCTAACAAAGTTTGCTCATGATTGAACTGTACATTGATCTTCAAGTATTAGTTGTAGTAAGGAAATATTTTTTTCCTTTTTCAGTTAGTAATCAATGGTATATCCTCAAGATCCAGAGATCTTATTTCCTCTGTATTCCTCACTTATTTGACTGATCACTGAATAGAATGCCCAGTTTGGTATGCATCTTTACAAATATGTATACCAGTTTGAAAGACTAAGTGTTTCCTCTTCAAGAGAATCAAAGAGCTAGGCTACCTTAGTTATTCTGATATATTAAGAAGTTTGTTGCTTATTTCTTGCCTGTACAGACTGCTTCATGGAGATCTTTGTCTTGTCATTCAGCCTATGAAAGAACCTGTTTTACTGCCTCTTTTCTACCTCAAAACCGCTGGCAATGTTTGTAACATTACCTCCCAAACATTCAACTTACATTGTAACACAAATCAGACTTTTTGAACATATAAGTTCATCATCCAAAGGATTCAGTACCTGTGGGACAAAGTTCCCCTGCATGTCAAATAGTGTAATGCATTAGTCTCCTTTAAGTTAAGTCTTAGTATTTGGATATGATCACATAAACGTAACCAAGGGATTAGTAAACTGACCTTATCAAAAAGGGAGGGAAACTTACCAGCAATACTTTCTAGGGTACATCATTAATGTATTTACATGATTGTTCAAACCACCTGCATTGTACTAACCTTACTCATAACAGTATAGGAAGACGAGATTATGTATTGAAAGAGTTGTCGAAGCCATGATGTTGTAATGAAATTATTTTTCCAATAAAGGATTCTGTATTTGATATATTACATATGTAATCTGTTTTTATGTTGAGCCCAGTACCATTTTATATCAGTCTTTTTAAGTTGTTGGAATAATAGACCTCAAAGACTTTTATATATGTTTGTGCATGTGTGTGACTGCCAATCAACTGTCCAGATTTTTACAGAATGTCCAGATTTTTGCCTCATATTTTTGGTCTGTTCCTCATAAAATTTGTGGTTTTCTGGCAAATCACTGAGAATTGAAATCACTAAATAATGACATGCATTTAAGTTTTTGGCTTTATATCCTGCAGAAAATGCAAGCTAACATAACTTCTGTTATTCTACCAACTTTACAAGTTTATAAGAGCAATATTTAAAATCTGTCCATATTTTTGGGCCTTTGTCCCCCATTATTTTATTTTTGTCCAGATTTCTAGGTTAAAAGGTATAGTGTATATATGTGTGTGTATGTGTGTGGGGGGCTGTAACTTTCATATAGGCTCTTTTAATGTTAATCTTCAGCTGATAAAGAAACCATAAAATTATTTTTCTTTTTCTGCAAATCAGAAATGAAAGTTATAATTTTACTTTTTCTTGAAATTCAATGCTCAATAGAATCTATGGAAATAACAGGGAAAAGAAAGAAATGAATATGAGATAAGGAAGTGGTTAGTATCTCAGAACAACAGGTTTGGGGAGAAAGATGGCTGGGGAGTGTAGAAGTTAAGAATCACACAGATTTTGACAATGGTGAGTATAGCAGTGGCAAAAGTTGTAGGATTTAGAAGTAACAAGCTATAGAACAGATGTTAGGATTATGAAAACACGACAAGGGGAAGAGCTGACAGTAGCGTTATATACACATATACACACACACACACACACACACACACACACACACACACATATATATATATATATATATATATATATATATATATATATATATATACTATAACAAAAGAGGACGAGATCTGCTGGCCAGTATGCAGCCTTTTTAGGAGGCACATACTTGTATGGTATCATGATGCTTCTGTTATAATTTTGCTACTTGACCCTGTGGGCTGAGTCTCTGTCTAATAACAGATTGTTTGACTTGTAATAAAGAAGCAGCTGCAGAATGAAATGGCCTACAGTGGGTGTACCAGGTCAGTTTGTTTTGACATTTGTTATAATAAAACTGTCTATGCACCACTCTTACTTCAGTGAGCTGCACATAGCTAGGTAAGTAGAACAGGATGTTCAAACATTACCACAAATTTTTATACCTATTTAAGCAGCCACTTAATAAAACCTGATATACTGAGTTTGGTATAATGATTAACGTCTTTAACTTACAGATGCAAGGTGCATGGTTTGATTCTTGATTCTTACATGGGGTAATCAGCTAGGTTTAAAAGGGTCCACAAAAGCAGTTAGCCTAATACTAATCTATGAACTATTAAACATCATATGGGTTTCATTTAAATATAGTTAAAAGGACCAAAAGATTGCATGAAGTTTGTATAAAACTCATCAGTCTTATATATTTATAAACACAAAGGTTTAACAAAGGAAAAAAGCTACGAATCAAAATGTGACTCCAAATTTAACAAGGCATGTTGGACTGAGCACTTGCCAGTTATTTTGGAAATGTACAGTTGGTAAAATTAATATCAGCTCTTAACAATACCTGCATCTAGAGATAATATGCATGTTGAAGACTTATCATCATGTGTATTTACTAAAAACAGTTACTTCAAGTGTAATAACCAAAGTTCTGGTAAAGATTCTCTGCATACCTCTCAACCTGAAAACCAAAAATCTGGACAAGGCACATGAAAAATAGATACAAATCTGTACGCTGATTAACATCTAATTTGCATACATAATTACATAACCCCACCCACTCCAATGGAATTGTGGGATACCAACTTTCAAACGCAACCTGAAGAACAGATAACCAAAATATAGCACCAGAGTCCCCCTGCAGCCATTCCAGTGTCCCATTACCTGGCTTTCACCCCATTTGCCATAAACACTAATGTGTGCATACTGCTTTACTTCTACAATGATTATTTGTATTTTATTTTTACATTTTACAGCACAACAATGCACAAACACTAATAGACATCTGGTAAGCAAAGCAATACTGTCTCACGATGAAAACAGACTTGGCATTAAAACTTCTCTGCCCTTGAAATATCACATTCATTGAAACAGCATTGAAACCTACACCACATCCAGAGAAAATGCATCTGGCCAGTGGTGGATAAAAAGATAATCTTTGAGCTGTTTTGAAATCATTGGCCCCTTGCAAACAAAACAAGAAACATACACGTGTTATTTCCTTTGATACACTGTCAAAGGAAAAAAACTTCAAAGACCAATACACGTAAGGTTCAGTTAAGGCACATTTAATAACTTGCAGCAAGGAGACAAAGACATGCAAATACAGGATTTTGCCTAACTACTAACAGGAAGTATGCTATTCTTATACTGTTTTACAAGACATGGCCTTCTATAGCTGACGTAATGAAACACAACTTTCAGTATTGTTCTATAGCAGATGTTACTCAGATTTTCTGCTGACATGACTAGATTTGTGAGAAACTTTTGAGAAAAACAACCTGGCCTTGGTGGGGACTAGCCCATTACAAGTTTCTATTGTATAGTTCTAATGCATGTGCTACATTTCAAGGTACTTTTCTAGCTCAAACACAAGCAAATGCTGATTGCAGTTCATATTTTCAAGCAGTCTTTGTTCTAATTATCTATAGCTTCTGCAACTGTGTATTTTCTCACAGCACAAGCGGAACTCCTTGTCTAAGTTTCATAACATTTATACAAGTGGCATTGTTCTATTCATTATTTTCCTGACACAAGCAGAAATCATCTGCTTCTCAGTAAATTTCCAAGGCATAAGCAAAGATTTTAGCTGTGCATATTTCATAACAATACAAGGTCAGAAAGCTTCTGCAATTTGTACAGATTTATGCAGTGCAAAATAGAATAAATGTGTTAACCCTTTTTAAGCTCTAAATGCACTAAGCACATTACTAATACATATACTAATACATATGTTTCTGACATTTCCCTCCTTTTAATACTTTTATTCTACTTTCAAAATAAGCATAAACAGTTTTTTTTCTTCTCCTAACCTCTTCCTACTCAGGATTTGCAGTTAAGAGAATCATTCAGTTTAAACTTATGAAAGCATTTCAGTTTTTCAATAGTTCTTCAAACTCAGCACTTTGATATAAGGTCTCAGAAACTGACATGTCTATAAAGTCTTTAATCAGTCTTTTCATGCAGGGGATGCCAGAACAAACACATACTCCCAGTAGGAGCATTCCTACACAAATGGCAATCAGGATGTTCATTAGGATGGTACCCCACCCCCCAGACCATTTCTGAAAAAAGTCCGTCAGTGAGTTTGGGCCTGGTTTGGTCATGGCTGACACTTGCTGAATTACCTAAAGATGATTGTCTATCTTGTGTTTATGGTCAGGAATATACGAACAGCAATCTTCCTGGATTAAAGTGCAAGTAGCACCTCTCGCTGCTAGGGTGAAGTTGAGAGCCATGTGGTTTTGAAGCACTACAGTTCTCATGGCATTCAGTTCATCAGTCACCAATTCGAGAGTGGAAAAAGTTGCGTTGCTCATTACTTCGAGAAGTTTAGACAGTTTTCTCAGCTCCCAGATTGATTTCACTGCTCCATATGCTGGTAATATGCCTGCCCACGATATAACACTATCACTCAAGTCCATATGTGTCAGTCCATTGCCTATAGAATGATAGTTTTTCCAACGCACATCGATTTGTCCCACTGGATTTGCAGGTTTCTTGACGACCTCTCAGACATTTCAAATTTTTCCTCGAGGCAAAACTGCAGTGTGTCGTATGGCCGGAACCAGGTAACCCAAAAAACAACTGCCGGACCAATTCTCAGGTAACCATTTGTGTGCCTTTCTGCCACACACAAAATAACAGTCCTCTACTTTAGTAGTAACTTTGCTATGAATATACACTTGCCCTGCATGAAACATTTTTCTATCAGTTATAGACAGTTGTTTATAAAGAACAGAATTATGTTTTACTTCATCAATTGTTTTGTGCATCAATCCAAGAAATCAGTCATGGTTTGTATTACAATAAAAATCTGCATTGCTACCTTTAGTGTAACATTTATAAGGAACAGTCACATTGCAATTGCTCCAACCCACCTGAACAGTATCATTTTTATAAAAACACACAGTTCCCTTTTGTGGAACAGACAAGTGCAATGCTATTTTATCTTGTGATGTAATGGTTGAGGTATCATAAATCAAATTTTCCCAGGTCTTATTGACCCCTAGGGGGACCATAGTCATTAATAACCCCCCGTATGCTGTCGGCAAAGCTATGCAAATCCAGCAATTCGAAACATTGAAAGTCTCAGCATACACATATTTAATTGCCTGGTAAGTGTTAAAGTTTGGATGCCAGTCTATGAGTAACGCTTCACTTTTATTCAGTTCAGTCTGTGTGGCTGGGAAAAGGAAAGGCCACAGCAAAAAGATTATTGTCACTAGTACAGTTACCAGGATGATTATGCAATACTTCTGAAGAAAGGGTTGTTCTGCATTCCTGTTTCTTCTGGACTCTATCATTTTTACTCTTGGCATGTGACAAGATTTTTGTCCAGTTCAAAGTTTTTGACTAGTTTGCAGTGCGTCAGGTGGATCCAGGAGGCACACTCTGCTATCTTGACTGCAGTGGGTATCGACAGAAGCACTTGATATGGACCTTCCCAATTTGGTAATGCCCAATTCTTTTTATTTATTATCTTCACCCAGATCCAGGTACCTGGGACCACTTCCACGTCTGACGATCTGGTTTGTTCTTTATCTTAAACAGAATTTGACTGCAACAAATGTTTAGAATTTAACAGATTTCTCATGCACTCTGCGAGTGTACAGTCAGCTTCCTCCTCTGTGGGCATGAGAGGTTTCCACTGAGGTATATAATAAGCCCTTCCAAATAGTTTTTCAAAAGGAGTCAATCCCTTTGCATTCGGAACAGTTCTCATGCTCAACAGTGCCAGGGGCAGACAGTACACCCAATTCCTATGCGTTTCTACTATTAACTTCCTTAGCTTACTCTTTAAAATCCCATTATGCCTCTCTACTAGCCCTGCAGATTGTGGGTGGTATGCATAATGATTTTTTAAAGAAATACCAAAATGTTTACTTAACTGTTGTATGGTCTGGTTTACGAAGTGTGTGCTGTTGTCACTGTAGATCCTTTCCAGAATGCTGAATCTAGGAATGATTTTTCTTTAATGAGAATTTTCGCCATGGTTGCCGCATCTGGATTTTTAGTCGGAAAGGCTTCCACCCATCTGGAAAACATATCTACAATGACAAGACAATATTTCTTGTTTTCACATTTGTTCAATTCTATAAAATCCATACAGATAGTATGAAACAGATACGGTGGTGTAGGGAAATTCCCTTGCTTGGGCTTTAACGCCCCTTGTGCATGATGTTTATTACAAACGTGGCACATCGAACAAATTTTTTTGGAGTAGTTTAAGAATCCGTATGTCGTGAACACTTGGTTCACCAGCTGTACCATTCCCCCTGTTGAGACATGGCACTGCCCATGGCTCAACAAAGCTGCATATCTAAACAAATTAGATGGCAATATCGGTTTCCCTTCTTTAGAGATGTACAGCCTCTTTTCGAGAATTGCTCCTCGTTTTACCCATCTTTGTTTTTCAGCTTGCGTAGTAAGTGTCTGCATTGTCTTTAACATTTCTACATCTAAAATCTCAGAGGGTTGTAATTCCTCATTCAAAAGAAATACTTCTGAAGCTGCCTGTTTTGCAGCTGTATCAGCTCTCGCATTACCTTTTGGAATCCTATCCTGTTGCTTGGTATGAGCTGTGCATTTACAAATAGCTATTTTCTGAAGTAACTGAATAGATTCTAAGAGATCTAAAATAAACTGTGCATGATTGATTGGTTTGCCAGTAGATGTTATCATTCCTCGATTTTTCCACTGTTGTGCAAAGACATGTACAGTAGAGAAAGCGTACTGGCTATCAGTAAAAATGTTCACACATTTACCCTTTGCTAAGGTACATGCCTGTGTCAAGGCAATCAATTCTGCTGCCTGTGCAGATAAATTGTGTGGTAAAGATTTCACTTCTATAATGTCAGTATCAGAAACTACTGCATATCCTACCTACTAGGTTCTGTCCTGCAGGACCACTTTTGCACGAGCCATCCATGTCGTATGTCACCTCGGTATCATCCAAGGGGACATCCATGAGATCTTTTCCAGGCAGTGTCTGTTGCTCAATCACCTGCAGGCAGCTGTGTGGTGTGCCATCTGCAGGGGTTGGGAGCAAGGTAGAAGGGTTCAAAGTCATACATCGTTCAATTGTCATATGAGGTTGGCTCAACAATATAGTCATACAGGAAAGATAGCAGGGGAAAGATATGCTACCTTCTCTTGCAATAAAATAATCGCGACTGCATGAGGCACTCTCAATGTGAGAGGGTGGAACAAAACTACTGAGGCCGAAGCCTGTACTGCCGTTGCAGCTGCAACTACTGCTTGTACACAGTGAGGTAAAGACTGTGCCACTGGGTCCAGTTGTGATGAATAATAAGCAATAGGGCATTGCTTGTCCCCATGCTGCTGTGTTAATACTGATGTCATATAACCTTGCTTACAATCTACAGTTTGGAAAAAACATTTATGATAGTTTGGTAAGCCCAAAACTAATGAGGACGCTATTAACTATTTCAGTTTGCAGAAAGCAGATTCTGCTTCTAGTGTCCATTGTAACAAATTCTGTGCTGCCATAGGCTTTTTATAAATCAGGTTAGTCAGCGGTTCAGATTCCAAGGCATAATTTAGAATCCAGCTCCGACAAAAATCAGTCGTACCCAGGAAGGACATCATTTCCTTCTTGGTAGTCAGTTTTGGTGCTTGTAAAATCGCTATTTTTCTGTCCTCATCTAATGTCCTACCCTCCTTGGATATTACATATCCTAGGTATCTAACTTGTTTTTTTCCAAAGCTGCAGTTTATTTTTGTTTACTTTATGTCCTTCAGTGGCTAAAAATTTTAATAGCGCTATGGTATCTTCTTTACAATCTTGCTGGGTGGGGGCCGCCAGCAGGATATCACCAACATAAAGTAAAATCTGACTACCTCTCGGTGGGGTTAATCCCACCAAGTTGCTTGCCACTTCTTGTGAGAATATTGTTGGAAGTTCACAATATCCCTGTGGTAGTCATGTATATGTATACCTTTTTCCCTGAAATGTGAATGCAAACCAATACTGGCTGTCAGGGTGTATCGGTATCGAGAAGAATGCATTGCTGATATCTACCACAGAAAAATATTTCTGTTGAGGTTTTAAATCATTCAACAGGGTGTGCGGGTCTGGCACCATAGGTGCCCTTGGTATTACTGCATCATTTACGGCTTGTAAATCTTGGACCATACACCATTCTCCATTTGCTTTCTTAACAGGAAATAAGGGTGTGTTACATGGTGAATCAGGAGATTCCACCAGCACCCCTTCCTTAAGTAAAGCTGCTATAATAGGTTTGATTCCTACTTCTGCATCTTTTCTTAAGGGATATTGTCTTTTCTGTGGTCTAAATGCTGACTTTGGCGTAATAGTAACTGGTCCCGCTGTACGAATAAGTCCTACATCTGACTTTCCTGTTGACCAAAGAGTTTCTGGTATATTCTGTAAGGCATTCTCTTCCTCCTTCAATAGGAGTGCTAATCAGCTGTCCTTGCTAGACTGCAAGTGTACAGCTGGGTGGGTCTGAGTTATCCAGTTCAACTTCTGCATTTGTATGCCTTGTTCTGACAGTTCTAACTCTGTCGGTTTTTCCCATCTCGTGACATTTTCTACTAAGTCTACCCATTTTACATTCTTGTCCTTAGTTAAGCTAACGTGGTAATCGATTAGATTTATAAAGTGCAAAGAACTCCTGGGGCAATGAACAGCTGGCTACACTCTTCCCTTCTGTGTCCCAGTACAGATTACATAATATCAATCTGTTTGCATGATTTCTAAACAATTCTTGCTCATATTCCTTATCAGGTCCTGGTGTGTTACAATAATACAGAGTACAGTGCAACAAATGCTGTTTATCAATGTCAAGGGAGGGGAACTTGCTGATGGCTACGTTCATCAACTCTTCGGTTACTGCCCCTGGACCAGTTGTAACCAAGTCCTGGCTGTACCAATAAAACATTTCACCCTCCGATTGCACTGCAAAGGTATCAATTTGTAGCTGTGCTTCCATATCCTGCATAGTCGGAACTACTGCTATACTAAATAGCTGCATAAGGTCTCTGCCCAAGAGATTTAGCATTTTGCAGAAAGAACAATTTTGCTTTTCTGGGTCAATCCTGTAACAGGATCAGTTATTGCAATGTTATGGGAGAGGGGCTCCCGTTACAGCTGTCCATTAGCTGCTTTCACTAATATGTAATCAAGTTATTCTGAATTTTCTGGCAGTTTGGAAGGATGTATCAGGGTCCGTGATGCCCCTGAGTCACACAAGAATCTGACTTCCCTCCCTTCTACCAGGAGTGTAACTTCTGGTTTCATGTCTGCTAAATAGAGCTCTAAGCTCAATAAAGCTAAATCCAGTATTTCATTTTCTTCACTATCTGTAACTTTTTGCAATTCCTCCATTCCTTCTGTCACATTCTCTACTCCCTCTATCACATTTTCATTTGTCATATCTCTGCTATCCCCTTCTAGTGATTCCTGACTATCATATAGTTAGTCCTCACCCTCCTTGTCTTCCGTGGTTGCCTTCTTGTTTTTCTTGCAATCCCTTGCCAAGTGTCCCTTTTTACCGCATTTAAAACATTCACCCCTTTTCTTTCACCCTTCAAAGTCCTCTGATCGCTGATCAGATTGTTTGTTTCCCCTGGGCATTTCTCTTGCCTTTTTTCCCGGACTGTACTACATAATATTCTGCTCCATCTTCTACAGAAAATACTTGGGCTTTCTTTTTCTTTTTGCTATTAAAATGCCTTTCGGCATGCCTAGCATATTCAAGTAATGATTGTAATCTGCTTGTACGATGATCTACCATGTGCTTTGTAATAAAACTGCTTATGGGTGCAATACTGCCTTTCAAAAATGCATTCTTTAACTGCTGCTCATATGGGGAATCTTGTGTCTGATCTTCAGGAACCTGTATTCCACAATGGTTATTAAAACATTCTAACAGTCTGGCATAATATCTGTCAATAGTTTCACCTTCTTGTTGGATGCATTGATTAATGCAAGTTCAGTCTGCCCTAGGCTTCCATTTCTCAGAAATGCAGTCTGTAAGACCTTTTACTCTGTTGTCTAGTTCTGCTCTGCTATGTGGGAGGGGCCTGAGGCAGCATCACAGGGATTCCAGTTGCCACTAATCATGTGCCAATCTGGTCCCACAATTTGTCTGACTACTTTTTCTACCTCTTCTCCATTTAAATTATAACTTAGCCTCATTCCTTGCAAATCTTCTAAGAACTTTCTGAAATTAACTTTTGGATGGGGAATTCCCTCAGTGGATTTCCGGATGTCTTCCGGATTCCAGGGTCTATACACTAGGATAGTTGGGTCCTGACCTTCTTGCCCTGTCTGAGGATTAGGCACTTCTATAAGTGGGCATATTTCTTCACTCATAGATCGTGAATTCCTACCCATTTGATATAGCTCAATATCCCCTTTTGAATTACCTGCCCATGTTCGAGACCTGGTCTCGACGGGATCTCTAATAAACGGTTTCGCTTTTGTAGTATCTCTATTTACAGTGACAGCAGGATATTGCGGGGGTGGACTAACTTGTTCACTTGCTTCATATTCTGGTAAGGGAGGCGGAGGGGCTGATGCTATTACTAAGTTATTGTCCTCCTTATCTAAAAACATTGCTTTTGAATTATTGCTTTTTTGTTCCCTACTGTTTACTTCCTCAATCAACCTGTGTGCCTAAGGAATTCCTAATTGACTTGCTTTTTTACCCTACCTTTAGAATCGGTTTTAAGCTGTTTGACAAGTTTGATAAGCGAGGATTTTTCTAATTTACCGTCAAATTCATACTTATTAACCCATTTTGAGTAGTATTTAATATTATCAGCACAATGTTACTGCATGTATTTCGCGTCTTCGGTTAACGGCGGATTTTGGGATCTTTTTGTGCAATTACTGCCCATTTTGTTCTACCCTTTTAATTGTTATGTAACTCCTTATTTTTAACGTGGTACCACGGATTTTGTTATAGTCTCTTTAGAATGACTGCCTACCTGCTCTGTTTTCCTGATCTATGACAAGACAGCAATCTTTTTTTGTCCCTGACTTATAAAAATATAGCCCTGACAAAAACAATGCAAATCTAGTCCCTGATCTAAAACAGAAAAAAAAGGTAGATTCACCTTACCTGAGCCTTCGTAATTGATCATCTGGTTCGTGTAAACCCGTCTTTCAGTCGCAGATCAGAAAGTGGCTGGCCTCTTTTGTACAACAATTCAGTCGGAGGGCTTTTCAAATAAGAAGAACCGATGTGGTTTCTTCCCCGTACGGTTTCAAGCCACCTGGCCTGTCTGATCCGAGGCAAAGTGAGGGTTTCTGGTCCAAAGGACGAATCTGTCAAAGGAAAAAACTTCAAAGACCAATACACGTAAGGTTCAGTTAAGGCACATTTAATAACTTGCAGCAAGGAGACAAAAACATGCAAATACAGGATTTTGCCTAACTACTAACAGGAAGTATGTATTCTTATACTGTTTTACAAGACATGGCCTTCTATAGCTGATGTAATCAAATACAACTTTCAGTATTGTTCTACAGCAGATGTTACTCAGATTTTCTGCTGACATGACTAGATTTGTGAGAAACTTTTGAGAAAAACAACCTGGCCTTGGGGGGGACTAGCCCGTTACAAGCTTCTATTGTATAGTTCTAATGCATGTGTTACATTTCAAGGTACTTTTCTAGCTCAGACACAAGCAAATGCTGATTGCAGTTCATATTTTCAAGCAGTCTTTGTTCTAATTATCTATAGCTTCTGCAACTGTGTATTTTCTCACAGCACAAGCGGAACTCCTTGTCTAAGTTTAATAACATTTATACAAGTGGTATTGTTCTATTCATTATTTTCCTGACACAAGCAGAAATCATCTCCTTCTCAGTAAATTTCCAAGGCATAAGCAAAGATTTTAGCTGCACATATTTCATGACAATACAAGGTCAGAAAGCTTCTGCAATTTGTACAGATTTATGCAGTGTAAAATAGAATAAATGTGTTAACCCTTTTTAAGCTCTAAATGCAATAAGCACATTACTAATACATATACTAATACATATTTTTCTGACATACACATTCCTGATGTTATTAATTTATATTCCTTGTATACAACATTTTTCCAGTAGGATGTACTGTAGGCAATGAAATAAAATGCATGAACCAATAATGACAAAACTGCCCAGTTCAGAACATTTCCATCATAAAAGTCTACTTCCATATTCACACTATAAATAGAATGATAGTAGTGTAAGCCACAGGCATCTTGCACAACTTCTCGCATTTATTTTCAATTTCATTTTTTGGGGGGGGGGGCAAAAGGTCAAAAACCAGGGACACATTTTAAATATTGCTTGTATAATTTTGTAAAGTTGCTAGAATAAAATGTGTTACCTCCATGCATTTCACTAGCAAGTCTTTAGCCCTGGACCCTATGCACTACAGTCAGAGCAACATACCACTATGCCAAATTGGCAGCTTCCTGAAAAATAGGAAGACTGAAAACTTAATGGCTATCATTTAGTGAATTCATTTCTCACCACATCTCTCAACCTCTTAGCATAAAAAAGACACACACACACACACACACACACACACACACACACACACACACACACACACACACACATTATGCATTTTGTAATAGCCTGAAAAAAGAACAGAAACATGACAAATGTCTTGTTATTTTAGCAGATAAACTATCATCTGACTTAACATGAAAATATTACAGAAAAGTGTGTTACTATATGTGAAACACTTTAGTAAGTTGTACAATAATGTATCATACACACACACACACATATATATATATATATATATATATATATATATATATATATATATATAGTTTGTCCTAGAGATTATTAGATTTTAGTGAAAAATATCACAGTTTTGACATCTGGGAAACTGAAAGCAATAATTATGACATGATTATGTAGTATGAAATCACATGCATGACCTTTCCTGTTTTATCTTTGATGTCTTCCTCTTCTAGTCAGAAGAAATCTTGGCTTTCAAAAAAGAAAATTGGTCTACCATTTGAAAACACACATTATAGGTTCATAGGTTCATAGGTAGGTACCAGGCTATTGGCCCTAGGGCACATACAAGCCTAGCCAAAAAATGTACCCTGGCTTTCGCCACCCAAGAAAATGATTTTCCTGTGCCCCTGTTGAGCAGAGCCACAGAAGTGATCCCCGGGGTGAATTTCCCATTTCCCATCCAATCATCAAGATTTTTCTTGAAGAGTGCTAATGAGGAGATCTGTTTGACATAGATAGGTAGTCTGTTCCAGAGTATGGGAAGTCTCTGGGACAGGAATCTATCCCTCCAGCATGTTCTGTTTATTGTGGTGACAAGGTTTAGGTCCCTAGAGCATGTAGCTCAGAAGGATTGTGATTTCTTTAAGTGGAGCATGTCCAACAGCTCTGGGTTTGACATAGCTTTGTATGTTAGGCAGAGATCGCCCCTGAGTAGGCGATATGTGATGGAGTAAAGCTGTAGTTTTTTGAAACGGTCTGCATAGGGCATCTGTTTGAGGCCAGTAATCCTCTTTGTGAGGTATTTCTGTGGTCTTTCCAGTTGTTGTAGATGTCTTGTGAGGTACATACCAAAGGGGGCACTGTACTCTATAATGGGTCTAATGAATGATGAGTAGAGGGGAACAATGACCTCTTTTTTTCTGGATGAGAATCCTTTTGTGATGAGAAGAGCCATGTAGAAGGATTTCCTGACCACTGCGGCAATGTGATTATCAAAGGAGAGACTACTGTCCACCTGTGTCCCAAGGTCTCTTATCACATTTTCGGCATTAAGTAGACTACCAGCTATGTGGTAGTTCATGGGTACAGAGTTTTTACCAAAGGGGATGACAATACACTTTTTGGCATTGAGCTTCAGGCCATGGCTTTGACACCAGGTATCTGTCTCAGTGAGGCCCTTTTGTAGTTTTTCCACATCATTAGGAGTTTTGATTATGGCTCCTAGTTTGCAGTCATCTGCAAACTTTGTTAGCCAAAGACCTTCTGTGTTAGCCTGCACTTCAGAGAAGTAGATACCAAACAGGAGAGGACCCAGGACTGAACCCTGTGGTGCTCCACTTGTCACTGGTCTGATGTCGGATTTGGAATCCGCTACTTTCACAGTGTGGGTTCTGTCCGTGAGCCAGTTGGCAACCCATCTTGTGACATAAGGATTTATACCTAGTTTAGTCAGCTTATCTATAATTCCAGAGTGGGCGAATGTGTCAAAAGCCTTGGCGAGATCTAGATAAGCTGTGTGAACCATTTTACCCTCATCTATGGCTTTGGTGACTGCTTCAAAAAAGTCAGTCAGGTTTAGGAGACATGATCTGCCCTCTACAAATCCAAACTGGGTAGGGTCCAGAGTTTGGAGATTACCAATGTCTTTGTTTATGAGTTCCACGATGATACATTCCATGGCCTTGCAGACCAGGCTTGTCAGGCTAATGGGGCGGTAGTTCCCGGGGTCCATTGTGGCTCCCCTTTTGTGGAGTGGGATAACCATCATGGTTCGCCATTCAGTGGGTACAAAGCCTGAGGTGAGGCTATGATTAAACATGGTACTTAGGTAGAGTGCCAGTTCATTCTGTAGTTCATGTAGAACGCAGCCTGGGATATTGTCAGGTCCCATGGATGCTGTGTTCTTGGCTTTGGAGAGTGTGTTTTTTACCTGTGCAGCCGTGATTATAGGAACTTTGCATTCTTCCGGTATAGAGATGGGCCCTCTAGGGGGTGAGAGGGGGGTAAACATAGCAGTGAACCTATCTGCTAGGATGTTGGCAATATCAGTTGGTTCTGTATATTTAGTGCTATTGTGCTGTAACTCAGAGCAGATCTGTGTGTTCCCATTTAGATTCTTGACATAGCTATAGAATGCTTTGTGGTTGTCTTTAGAGTCAGTGGCAATTTTTAACTAGCTTTGGAGGATTTTATGAGGGATCTCAGCTTCTTACTGAGGTTGACCAGGGAGTTCCTCCAGTCATGGGATTTTACTCTTTTTTGCAACAGTTTCTTTCTTCTGTTGTAGAGTTTGTTTATGGCAGAGGACCACCAGATTGGCTTCCGTTTTTTGGAAGATAACATCTTGGTTCTATTAGGGATAGCATGATCCATGCACTCGTGTAAGTGCTTATAAAGTGCATTTGTGCTGGATTCGTCAGTCATACCTCTATTGTCCATCTGCATGGGTGTTATGAAGTTTGCCACTTCTGTCTTGAGAAGTGTGAAGTTGGCTTTGGAGAAGTTTTTTATGATGGTTTCCCTAATTGGGGGTGGAGGTGGGATGTAGATGTCTAGGCTGATTAGCTTGTGGTCGGATCTGACCAACAAGAAATTGACCTCTGGTGTGGAACACCATTTTCCCATGTTGGTAATGACCAGGTCTAGGATATTGCTGCCCCTGGTGGGGGTGTGAATAAGTTGATCCAAGGTGTTGGAATTTATGAATTCTAGAAAACATTGAGCAAAAGAGTTGGTACATGAGTAGTTTTCCCAGTTAATGGTGGGGTAGTTGAAATCACCCATTATTAGGGTGTTGGGTTGTACCCTAATACTTTCCAGTGTATCAAGAAATGAGGAGTGTGAATCCTGGGGCATGGTGGGGGGTCTGTAGCAAGCTACAATTTGGATTGCGGTCTTGCCTAGAGTTAGTTGCACTTGGATAATCTCGGATGCATTATGCTGTGCAACTAGCCTGGAGGTGTGGATATCCTTAATGAATATGGACACGCCTCCGCCTTTAGTGCTTCTTTATAGGCCGAAAGGTGTGGTATGAATTGAAGCCTGGTAATGTAGGCGTGCTCTCTGGAGCTTTGAACCTGGTCTCTGTCACTGCACAGATGTCAATGTTCTCCATTTTAAGGAGTGGCTCGAGTGAGTGCATTTTGAGGTTTAGACTTCTAGCATTGAGTAGCATTACCCTCAGATTTTGCTTGTAGTAGTAGTATTAGTATAAATATAAGTTATTTCATTAGTTGTCACTCACCTTCCTTTTTATATGAACTTGGTTTTAGTATTTTAAAGTTTGGTCTTTTCTGTGGGGACATTACCCCTTTTGAAGTTCTTTTGAGCACTTTTTAATTAGAACAGACTGTAAAGAGTTGTTTAATGTGAGCTTCCTACATATGAACATCTCTGAGAATTAGCACCTTGGTGTTATCAAGATATTAGTCACTGATTAATGGAGGTAACAATGACTGTTTAATGCATTACAATGTTAAAGATACTTGTTGGAAAAAAAGATTTATTTTTATTACTTTTTTGAATATCTACAGATTAGATAAAAGTGACATTCACACTAGGAAAAGCATAACATGATACATTGCAGTTTTTGCCATTGCTTACACAGCTGTGTTCTGCAATGTTATGGCCGTTAAGTGGAAAAAACTTAACCTTTATATGTAAACAAAGTAGAATGCTCATCTCTCAAGTAGTGTGCTTATGTATTATGTTATTTAAGCTAAGCAACCTCAAGGATGTCTGGGTTAATGCAGAGAAGATTTGAAATTGCTGACATCCTTTTTTATTTTATTTTAATCACCCCTTACCTCTGAATACATCCAGAAACAGCGAGCATCTTCTAAATAAACTCCACATCCAGCCAGCGAAATAAATCCAGCTTGTGTCTTCTCTTCATAAAATCCACAGTGAGTGGAGCATCTTCTAAATAAAATCCACAGCCAGCGAAATCCTTTCTAATTCAAGCTAAATAAATCCAGCCTTTACATCTCTGGTGACTTGCCGCTTGCAAAAGCATTTGAACCAGAGCCGGAAATATGTGCTACTTACGTGTGCAAGCATCCTGACAGGCTGGTGCAGCTGACATCATCACACACGTGATGATGTCAGCTCATGAAGTGCGAAAATTAAAAAAAATAAAAAACAAAGTGCGAATAAATCGGAAATGAAGGGGTGCCACTCAGGAGTCATGGCGTGTCATTATTTGGACCCCAAAACTCAGTAGAAACTGAGTAATTGGGGTCAGTTGAGATGTATGGTTCTCTGCTTTGGTAGACCTGAGGTTGATGGGTTCTTCCCAAGGTTCCTAAGGATATGTAATAATTTTCCATCATTCACAGTATGGATTTACTTTGTTTTTAATTTTATCTGGAAAGTCATCAACAAGATGGTTTGAAGGGACTGGTATATCTTGCAAAGGACAAAAATGCCCTGGAGAAGACACCCCATCTATATTCAAATGCAATTTAGATCGATGGATGGGTAATAGAAAATAGAAACATTACTGCAGGACTACTAATGGACGGAGGCATCTCCTAAATGCTTTATCCCATGCATGGGTCCCCTGAAATTATCTATTGCATGATCCCAGTTATTCTCAGTAGGGGTAATATATAATTATCAACTATGGTATGGGTAAGCCAAGTCTAACACCAAATGGGATATGTTAATTTAGGTCTACTTCATATGACCTACATTTAATTTGACTGAAATTCATTTGACTGAGACCAAAACACTGAAAGTTCAAGACTGAAAACTCATTTGACTGAAACTTACAACACTGACACATTAAAGTAAAAGGTATATGCTCTTTTCCCCACTGTAGTGCAATCCTGGAGTTAGTATATATAGTTTGGGGGTGTGGGGGCGAAGCCCCCCACATAGTTTAAGTAAATATTGTTTTCTGCAAAGAGTTATTCATTGCAGTTCTAAATATTCATGTGTATGGTTTAAAATGTATAAAGTATCTGGGGGGCTCTTGCATGTCCACAACTATATACACTAACTCCAGGATCACACTACAGTGGGGAAAAGGGCATATACCTTTTACTTTAATGTGTCAGTGTTATGAGTTTCAGTCAAATGAATTTTCAGTCTTTTGAACTTTCAGTGTTTTGGTCTCAGTCAAATGAATTTCACTCAAATTAAATTTAGGTCATATGAAGTAGACCCGTTAATTTACGTACCCAAAGAGAAATTGGCTAAGCTTAAAATGGCCAGCAAGGGCAGCTAACTTAGTACTAATCGATCCTATGAGTAAGAGCAGATAATTTTTATCAAGTGCTGTTCACCATCCAGGTCTTAATGTACCTGTCATTTTGAAACCAATTCTGAAAATAAGACAAGTTATGAACAAATAAGGAACCCTAACTGTAGTATATATTTGCCATGTTTTGTTTTGAATGTTGATATTGATTTAAATACTTTGCACACATATCTGATATACAATGTAGTCTACTTTATAAATGAATCATGTGAATGAAGTAGTAAATCAGTTATGTTTTGTAAGTTGTGATTGGCTAAGAACATGTAACTGGTATTTAAATGTTGTCATTTTTATTTTTTTATTATTGTGGTACTGAAATAGTGTTGTGCTTGAAAGCTTACCTACTTAAACCTAGTGTGATTTGTATTTTTTTAGTCTGATAAAGCTCTGCTTCTCTGTTACAGTGCCCTGATTTGTTTATCTTATCTACTTCTAAGGATACACTTACTTCTGAACACCATTGAAGTTTATGTTCATATGAAAAGATGGCAAACTGAATAAAAACACTCAAGGTGAACAAAAGAAGCTACACTGATTTTTGCTTTTATCTAAACTTCTCAACTGATAGGAGATGGTAGTATTTAGGAAATGAGAGGCAGTGAAAGGATAAAGATTATTAGAATGTAGACCACCACATAGATCACCACGATCATGTCCAGTACACTGTAGAAAGCACTATGTTTTCTTATAGGCACAAAATCTTACTTTTGGTTTTGTATTCAGGATCATTACTAAGTTATACTTTTATTTAGCCATTTGCATTAATGACAGATTTATAATAAACAACAGAGTTAGGAGTACAGAAAATGCAAAGGCTTAACTTCAGGTAGGTTTCTGGAAGTGGTGGCTCCTGGAGAGATATGAAACAGAGGGTGGGTCAGAAAACATGTTAGCAGAGCTTGTTTGTTAAAAATAATAAAACCACATGCACTTTTACATTTCACATTAATATTGTTACAGAAACAGACCAGTAGGACTATTGGATGACTTGCCTATTATAGGATTCATAGACGTTTCAAAGCTATTTTAATTTAATGTCCATGTTTGACTTGCCAATACTCACTCTCAGGTTTTACCTCTTTTTTCAAGGAGGGAGAGACCAGTTAGCCTAGGTTAAATCTGAAAGCTCCCATATAGTCGTTTGTGTTTCATTTGAAGCAAGATATAGAGTCACACCGGTTATCCTACAAGGAATGTTTATTAATAATGGGGAGGGACTGGATGATGAATCTGTCCCTCCATCTCATTCTTTTTACCTGCTGCTGATGAAGGCTCAGGTCTCCATGTAGTGTTAGCTGAGCAGTTTGTCTTACTGAGATATAATGGCTCAAGGATCACCTCAGTAAAAGAGGCACAGATCTTCCTTCAGGAGTCAATAAGAAATGGAGTACAGAGACAGAGCTTTTAGTCTTTCCTGATAGCTAGATATTTTAAGATCAGAGAATTTTTAGGAACCTTTGAAGCTTTTCAAGTTTGTTGAGAATTCATGTAATATACATGGCAAAAGGAGTGTTGAACTATATAATGGGTCTGATTAGTAATGAATGCAGGGGGAATCACATCTTTGGATCTAGACAAAACATCCTTGGCTACTAGATGTCTTAAGTAGAATGATTTCCAAGTAACAGTTGTCATATGAGATCAAAGGAGACGGTAATTGTCAACCCAAGTACCCAGGTCTCTGACAATCATTTTATTTGTAGGAGTGTGTTACTTATAATGTACATCGTTGATGACTTCTGTTTTCCAAAAGAAACAATACAATACTTTCAGTGTTTGATTTAGGCCCATTTTGCATATATCAGGTATTAACTAAGGTAAGTTCTTTCTGAAGGGTGCCAGATATCTTAAGGGTTTTTTTTTTATAATTACACCCATTTTGCAGTCATCTGCAAATCTGGCTAATCATGGGTACTGGTTATCATTTTTGAGATCAGAAGAATAGATACTAATTAAGAGAGGACCCAGCCTAGAACCCTTCTGCATTCATCTGCTTACTTTAGAACTATCTGAATATCTGCCACACAAATGATGTGGTTTCAGTCTTTCAGCCAATGGGAAATCCATTTTATGACATAAGGACCTATGTTGAAGGATAATAGTTTCCTTACCATTCTGGCATGAAGTATTGTACTGAATGCTTGGGTCAGATCAAGATAAGCTGTTTGAAAAGCATGATCACTGTCAAAAGCTTGTATAGTCCTCTTGAAGAAATTAACAAGATTTAACAGGTATGACCTCCATTTGACAAAGGCATATTGTTTTTTTTTGGGGGGGGGGGCATGCTTAAGGAGTTTGTTTACATATCATAATTATTGACGTTAGTTATAAAACACAACATTGCATTATCCATCAGACACATAAGGCTAACTGATCTGTAATTCCAAGGGTCAGTATTCAGCATAACCTTGTGGAGGCACATCACCACAGCAGTGCATTAAGACTGGGGAACATTGTCTGTAACTAGGCTTAAGTTAAACAATTTAAGGAGAGGTTTGGTGGGAGCCTGTTTGATTCTGTTTAAGAAGCATCCAGGCATGGTATCAGGACTCATAGGAGAAATGTTTTTAATTTTAGATAACACTTCAGTGACATGCTCTTTAGTAATGATGAGGGATGGGATAAGGCAATCTGGTCTGAATGGTGTTGGAATAGGTGTTCCACAGGTGAAGTTTGCAGTAACTACTTTGCTAGTATATTTGCAGTGTCATTTGGGTCACAGTGGGGGTCCCATTAAGGAGAAGTTCACAACAATGTTGAATGGTATTCCTTAGTTTTCTAACATAAGATTTGTAACTATCCTTTGCTTCAGAAGCTAATCTTCATCCATGTGTTGCCTTACAGAACCATGCAGTATTTAATTGGTAATATCCTTATACTATACCCATTCTGGGGAGTTCTTGCATTACTTAGCATTTTGTTTAAGGAGCATCTTTTCTCTTGTTATAAAGTTTATTTATTTTGGTTGACAACCAGAGGGATTTTGTTTTTAAATTTCCCATGGTATGCGGCTATAGTTGGGACCGATAGATTTATGCATTTGTCTAAGTGGGCATTAAACTGCTGCTGCTGTCAAGGGTAGTGATGTCATGAGTAAATCTGGCATTTTGTCATGTAATTGTACAAAATTCACTGTTTTGAAGTACTTAAATACAGAGTCATTGTTTACAGCTGGAATGGTGTTTTTTGAGAGTAAATGTCAGAAGTTTATGATCTGACTTAAATGGAGAAGGAGAGACTAGGAGATTGGAACAGCTAGAGGCAATATTAGTGAGAACTAGATCCAAAATATTTTGGCCTGTAGTAGATTCACTATATATTTGGTTAAGGAAATTTGTATTTATTAAATCTAGAAATCTTTGTGCATACCCTACGTTAGAGGTACAGGTGTTCCATTCTATAGTTGTATACTTGCAGTCTCCTAAAATTACAGAATTATTGCTTATAAGAATTTCTTTTAAAAATGTCTAGGAATCTGACATGGTCAAATAGAGACATTGAGGGGAATCTGAATTATACTATAAGCTTGCATCTTGCCTTGTTCATGAGCTAAGTTAAAAATCTGTAAACAGTGGCTAAGTTTCTAAATCCCCCTGTGGGTACAAACTGATTTGGGAGAAAGTGCAATACCAGTGCTGCAACTGCAATATGTATAGTCTATCCAGTAATATTTTCAGCAACTTAGAAATAATTATTTGCAATAAATGCACTTCCTTAATTGCACTACATTAATGCAATTTATACAGAGTTTGGCTGAGATGACATAAATTCTGATAATATAGATTATTTTGGAAGGTCAATACTAGACTGTATTGTACACAATCCAAATGATTGTTTCAGTTATACACAATCATCATGCAAAAACAATTGTTCTTTTTTTAACGTGTTTTCTCAAACTGACAATGTCAAAATACAATAAGGTTCATCTCAAATAGACTTTTGTATTCAATGCATACTCATGAAGCATGTAGTAATTCAAAGGTCTTTATCTGACAACGTTCTCAGAGATTATGAACATCTCCATGATAAATAACACAGGTTCATAGGGTCATACTAGGCTAACAAAACACCAGGGTCTTTACAAGCCTAGCCATGAAACTCAACCCAGTTTTGCCCCTGACTCCCTTGGATGCCTATATGGTGATGTATGTTAGTAAAGAGGTAGCTAAGGGTTATGGGGTATGTTAGTTGGAGATTAATTTACTTACTGTCGACCTCAGTCCATCAGAGAAATGGGGGCCAGTTGGGGGTGAATTTGTGATTTACCATCCCATAACCAACATATCTTTTGAATAGGGTCAGGGATGAACTCTGATTCATCTAGATGGGGAGCTTATTCCATAACGCAGGGTTCCTTTGAAACACATATCAGTTTCTCCAGCATGGTTTATTTATATTGCAGGCAAAGTTCAGGTCCTTGGATCTAGTGTTTCTGGTGCTGTTTGATTTGTGGACATGCAAGAGATCCTTCACAACTGGATGTGAGTATGCCTTATACGCTAGGCATAGATGATCTCTCAGTAACCTGTAGAAGACTGAGGACAGAGATATGGCCTTCAGGCAATCTGTGTAGGGCTGCATATTCATAGCCTGGAATCTCCTGGTGAGGAACCTTTGAGGACAATCCAACTGTTGCAAATGCCTGTTTAGGTCCATGCCATAGGAAGCATTGCACTCTATGTTGGGTATCATAAGGGATGAGCAGAGTGGTACTAGAACTTTCTTGGACCTAGCTGTCATGCTCTTGCTTATGAGTTGGGTCACATTGAATAATTTTTTACTATCTTGGCTATGGATTTGTCGAAGGGCAGATTACTGTCTATATATGTTCCCAGATTCCTAACTATCAGGTCAACTCTTAGGGGTGTTTTATTGTTAGAGTAATTGGCTTGGGTGGATGATTTCCCAAAGGGCACTTTAATGCATTTTTTTCGCATTGAGTTTTAATCTTTGGCTTTGGCATCTGTCATTTGTTTGTGCTAGCCCCTTTTGTAATATATTTTCATCATGGGGGAATATATGACAGTTCCTAGTTTATAGTCATCTGTGAAGTTGGACAGCCAGAGGCGTTTGACAATAAGCCTTGACTTCCAGAATTAGATGCCAAACAGGAGCTGGCCCAACACAGAGCTCTGAGGTACTCTGCTGGTGACCAGTCCCTTCATGGAGATGGTATCACTGATCCCGACTTCTTGGGTTCTTTGAGCCAGCCAACAATCCAGTGAGTTATCTAGGGATTTATGCCTAGTTCTGAGAGTTTCTCAACAATACCTGAATGGGGTATTGTATCAAACACCTTGGCCAGATCAAGGTAAATGGTATGCACCATTTTTCCCTCATCCATAGCCTTGCTGATCCTCTCAGAGGAGCCCACCAGGTTAAATAGACAAGACCTTCCCCTAGCAAAGCCAAACTGGAATGGGTCCAGTATCTGTAGGTTGTCATTGTCCTTGCCGATCATTTCCATGAAAATTCATTCCATGTCAATCAAAATTCCAAGAGACAGATACTATAATAATAGTAGTCTCTATTTTACAAATGTATCCATTGTAACTGACAATATAACATAAGAGGTGAATTATTTTACTCAAAAAGATCCAGCTCTTTCTGAATCAGATCAAATGATTTTGCTGTAGCTGAATCATACACTTTATCCTCTGCCTTTGACAGTAAGAGCAAATGTAATACAACATATATTTTAGATAGTTTAGATGTTTAAGGTGAAAGCTACGAAGAGAAAAGATGCAGGAAATTCAGTAACTGTAGTTATGATAGTTCAACTAATATAACTAGATTAATGAAGTTAAAAAGAATAGTGATTTTTGGGATATTTTCACACTCAAAATATTCAATAAGAAATTAGATTATCAACTAACATAAACAGCCAGGGATGTAATATACACCCAACCTCTTTTCAACTCACTATTCGATGTTTAGGTATTATGGATTTTATATACATAATAAACAATGATTTTAACTTGCTCATGCAGCTTACTCGGTTTCCTAAATATATTTTTACAACTCTGTTACTCAGTCTCTTGTTTCCTCAGACTAGAAAGGCAATGTCTGATAATCTGGAGCTGCATCAAGTTTTGTACTGCATTAATCTGCTTCTTCAAAACAGTAATGTAATTCTGTTATTCATTAGCTACATTTGCTTTTATTTATTAAGGAGAGGTTTTCTTCCTCATTATTATTGTAATGTGTTCTTGTTTTAACTGTACTATTATTCCTCTGGTTTGTGTTTGCCCTAATTGGAGCTTTTCTCCCCAGGCCTCTGCTGAAAATGGGCTACCTGCCCAGTTGGACTTTCCCAGTCAACAAATGTAAAATAAAATGAATTGATTAATTAATTAATTAATTAATTATTGTACATGATACCAAAACTGGTATACATTATGGAATGCTGATGATAGACAACGCTGTGGTTAAAAATAAAAGAAAAAATAATCAGAATACTAACAGCTGTTAGTAGGGAAAATTTTACTGTTTCGTGTTTAAGTGGGTCAAAATTACATGCATTCAGCTTTTAAAAAATTATTCTCAAGTAACAGATCATTCAATCTGTAATAGTTTATGCAGGCATAAATGTTCTCAGAGCCACTTCTGTGTTTCATTTGCACAAAAGTGTGGAAAATATTTTTCTTATCTGCCAAAGTAATACAGTGAATTCATGTATGAGTAAAATGTTATCCTCACATGCTTTAAATGACTATCAGTTTACTAAAATTTTGTTATTTAGTAAATACAACAGAGTTAGTTTGATAAAATCACTGGATGACTTTTTTTTGCAAGGCAAAGCATTTTGTTAACAATGTTTTTTTTTACTTTCATTACTCTGGAGGCAAAATACTGAATATGAAATTCATTGATAAAGTGAAATCTTTGTTTACTTTTCAACTCTTGCATATATCAGAAAAAGTCCCCTTCTCTGCAGAGATGGACAGTTTGAACATTTACTTCATCAATGCACACAGTTTGACTAATAAAACTGAATAACTGTTGGCACTCAGTGCTATTTATAGCTATTCAGTTGATGTGATCATTGAAACATGGCAATGGAGTGAAACTGTCATACCTTTGTTTTAAATTCTTTTATGTTGAATGGTTAACAGTTGTGTAAGGGGATGTCATTTTTGAATAAATGTTTTTGAGAGTGAGATCGCTTCTAGGTAATAAAATCATGAAATGCTTATTGTTGAGTTATTAGAGTCCTTTGGGATTGTAATGGTTAGTCTTTTGTTCTGTTGCAAAAGAACAGTTTTCTCTTGTCAAACAGGCATAATTTATTGAAGAGCTGAGTAGTAAACAAGATATGGGAATATTGTTGTTCTGGGAGACTTTAATTTTTCCAAATATTGATTGCTCAGCTGATACATATTCTCAGGAACAGAAGGTAAGTTTCTAGACTTAATTTCTATAAAAATGTGGTGCAATTAACCAGACTTTCCAGCAAGGCAGAAAAAAGTTTTAGATTTGCTTATTACTTATATTCCAGAAAAAAATAATCTGTCACAATGTTACTCTAGACTTGCTTGATAATTCTGGCTACTTAGCTTTTGTGTTTATAATCAGGTACAAATGAAGTGGATCAAATTACTTCAAGTATCACGAAAAAAGAATGTCTAATCATGAGCCAATTTTGAACCTTGAAAATCAGGAGTGGAGACAGTTGTATTAATGCTTGTTAAAAATGTATTGGGAGTGGCAAATGATAATAAGTGTGAATTCACTAGTGTTAGTAAACCTGGTGGCACAGATTCTTTACACAGCTACTTAGATCCAAATGGAAATAGTTTTGTAATATATGCAACATAACCTAAGTTTCCAACCTTAAGGAAGAACAAAATAAAACAAAACAAAACTAAAAAAGAGAGAGAGAGAGACAGCGAAAACTAGTTATAGCAGAATGACATTGCCATATGAATTACTAAAATAGACTGGTGTCATAACTTCTTAAGTAAGATCTGTGTCAAAATTCACTTTGCATTCTTATTAAAGATAAGAAAACCGGATTCATGCTGGTATTTATTTTAAACCATCATATATTAAGTTAAAAAACAAGAAATGAGTGCTTTTTCCCTTCTCAAAGTTTTATCAGATCTCATAATATACAGTTCTTACAGATAAGCCATACAATTAAGTATCATTCACATTTGTTCTATTCTCATGCCTCCTATTTAAATTGAAAAATAATAACTTTGAGTATTTAGATGATAAAATTTAAGTCTAGAATAGTGACTCCTTAAACATAGAGACTGAATGACCAAGAAAACGGACTTACATATACTAAGTCCGAGATGCCATTTCTCAGAATATTCCCTTTTTTGAAAGGTGTGGTATTCTCAGAGCTGGTATATATAAGTTTAGGGGGGTTATGGGGTTGCCATTTAGATCTGGAGGTATAGGGGAGCTTGCCCAGCTACAAAAAGAAGTTTTAAAGAAGTTTTAAGGAGATTCGCTCTTCTGTGGGTTCTCTGTCTTTTTTTTCCAGCTTTTTGGTACTTGGCATTTCAAGTGCTGACATTTCAGTAAGTTTCCTTTTATCTCAGGTTAAAATACAATAAAAAATCTGTCAAAATAAAATAAAATCATGAAAAATATATTACTGAAAAGGAACATTCAGTTTGATAGAAAACATAAAAAACATATAAAAACAATATTCTTTTGAATGTGCATATACGCTGCATCCTTATGTTCCCATACTAAATCGCTAGTCACATGGCAGTAGGAAAAGGGCAAAGACCATTAAAATCAAATGTCTGTCGCATTCCAGTACTAATGAAGTGCAATCTGAAATAAATCAAAACAGAACTGCGAGAACAGTAGTTCAACAAATCAAAAAACATGTCATATATTTCATACTACAATGAACCTGGAAATCACATAAATACAATGGCAGTTTAAGATAAATAAATACTATACAATAAAATAAATAAAACTTCATTTATTTAAACAGTCATTCAATTTACTTGATATTATACAGAAATATTTGATGCATTTAATATTGATTATACTGCATACTGCCAAATTTAGACACTGCCAAATGTAATAATTAGTAAATTTGGACATCTAAATACTCAAAGCTATTTTTTTATTTAAATGTGAATCATGAGAGTAGAACAAATATGAATGATACTTAATTGTATGACTTATCTGTGAAAACTGTATATTCTGAAATGAAACAGGCCATGTTAAAGCATTAAGAGTTTAGGGGATCATCTGCTGAATTAGATGAAGGCGATCTAGAATGGGGGATATCAGGAAGAATATTATTTTTAACAAGGCTTAAGCAGTGGCAGATTATAATAGGAGTAATTTGGACAATCACTCAGAGCCCACAGCTGCAGGATCCCATGGCAAAAGAAGGAGAACATTAAACAAAACAAAACAAACACAAACAAAAAAACATAGAACTCTTTCAGCAAACTGACATTTTGATGTTGGATGGGAGAATGATTGATTAAGTGCATTGACTTTTAGGAGGGCAGCGCGCTTAATCAATTTTGGGACTTTTTGTACCTTGGCGATTCAGAATAATGGTGGATATTATTTCATTTATTTTATTTTATTTTTTATTTTATATTACCGGGTTAGTCTGACTGGATACATATCCCTTTTCAGCAGAGACCCTGGGAGAAAAGCTCCACATTTGAAAGGAACAACAATAGATAGACTAAACATAAGCAACATTCGTAGTATACAAAATGCAGTGAGACTAGTTACAAATACATTCTATTAAATTCCACAAGTACATGATGAGTAAATACCAGGATATACAGATAGGTTAAGAAGTAAAGAGGTTTGGGCTTTAATCACGAGGGAGAAGGGTAAATCTACTTTCCTGGTTGATTCTATGGTTATACGGAGGGGGCAGTCTAAGAGGAAATAGCATGATTTGGGAATAGGTTTAAAGGGATAAAGAGAAGTTTTGAGGTGAAGAGTCCTTTTAGATGATAGTGTGTGAGTGGTAGGCAGCTTATAAGGTTAGTCAGGATTGTCACAAGGGCATAGCCAGTGTGCCTTAAGAAATGACTTGAGACTAGTTTTAAAGTGGCTGAGTGAAGTTGTTAGTCTTAGGTTATTGGGAAGGGAGTTCCAGAGCTTTCCAATAGAGTTGGCATAGAGAGCATCACCACCTGAGTTATTTGATTTCATAGTTTGTACCAGGACACTATTAGAAGATCGGAGGCAGTTAAGGTTGGAGTACGGGGTCAGGAGTTTGTTCAGAGAGGGTTTTTTTCTGGTTCCTTAATTATTTTAAATGCTTCCGTAAGTTGGTTGAATTTAAGTAGGTTAGGTAGTTCTAACCATTCAAGTTTCTTTAGGCTGACGCAGTGATGAGTACGGTAAGGTGATCCAGTAACAAATTTAGCGATATGGTTATAAGCAACTGAGAGCTTGTTGAGCTCATTTTTATTAAGGAAGGATAGGACCGGGGAGACATACAGTAGGGTGGAGAGAAGGTGTGATCGTGCTATAGTTAGTTTGGTATAAGGAGTTAGAAAGTTCTTAATTCTGTACATGGATCCTAGTTTCTTGTTTACTATCTTAATAGTTTGACTAATGTGAACATCAAATTTGAGCTTGTGATCAATAGTAACACCTAGTAGTTTGGTGTTGGTGACAGGCTCAATGATGGTGCCGTTGATGGATTGAACGTGAAAGACTGCATTATTAGAGTGTGGTGGATATTGGCCTAAAGGGATTCCAGAGGTTGGGAAGATTAGAAGTAGCTTAGTTTTTATGGGATTTAGAATGAGTTTCTGTTCAGAAAACCATTTTTCAACTGCCGCAAAACAGTATTGGGTGACTACTTGGAGATTATGGAGAGAGACATCAGAACAAATCAGGGTGGAGTCATCTGCATATTGAATGCAGGTGGCTTTAGGGATGACTGAGTGGAGGTCGTTTATGAATACAGAGAAGAGAAGGGGACCAAGTATAGAGCCTTGGGGAACTCCTATGGAATTTGGTAGCAAGTGAGATAGTTTGCTTTGCCACTGGACTGCTTGTTGTCTACCAGAAAGGTAAGCATTAAACCAGCGTAGGGCTACGTTATCGAGGTGAAGGGATTTAAGGGTGTGGAGCAATAGTTGGTGATTGACCATGTCAAAGGCTTTTAACAAGTCAAGAAAGAGAGCAGAGGTTATTAATTTGTTGTTCCGATTGTTATTTACTGAATCAACAAAGGAAAGGAGGGCAGTGGTAGTACTATGATGGGGGCAAAACCCATGTTGAGTTTTAGACAGAAGATTGTTTAGGGTGAGGTGGTGTAGGAGTTGCTTATGAGCACACCGTTCCATAATTTTTGCTACAGGCGACAATATTGCTATAGGTCTGTAATTTGATGTTTCCGTAGAGGCGCCTCCCTTGTGAAGTGGGATGACGTATGATATTTTCCAGATTGAGGGGATGGTGGCCTCAGTAACAGTTCTATTAATCAGGATTGAGATGGGATATTCTATTACATCAGATGCTATTTGTAGGTATTCAGCTGGGAGACAATCAGCCGATAAGGTGGATGGTTTGAGTTTCTTTAATAGAGTTCTAATATAGGAGGTGGATATTGGTTGAAGACTAAAGGCAGGTAGATTTTTGCCAGTGGGACTGGATGAGGAGGTGGAAGAAGTAGGTAACTGACTGGCTAGTGCCTGAACGGTCTCAGTGAAGAAAGAGCTAAACGAGTTAGCTATAACTTCAGGATCTTTACCTATACGTTTTTCAGGGGTAGGGGTAGTTGATTTCCCCGAATAAAGGAGGTTATTGAAGCCTGCCCAAAACTTCTTTGGGTTATTTTGGTGTTTGTCCTGGAGATGACAGAAATAATTCTTTTTATCTCGGGTAGTATCTGTTTTAGTAGAGTTTCTGAGCTGCTGAAATTTGATGCGATCTAGGGGGTCTTTGGTGGAACGCCACTTTACCCAGGCCTGGTCTCTGTGCTTAATTTTGGTTTTGGTGTCCTTGGTTAGCCAAGGTGCAGTCCTGACTTTGGCTCGGATGGATCGGTTAGGTGCATGAGTGTCCAGTATATTTAGGAATGTGTCATTAAAGTATGTAACACTCTCGTCTATGGGGAGTATTTTTAGCATGGACCAGTTGCAGGATTTAAGTTCTGCTAGGAATTGTTCAAGAACAAATTTCTTCTTGTTTCTAACTAATTTATATATGGGATGGTTTGTGCACGTCAATTTATGTTTTATGATGAATGTGATAAGGTGGTCACTAAGATCATTGGGGAGGGTCCCTGTGGTATAATTAGGTGTGTCTTTATTTGTGAGTATCCAGTCGATAATGCTTTCTTTTTGTTGAGAATTACCTACTCTTGTGGGGGATTTTATATTTTGGGAGAAGCCATGTAGGTTAATGGGCAGAGGATTCATCTGGTCAGAGTACTGGGACCAGTCAAGGTTAAAGTCTCCTAGTGCAATTGTTTCTTGAGGGTAGTTTGAGGTAAGCCAGCTTAGGGTTAGCTCCACGGTTTCTAAGTTTTTCCCTGGTGGGATGTAGACTACAATTAGATTGATAGTCTTTTGGTTGTTTAGGCATATTTTTAGGGCAAGTAGTTCCATATTAGAGACCTTGGGGGGTTGTGTTGGATTCATAATGATATTCAGTGTATTTCTAAATATTACTGCTATTCCACCACCTTTTTTCTTTATCCGATCAACCCTAAGTATATTGTAGCCAGGTGGAAGAATTTCTTCATCCTTAGTGGATGGTTTGAGCCATGTTTCAGATAGACACATGATGTCTGGGAGATGTGTGGCTATCATAGCATGTAGATTATGTATCTTGTTATTTATGCTTCTTAGGTTAAGATGGAAGATGAGGAGGGAGCTGGAGGATCTTTGAGTTAACATGGGGTTGTCAGGGTCTAAGTCACTGAATGGGCCAGGGTTGGGGTGAATATCACCATCTTTAGCAAGACTTGCTTTCAGATGAACTAAGAGTCGTAGTAGTTTACTTAGTATCTTCAGACCAGATTTTGTAATGGTTACTTTAGGGTAGCGCTGGATGAGATACACACTTTTGGGGCGTGATGTTATAGTGGGGCAGTTAGAAGGAGAGATCAGTTTCAAGGGAGGAGTTAGATGATTGCAGGTGTGACCATTTAGGAAATGAATACCCGATAGGGTTTGGTTTTCATACCATGATAAGAGATAAGGAATCAGTAAGAAAAGAACTAAAGGTGGGATGATAGACTTCATTATTTTGCCCATGTAGTAGAGAAGGATGGATAATTTTCTATCTGGGGTTTTGAGGGCCAGGTAGTTAATTGGTAATTATCAAGAACAATGGGAGGAGATATACTAACTGCAGGGAGGCTGGGATTGGTTCAGAGATTGAGTGGGATGGGACTGTAACCCTAATAAATGTGGATATAGTGGGGGCGGGTGGGATATGGGGGCAGGGTGGGGAGCGGAGTGAGCCCGAGCGTAGCGAGGGCGAAGCGGAGCGGGGATACACTGGTCAGGAGTTTGCTGGGTCCTAAAGTCCAGCTGCCTGTAAGTACAGATTTCAGCTTTTGTGGAACAGTTAATTCTTTATACTTAGTACCTAGTTTTATATACTATTAGTACAATTAGGTTAGGTTTGTGTCCAACTTCTTGGCTTCACAATACCTATATTTTAGGATGAAAGTAGTGGGTTTTAAGAAAACTTTTTGTTGTACGTTGTTTGGACAGGGGCTGCCAGATTAGGTGAGAGGTACTGTTTTGTCCCTGCCTGCGAGACGCTTTACAATATTACTGAATTTTAACAGGGTATCCTTTTACCCTAATTTCTTGGGGAATAGTTGGCTGTGAACGTAGTACTTGTAGCCTGCTTGTGCATTCGCACCGTAGAAGCAGTCCCTCTGCGTCACCGCCTTATGTATAGGAGCCACGCGGTTGGTGTTTAAGGGGCTATCTAAGATAAGATAGGAAACATCGATTATTATGAGGGTAGTATAGTGCTCTAGTCTAGATATTCTACAATATTCTACAATGTAGATAGTCTACAATATTAACTTGTTGGATGGGGATACAGCTGCTGGAGTGTGAGGTAAGTTTTTTTTTTCTTTCCTTGACTTGGAAAGCAACTAGATAAAATATTGATGGTGGAAAGATTTTGCAGATTCCTTTTATTTTGCCTTATATTTTTGATGTCTTCCTCATAAAGTTGCTGATGATGGGTCACACTGCAGCATCACTCTCAATTGTCCCTGCCTGATTTTGCCTCATATTTTTCATCTCTTTCTCATACAATTTGTGTGTGTGTGTTTGTGTGTGTGTGTGTGTGTGTGTGTGTGTGTGTGTGTGTGTGTGTGTGTGTGTGTGTGTGTGTGTGTGTGTGTGTGTGTGTGTGTGTGTGTGTGTGTGTGTGTGTGTGTGTGTGTGTGTGTGTGTGTATATACACGCGTGTGCGTGTGTGTGTGTGTGTGTGTGTGTGTGTGTGTGTGTGTGTGTGTATGTGTGTGTGTGTGTGTTTTGGCAAATCATCAAGCAGAGCAGTCATAAATAAGGACAAGATATTCAGTTTTATACTTCACAAATCATATTCTTCAGAAAGTGAATGCTAATGTAAGATGTTATTCTACCACCATTCTCAGTGTCTAAGATTATATTTAAAAGTGCCTCTGATTTTATGCCTTTGTCCTCCATATTTTGGATTTGTCATATATTCCTGCACTAAAAGAGCTGCAAGAGTGTTTTCTTGTGGGTAGGGGCTGTCTGTGTGCATACGTCTTATTGCCTGCCCTTCACTTTGCATAATGTCTCTGATCTTAATTCATATATTTGGTCTCTAACTTGAACATGTTTGGTTTTCTAGCAAACTGTTGTGGATTACAGTAAATGTTTAGTGACAAAATTGGAGTTTCAGAGTTCATATCTTTCAGAAAGTGCATGCAAATGTATATCCTGTTATTCTAACAGCTATCTAAATATGCAAAAGCAGTATTTAAATTCTGTCCTTGACCTTGGGCTTTTGTTTTTCATTGTATTTTGGCTATATTGCAGATGCTTGCATTAAAAGGTTGAGAGCTGCAAGATTACTTTCTTGGTAGGGGGGGGTGCTGTGTGCATACATCTGAACTGTTCTTTATTTGCAGAATATCCTTGATTTTTTTGCTCATATTTCTGGTCTGTTTCTCATATATTTGTAGATTTCTGTTGGGGGATTACAGTCAATAAATAATGACAGACATTTAAGTTTCAAATGTCATATCCTTCAGAAAATGGATGCTAATATACATTTTGTTATTCTACTATCTTTCTAAGTATGTAAGAGGAGCAATATTTAAAAGTTGACCCTGATTTTGGGCCTATGTTCTACAATTACTTTACACTTTGCCCCTGATTCAGCTGTTAAAAGGTTGTGGGAGGATTTTGGTGGTGTTGTGGTGATAGGAGGGGGTGCTGGCTGATGAGCAGCTGTGTGTATAGCTCTCAAATGTCTCTGATTTTTGCTCACATTTTTGTCTGTTCCTTGTGAAATGTGAGTTTGTTGGGGGGAAATGCTGAGGATTACAGCCAATAAATAATGATGGACAATTAAGTTCCAAACTTAGTTTCCTTTAGAAAATGCCAAACATGTTTTTCTGGTAATGTTCTAAGTATATAACACCAATGTTCAAAATCTAACTCTGATTTTGAGCCTTTGTCTCCCCTATTATTTTTGGCTTTGTCTCTGACTATTATGCTAAGAAGTTGAGTGCTGTGATTGTGTGTTTTATAAAGCTGTTTGAAGGACATTGTATAGATATTATGTTGTTTTGCTTTTTTATTACAGTCAGATACCTGAGATATGCACAGACAATAAAATAATTGTATTTGCTAGATCCAGGGCTGTCTATAGATGAAATAATTGACTGCTATTGTTTGGTCATTATTCTGGCTTTGCAAAACTAATGTGATTTTTGGGAAGCAAGTTGGAATATTTTACTGTGGCTACTGTTTGCATGAGATGAAGCTGAAATATAGCAGTTGCATGCCTATTACTTTTAAGTACAGTCACTCATCAAAGGTGCGTAGTGACAAAAAAGTAGCTATAACTGTTGGGTGCGTATGGTCTTTCTGTATATGAAAGCATCTTACCCCTTTGTCATGTGCTCATTTTCAAAAAGTATTAACCTAGTTTTGTGAGATTAGTGTGTAATTGTGTGAAGTTAATTTGTAATACAAACATTAAGTGCATTACCATGGCCATTATTTTATCACACTCAAATTTCAGAGTTGTACTCTATTATGCAAAATGGCTATAATGTATAGTGTGGTGGGGCTGACCTGTCTGTAGATGAAAGTAAGTTTTTCTCTTGTCATCTTCCCATTGTAAACAGTATTTAGCATGAATTTACAGGACTAGGGTGCATTTCTGGGAAGTAAGCTAAACACTTTACTATTGTCACTATTTGTGTGCTACTCACTTAAATACATGACTATTGGGTCATTATAGTTTATCACAAGAGGATGTTTAAGATGTAATTAATTCACAAAGTCACTATAACTTCTGGGTTTGTGTGGGGAGCTATCTGTAGATGAAAGTAATTTTTCTTCTCATCTGCTCATTTTAAGCAGTCATAAATCTCAAACTGCAAAACCAGAGCACATTTGTTCGAAACAGGTCTGAATATATTACTCTGTCTTTATGTATTCATGTAAAACTAGATATTTGTTAATGTGAAGGCATCCCTTAGTCTGAATACCACCTGGGTCTCAAGGTAAACATAATTTGCCACTGGGCTCAATGTTGCATTGTAGATGTTCTAGCCTATCCAAAATTTTTAAGACTGCCAGCTAATAAACTTTGGAACTAATTTCTGGCATACTGTAAAAGTAGACACTTAGTTACCCCATTTTTCAATGTCCATATTAGCTTCCAGTAGAAAATCTTGCTTAGGACAGATGGAAATGAACCAGCATAAATGAAAATGACCAAGTGAGAACCATGCAACTCCTGCTTGTCTTTCTTGTTTTTTTATTTTTTTTTTTTGTGATGAAAACTTACCATTTTAAAGGAAGAGCTAAAATGGATATAATAAATGAAAATTGTGAGATGATAGAAGATATTTAGGCATCTAATAAAATAACTTCCAAGGCTAAGCAATATTTCTGGCTTGTAGGTGAACTGGGCATCCCCTTATGGTACTCAAAGGCCACAGAAGCACTAGAACAATTTACAATATTCCTTTCATACCATGTATTTCATACAAGAGTGGGCCTTAAGTTGTTCACCATGCTTAATACACATGGGGTAAAGGAATAAATTTAAGGGAATAGGAGGATAAGGAAAGTCCAGCAATGCATACACTCCATGCAGCAAACAAAAACAGCATCTCATAAATAAAACAACTGTGCTTTTAGTAAGGTTTCCTTTAGTGGAGGAAAAACACCAAATGTGGCTCGGAATAGGCATTTTATTTGATTTCAGAGCTAAATAGTAAGAAGCAGCACATTGATTATGACAGCTGGTTGTAACATTTTAACTGCACTGTAAAACTTACCCATCTTCATTTTATTAACTTGTTAACACACAGCCTAAGTGGAATTTCACATTTCATGTCACCTGTAGATTTCCTGGCTTGGCAGTTTTCACCTAAGTTAAATTCCTGAGAATGCAGTTTAACAACCAATCTAAATGTATGTATCTAAAAAAATATAAATGTTATAAGTTACAAAATTGTTTAAATACAAATATTCTTCAGCGCACACTCCGTTTCACAACATTAATATTAATATGTCAGCCAGAAATAATGGTGATGTTATACTGAATATGTAAATAAATAATATGCTAATTATATTTTTATAATCATGCAAACAACCAGAAGCATAGCTGGCTTAGCCAGCACCCTGTGCCGGCATCATGAACCAGCATCCCCACCCCTCTCAGGTGAAGAGCAAAAATTAAAATAAATAAATACATAAATAAATAAATAAATAAATAAAAACTACTTTACTGCATCTGTATTAAGCCATTCTACTGACTGGGTAATTACAGATCCACAACTCCCCACCTTCTATTACCACAAAACAGGTGGCCACGTGCACAACATGCCTCCATCTGTCCTGGGCAGCCATTCAGGTACCATTTCTATGCCTTGCCCTGACCCTCCTTACTTTTATTGAAATAAATAAATAAATAAATAAATAGATCTTCTTCTAAAAAATGTAGAAAGCTGCTGTTGCAATTTATAACCTGCCTGCTCAGAGCACTAGAGTGTTCAGGTTTTACTTAAAAAAATTCTTATAAATTGTAGCAAACTAAAACTTAAACTAAAACCCACTAAGCTATCAGCTGACCTTCTCCCAGCTGAGTTTCTGCAAAAAGCAGCTGAGGCCATTTCCTATCCCGTCTCCATAATCATAAACCATACCTTGTCAGAAGCCTTCATCCCCTCCATATGGAAAATGTCCCACATTATTCCTCTCCATAAAGGTGGTAGTTCACTAGAGCTAACCAACTACAGACCTATAGCTATACTCTCACCCCTGGCCAAAATTATGGAAAAGTGTGTCCACAAACAACTGATGGAACACCTCACCAAAAATAAAATTCTAGCCAACTTCCAACATGGCTTCAGGCCAAATCACAGTACCACATCAGCCCTACTATCCTTTTCTAATACCATCAATAACTTCAGAAACAATAATAAACTATCATCTGCTCTTTTCTTAGACCTCTCCAAGGCCTTTGATATGGTGAACCACATTCAACTCCTCCATACATTAAAAAAACTATCACTCAGCAATTCCATGCTGAAATGGTTCCAATCCTACCTGTCCAATAGACAACAGGCTGTTCTATGGCAGGACAAATTATCCACATGCCTACCTGTTACACTTGGAGTTCCCCAAGGATCTATTCTTGGCCCTCTTCTCTTCACCATCTTTGTTAATGACCTGCCCACAATCACCCTCCATGCCACATGCATTCAATATGCAGATGATTCGACTATCATCAGCACTGCCTCCAACCTGGCAGACCTCACTGCTTCAACCCAAGACACCTTCAACCTAATAGAAAATGGCTCTCAAGTCGTCAACTAGTTGTCAACCCCAACAAAACAAAACTACTTACTTTCTCACCCACTAACAAGACTCTTCCCCCCACCTTCTCTATTACATCCTCCAATGGAATCACTATATCACCAGAAGCTCACACAAAGCTATTAGGTGTTACCATTGATAACTTCCTTAAATTTGACACCCATTTCAATCTTACCATCAAAACCGTCAATAAAAAGCTTGGCTCTCTCTATAAAGTAAAACACTTTCTCACTCCTCACGCTAAAATTACAATTGCCAGCACACACCTACTATCAACTCTTTTCTATGCCTCCCCCCTCTTTACAAACCTAAACAAGACAACCCTTAACAAACTTGCTTCTTGTTACAATCACATAGCTAGATTTGCCACACATTCCACCTTTAGAACGCGCCACTGCACTAACTTGAAGCAACTAGGGTGGTTAGAGTTTTCCAGCCAACTCCATTTCAACCAACTCAAAATGGCTCACCAGATACTGTATCACCCAGAGAAAACACCAGCTCTGAAAAACATCATTCACCCCTATATTAACCTGCAATCTTTACGCTCCTCCAATAAGATCTTAGCTCAAACTACCAAAGCCAATAATTCTGCTGGGGATTCTCTATTCTCAAACTTTGTAGGCAAAATGTGGAACTCCCTACCGACCATGCTCACCTCAGAACCTTCACTCCTACAATTCAAAACAAAGCTTAAACCCCATCTCAATACTCTCTGGCAATGTCCCTGTTCCAAACCTGATTAACCACTATCATTTACCCTTCTCTTACCTCACTATCCTTAACCGCTTTTTAACAAGGCGCCTCGCCTTTGTAACTGACCTATGGTTTTTTTTTTTATATGCTGCTGTTATTTTTTTCCCAAGATGTGATGTATCTTTATATTATATTTAGAACTCAACTATCTTCCTTTTTTGCATTAACAATGTTCATATGTCTGTTATGTACCTGGAGCTTTTCTCCCCAGGCCTCCGCTGAAAATGGACATGTATCCAGTCGGACTCTCCCGGTTAACAAATGTAAAATAAATAAAATAAACTGCTTGCTGCAAATGTAGTAGACATTTGCTACAGTTTATACCCTGCCTGCACAGAGTTATTCAACACTCAAGTTTTAGTTAAAAAAATTCTAACTTTTAAACTGTAGCAAACAGTTTGATACAGTGTAGCAAGCAGTGGATACAGTTTGGAGCACACACAGAGCACTGCAGTGCTCAGGTTTGACTGCAAATGCAATATTGGCTTTTAAAAGCTGGCACTGCATTAAAGAAAGAGAACTCAGGATAGGCTGCCAATTGCTCCTCCAACATTTTGCACTTGGAGCAGTTGCCCCTCTCACCTCACCCTAGCTACACTACTGCAAACAACTATTAAATAATTCTCTAATGATGGTAGATAGACCCTATCAGTTTGATTTTTATTTGTACAGATGTGATTTTCAATTTGATGCAAAGCAGTTTTGTAGTCACCATTCTATTTTTGAGACATTTACATAATTATGATCTGTAAGCCTCTTTACATATTTAATGGACACACGCATGTATATATCTTCAAACAGTGTTAGTTATACACAAACTATTAGTATAAAGCTTTTTCCAGCATTATGCATGCTTTCATATGATAACATGGACTACCATATAAACACCTTCTGGTATGAGTTATGAATATAAAGGATTATGATTGGATCTCTGGTCATAACCTGCTTACTATGTGTTCAAAACATGGATGTCAACAAATGTACTTCAAGACTGAAGCGATGTTGAGAATGCATAATAAGATGGTTACGACCTGAGATCCCATCATAATTCTTTGGAGTGCATGGAGCTTTAACTGTTCCATGTGCTACTAGCTATTAAAAAAAACTTTCAAAGCTATAAAACACATAGCCAGCAGTGTCAGAAAGACAGCTTAACATTCTGTCTTATGTTAAGGAAAGTCAGAGACAGATTACTGGTGTAGATAGTAGGAAGAAAAAAATTGGCTTTGAATTTTGCCACTGTCATTTGCTGGCCAATGCTGGCATATTTAAGTGCCTAGTATAATACCCATTCTTAACAACTGAAGCAGGGGTACTTAACAATTATTAAGATCAGGTCTTATGCAGAAATATAGTAGATAAATTAATTAAGCTCAGACAGGATTGATAGTCGATAGATGAACATATGATAATATAAAAAGGGTAGTAACTATCTTGAAGTTATCACAATGAATGAACAAGAAATTGTCCCTAATTAGCTCAGATATAGAGAGTTTTTGATTCTGTAGATTGGCACTACTTGTTTAAAACTTTAGAAGCCTTTGCATTTCCAGAATAATTTATTGGAATATAAAATGCATAGACAGTCCAATGTAGATGTTCATCATCTTCATCATCCTCTTTCGGCTTTTCCCATTAGGGGTCGCCACAGCGGATAATCTCTTTCCATTTCTTCCTATCCTCTGCATCTTGCTCTGTCACACCAACCGCCTGCAGGTCCTCTCTCACCACGTCCATAAACTTTATCATAGGCCTTCCTCTTTTCCTCTTACCTGGCAGCTCCATCCTTAGCATCTTTTTCCCAATATACCCATCATCCCTCCTCAGCACATGTCCAAACCAATGCAATCTCATCTCTCTTGCTTTGTCTCCAAACTATCCAACATGAACTGACCCTCTAATATACTGATTTCTAATCCTATCCATCCTAGTCACACCGAGTGCAAATCTTAACATCTTTAACTCTGCCACATCCAGCTCTGACTCCTGCCTTTTTGTCAATGCCACTGTCTACAACCCATATAACATAGCTGATCTCACTACCCTCTTGTAGACCTTCCCTTTCACTCTTACTGGTACCCGTCTGTCACAAATCATCCTGACACTCTTCTCCACCCATTCCACCCTGCCTGTACTCTCTTCTTCACCTCTCTTCCACATTCACCATTACTCTGAACTGCTGATCCCAAGTACTTAAACTCGTCCACCTTTACCAACTCTACTCCCTGCATCCTCACCATTCCTCTACCCTCCCTCTCATTTACACACATATATTCTGTCTTAGCCCTGCTGACCTTTATTCCTCTTCTGTCTAGAGCATATCTCCACCTCTCCAGAGTTTCCTCAACCTGATTCCTACTCTCACTACAGATCACAATGTCATCTGCAAACATCATAGTCCACTGGGCCTCCTGTCTGATCTCATCTGTCAACCTGTTCATCACCACTGCAAATAAGAAAGGACTCAGAGCTGATCCTTGATGTAATCCCACCTCCACCTTAAACGGATCTGTCACTCCCACTGCAGTCCTCACCACTGTCACACTACCCTCGTACATATCCTGTACCACTCTTACATACTTCTCTGCCACTCCCGACTTCCTCATACAATACCCCAACTCTTCTCTAGGCACCCTGTCATATGCTTTCTCCAAGTCTACAAAGACACAATGTATTTCTCCAATAACACTCTCAGAGCAAACATCGCATCTGTAGTGCTCTTTCCTGGCATGAAACCATATTGCTGATCACTAATAAAATTGAATATTATATTTCTCAAAGATTTATTTAGTATTTGCATTAGTTATCAAACCCTAAACTAACATTATAAGAAGCAATGAAAAAAAAATGATGGATTCTCAATTAACGAGGATTATTAGTTCTAAAATACAACTTTTTGCAGATGATATTTTACTAACTGTAGAGATTTAAATTATTCAATCAAAGAAATAGTTGAGAAAATTGAAACATTTCAGGAAGTATTTCTGCTGAAATTTAATAATAATAAAACTGAAACTTTAGTGTTAAAACTCAATAGTCAGTTTAAAGACAAATATAAATAGGAAATATAACTAAAATATTAAGGAATAAAAAATTATCAAGATGTGAATAAGATTTTTAACAATTTTGAATGAAGTAACTGAAGAAATGCGATTTCTTCTTAAAAATGGAATGAATGTTTTTTTTTTTACTTTTGAGGATATGTTAGTGCTTATTAAAATGATTGTATTACTCAAAATGTTATATATATATATATATATATATATATATATATATATATATATATATATATATATATAGATGTTAACTTCATTCTTATTGCATTCTAAAAAGCTAAGAATTGCTTATAGAAATCATGTAAGATTTTGGGAGTATGGTGGAATTAGCTTCCCAGATGTAGAATCTTATTTGATTGCTGGAAATTTGAACGTCATTATAGTTTGGAGAAACTCAACTTACACTAGTCAGTGGAAAACCATTCAGGAGCAATTATACTAAATTCTTATAAGTTTATCAAATATGATAAATTAGAAATATGTAGCAATCATTTCATCTGGTTAATAAAATTTACCTTAGAAGGAAATTCATTTCACTCTTTAGACTCTGCACATATGACATCCATTCTTAAAACAGTTAAGAAATATGTTTTTAAAACTTCATAAATATCAAAATGGAAATGTTTGTGCTTTCGCATTGCATACACCACTATATTTAAGGAAACTCAGAACAATGTTAAAATTAATTTGCTAAAAAGAAATGGAGTAGCATTATGGTCTCATTGTTTTGAAAAAGGAAAGCTAAGTTGCCATAATATTTAATAAAATATTTTAAGTTGGGTGAATTTGTTAACCAGTTAATATTGTCAGTAAGAAATGAATTAGTAGATAATATGAGTAAAGAGGAACAAACACTATTCCCTGATTATATGAGTATATGTATGCTATTATCAAAGGTAAATCACCTACAAAGGAAGCTTGTCCAAGTTACATAAGTTAATTATAAATTCTAAGAAGAATTTTTATGCAAAATTCTAGACCATTTTAAATAATAGTGGAATGAGTGACTCAATAGATGGTAAGAATAACATTTTGTTAATTCAATCAGTTAATCAAACTTTTTCAAGTTTATACTAAAATTTTTTAATGTAGAAACATATACATAGATTGTTTGTCATTCCCTGTAGAATATCTAAGTTTAGTAAAATTATTGCTTCAGTTTGTTGGAGACATAGTTAAGATGTAAAAGTTGATTGGACACAAATGTTTATGGATTGTAAAATATGAAATGTATATTGGGAAGAGATAAATATATTTTTAAAGAGTTATGGTCTCATAATTGCTCTTTAACTAGATTAATAATACTAATGAATGTTCCACTTCCTGTAAAAGTAAAAGCCAAACAACAAAAAATATTTTGGAGTCATTTGGCAATTGCAAATTTCCAGTAGAGAAAGAGGTGTAAGTGGTAGCTATAATTTTATTTCAGTCAGTGTGGGAAAAGTATAAGTTGAGAACAATTATGAGAGTCTATTTAAAAAAATAGGCAGATGTCTGTTTACTTTGGGCAACTGGAATTACTTAAAGAAGGGATATTGCAATTGTAATGTAGTTAATTTGTTTATATACATATATTGGCAAAAAAAAAAAAATACACAGCACAGGATAATGTATGTGGATGTGCCATGGATGTTTTGAGGGCAGTAAGAATGAACACTGTCCACCAAGATGGCCACACTGTGTATGCATCAATACATGCTGGAGCCACTGTAGCAGTAGTGCTACAAAATAAAACAATTACTGAAAATACTTCTGGGTAACAATCCTTTTTATTTTATTTCACACATATACAAGGTGGAATGCTAAGTCAACATCTGTGCATGGTTTACAATTGCATGGTGACCACTTTGAAACTTGATCAGAGCGAGTCCAAACTTATAACATAGATGTTCGGAATGCAGAAGACTGTCAGTAATGAATGCCTGACTTTGTTCTCCTTCTGGAATCACACTAGTGCTTTTTCCTGAGTGTGGAGTAGTAATGTGTCTTGGGATTTGAGATATTGGTTGATATTGTGCATTTTTGAAATGTTGTCTTTTGGCAGTGCATTTCAGTCATTGCACTAGTCAAACTTCCAAGTGTCAGAGCAGGTTTACCACACACTGAATACAGCACAGAAAATAGAGAGCACACAGTAGAGCTGTAGGTGTGAAATGGGTAAAGTACTTCATGAGAATGGCATTGCAGGTACACATTGAGAAGTTAGGTAGCAGTATAGTCAGGAGTGAGCTAATACAATTAGTGCTTTTAAAATGTTACTCCTTGCAACAGTGGTGTCATTTTGCAAGGAGTTTTAAGATCATCTATCCAAGATATTAAACATTAAGGCGTAAGGAGGGAAACAAACAACAAGGAATTTCCATCTAGGAAAATCATATCAAAGCAATTCCTAAAAAGGTTAGCAGCTACTGGCATTTACAATAGATACTAGGTTTCTCAAAAGCATGGCCATCCAAGCAAGAAAATGTGGGTGGTTTATGGATGTTTGCTCTTCTTTGGGTATGCCAGTTTTCTAATGCACGACCTTCTACTTTACTACCTTTTTATATTCAAGCAATGAAAGTATCTTCAACATTTACAGAGCTTAAACTGCTTTTTAAGCTCAATTTTATTTCAAATATATTGCTGTGGAGCTTTCAGAATGCCACAAACTGGGTAAAAATGTATTCGGCCAGCATTTGGCAGAAACACACACTTAAATACACACATGAACACCACACACATGCACAGATGGGCAAGGCAATCCTTCTCACCCCTCCACCAAAAAAGAAAAAAAAACTCAAGTGCAGTACAAAACAGGAAATTTCCAGGTCTCTCAATTGCCCATATTTTGGAGGAATGTACCTATTTTCTGCCCTGATTTACCCCAGATGTGATGCACAGTTTTTTAGAAGTATGTCCCTATTTCATGCTTAGTTTTATCCTTCACACAATTTTCTGAATTCCCCCACATCATCACACATCATTTCCAAAGCTGTCTGGCACACACGAAACCATACTGTATGACCAGCATACTAGTGGCATCAATAATTTAAAGGAGAACACACATCTAGCGTCTCTATTTTCAGAAGCAAAAATAAATGACTTGTGAGGTAGAATTTTTCAATACAGTTCATTAAAGTCTACAGATTTTACTTTGTCTCTTTGAATATGAAATTATCCTTGGAATTCAATAAACTCTGTGTAGGCTTCATGCAAAACCTGCACTATGTAAGCATATAAGCTCAATGAGCAGTAGTGTCATCGCATATGCATACCGCTCATCATGCTTATGCAAATAAAAGTGATGTTTCATGGCCAGAAACAGTGTTACCTGCCAGAAAACTGTGCAGAGCAGCACGAATGCAGACAGAAGATGCACACAAGTTTGTCTACGGGCATATCTGCTTTGCGAGATTGCACAGACAGCTGCAGTGACTACCAGAGGTGAAAATACTGCAATAACTACAGCATTAACATTATAAAAAATATACTCAGTTTGATGTACACTACAACAATAATTTTCAGACTGAAATAATAGATGGGGTGAACAGCAAGGGCAAGTACAATGAAACATAAATACACAACGCAGGGAAAGTGTGTTGATTAAAATGGAAATGTCAATGTTTGCACATTTTCAAGACAAGTCAATAGCATAACATGAAACACATATGTAGATAGCACTGTACGTACTACTGTTTGCACCTATGTGTGAATATATTTATATCATCACACATGACAGTATATATGTGACTGTCAGACAAGGTTACATGTCAATGGAGTTGAATGGTTGTAATATAAACATCACTGACATGCTCAATGGAGATAACATTTAGCAAGGATGGTATATACAATAGGGGGTATGTGCATGTTGTGAAGATCAGCAAAATGATTTGCTTGAATATCACTGAAATGTCAGCAAACCTCACAACCAGTCATGGATAGACTCTTGGACAACTGCTAACAGAAGCAGGCACAATCAGGAAAGATTTTAAAATATTAACAGCATTAATCTGTGGCATTGCCAGAATATGTGATTTTAAGTTATTATACATGTTCTGCAGGAACAGACGTATACAACTGTAATGATTGCCAGTATTCTATAAGGATAATTTGCTACCTCTTTACCAAAAATAAACTGTTTTGGGAGGGGTTAAGTGGGACAGTGTTAAACCTGGAGTTGAATGGGGCAGTCCTAGCCAATTGACAGGTTTGCATGACAAATAAACCACAAGCCACACATGCAAGAATCAAACCCATGTCATCAATGTTGTCAATGATCTCTGTATTTACTGGGTGCACTACAGAAAGATGTTTCACTCATGCATCTTGTACAACTCCTTAAAGGGAAGTCTATACTGTGAATTCCTAATAGGTATGCATGCCAAAGAATAGTTCTGTATGGGTGACAAGATTTGTGGAAGGTCACTGTGCTAAATGTGACACACTTGACTAAAGCATCCCTGACTGACATTGGTATCAACCATATGGATAACAGCACACACAAACAACACACAATCATGAGTGGATTCCCTATACACAACTGGGTACTGCATGCATCTGCCACATGTAATAGCAGTGGATATTGTCCGAAATATCTGCAATTGATGTGTGAAATAAGAAGTGATGAACCAAAAACGGACTTCACAAACTTTTAAAGCACAAAAAGTTGAAGCACGGAGCCAATCTGCCACAAAGACTTGTTTATTTAAGCACTTTCGGGAAGAAAAATTTGTATATATACAAAGTTCGACATGTCACTTCCTTTTTGACTTGTTAGAACTTGGTTTGAATAATTGAATTATTAGTCTTTTGATTAAATTAATACATCACATGACTATTGAAAAAGTTTTTAAATGATGTTAGTCCGGTTTTAATTGTTTCAGTTTCTGAGGAAGGGAAGAAATTTTTCTTCCCGAAAGCACTTAAATAAACAAGTCTTTTGTGGCAGATTGGCTCCGTGCTTCAACTTTTTGTGCTTTGAAATAAGAAGTGATGCATTTTAATGTATGGTACAGCAGTATATGAGATTCAGGGCAATACATCAACTATGCTCTTTTGCACAGAAACTACAGCAGAGGAAAATCTAGCATCAATGAGTGAGGAAGCTGTCACTGTAATATTGTTCACATACCAAACAATAAATGGAGCAGGCTCTTTAAAAGCACATGCCAATGTGCCACTTGATTACTGTCCCCATGACATTGCCAGTCAAAATGTTATACTGCCATGAAATCCTGACATGTATGCATATGTATTCATGCAAACTATCAAATGGTAATACTGATGTGATGTACTGTTACACCCATGATGCTCTACAGTCACAATATAGCTGTACCTAGGATACAATTGGACCTCATAGTTTCATAGGTTCATAGGAGAACACTAGGCTAATGTTCCAAGATGACATAAAAGCCTAGCCATATCTAACATGAGTTTCATTATTTAAAATAGTTAGGTGAACAAATTTCACAGAGTTATGAGCCTACGCTATGTCATCTAAGAACAACTGCCTCTATCCACGAGGAACATGAGTGCAACACCAGGAGTAAAATTACCATTAACCATCCATTGATGTAAGATGCACTTAAATATGACCAGGAAAGGCTTTGCTTTACATGAATATAAAGCTTGTTCCAGAGAAGGGGTAGTGTCTGAGAGACGCTTCTATTTCTCCAACCTGATTTATTATGTCAGATGCTAGGTTAACATCCTTGGAACAAGGGATGCTCATGCAGTTTGCTTTACTAATGTGTATCATTTCCATCAAGGCCAAAATGTTGAATTAATTGTAGGCCAGACAGACATTGGCCCTTACTAGTCTGTAGGGGACAGTATACAGAGATATTGGTTTGAATCATTCTAAGCCCTCAAATTCATTACCACTCTGAATCACAGATTAGCCACAGATGGTGATATCCACCCCAACCCTGGCCCTTCCCCTCCACTCAATTCTAATTCCACCCTATCCTCCCCTCCACTTCTCAATCTAAACTCTAGACCCTTTGACTCTCTTCTGACCTGTCATCTAAACATCAGAAGTGTAAACAATAAGATTCACAACCTACATGCCCTTTTAGCTACTTGTTCCCCAGACCTACTATGTCTCACAGAAACCTGGCTTAAACCAAGTACGAAAGACACACAGATAATCCCACCAGGGTATGATATACTAAGAGCAGACCGAATAACTCGTAAAGGTGGCGGTGTAGCCATACTCTACAAAAATACATTACAAATCTCCTTGCCTCTCCACAACCCCTCCTAACAAACAATGCCGAAATTCTACTTGTAAAACTTCAACCAAACAAACATAAAAGCGTAAATATAGCATGTATTTACATCCCCCCAGGCAACAATAATAACAAAACCTTAGAGGACTTTCTCCACTGGCTAACTCAAACTCACCCCCAGGAATCCATAGTGTTAGGTGACTTCAACATCGATTGGAATTCCTTCTCATCTAGCTCCCCATCTAGCAGCATAAATCTACATGGCTTTTCTCAGCTAATATCCACTCCAACCGGACTAGGTAAACCCCAAAACAAAGACAGCATCCTGGACTGGATCCTTACTAATAAAGATCCTGACCAGTACTCAGCAGGTACTCACCCAGAGGACATGAGTGATCACTTACTCACCTATGTTATCAAATTCAAGAAAATCACCCCCCCTTCTTACAACCATAAAAAAAAATCAGGAACAATAATAAATTCAACGCCTCCATTTTTCAAACTGAACTTAAAGCCCACAACTGGACAATACTCAAGACTCTTCCTCTTGAAGAGGCAGTTATCTACTTCAACACCACCTTCCTCAAGATTCTAGATTCCCATGCTCCAATACGGTCCATTAGAACTAAAACCAAAACCGCACCATGGCTCTCTAAGGAAACAAAATCCAAAATCCTATCTAGAAACAAGATGTGGGTCACATGGCATACCTCTAAAGACCCACACTCCCACCAAACCTTCCAGCAACTTAGAAGTGAAACTAAAAGAATGATCTTAAATGATAAAAAAAACTTCTTCCTCCACCTCTAACACAAAAACCTTAATAATCCGCACAAATTCTGGGCAGGCTTAAACAAGCTCCTGCACCCAGGCCAGGCAACCACCCCCACTCCAACAACTTGCAAACAACAGTGCCCTGTAAACATTGCTAACACATTCAATAGTTTCTTCACAAAAACTATACAATCCCTGGCCACACAATTCAAACAAACAACCAGCCCACTCCACTACCCATGCCAGCAGAATACTACAACTACATCAGATCATCTATTTACCTTCGATCCAGTACCCATATCCTCTATAACATCTCTTCTTAAAAAACTAAAACCCAATAAGCTAGCAGCTGACCTTCTCCCAGCGGAGTTTCTGCAAAAAGCAGCTGAGGCCATTTCCTATCCCGTCTCCATAATCATAAACCGTACCTTGTCAGAAGCCTTCATCCCCTCCATATGGAAAATGTCCCACATTATTCCTCTCCATAAAGGTCGTAGCTCACTAGAGCTAACCAACTACAGACCTATAGCTATACTCTCACCCCTGGCCAAAATTATGGAAAAGTGTGTCCACAAACAACTGATGGAACACCTCACCAAAAAATAAAATTCTAGCCAACTCCCAACATGGCTTCAGGCCAAATCACAGTACCACATCAGCCCTACTATCCTTTTCTAATACCATCAATAACTTCAGAAACAATAATAAACTATCATCTGCTCTTTTCTTAGACCTCTCCAAGGCCTTTGATATGGTGAACCACATTCAACTCCTCCATACATTAAAAAAACTATCACTCAGCAATTCCACGCTGAAATGGTTCCAATCCTACCTGTCCAATAGGCAACAGGCTGTTCTATGGCAGGACAAATTATCCACATGCCTACCTGTTACACTTGGAGTTCCCCAAGGATCTATTCTTGGCCCTCTTCTCTTCACCATCTTTATTAATGACCTGCCCACAATCACCCCCTATGCCACATGCATTCAATATGCAGATGATTCGACCATCATCAGCACTGCCTCCAACCTGGCAGACCTCACTGTTTCAACCCAAGACACCTTCAACCTAATAGAAAAATGGTTCTCAAGTCGTCAACTAGTTCTCAACCCCAACAAAACAAAACTACTTACTTTCTCACCCACTAACAAGACTCTCCCCCCCCACCTTCTCTATTACATCCTCCAATGGAATCACTATATCACCAGAAGCTCACACAAAGCTATTAGGTGTTACCATTGATAACTCGCTTAAATTTGACACCCATTTCAATCTAACCATCAAAACCGTCAATAAAAAGCTTGGCTCTCTCTATAAAGTAAAACACTTTCTCACTCCTCACGCTAAAATTACAATTGCCAGCACACACCTACTATCAACTCTTTTTTATGCCTCCCCCTTTTTACAAACCTAAACAAGACAACCCTTAACAAACTTGCTTCTTGTTACAATCACATAGCTAGATTTGCCACAAATTCCACCTTTAGAATGCACCACTGCACTAACTTGAAGCAACTAGGGTGGTTAGAGTTTTCCAGCCAACTCCATTTCAACCAACTCAAAATGGCTCACCAGATACTGTATCACCCAGAGATGACACCAGCTCTGAAAAACATCATTCACCCCTATATTAACCTGCAATCTTTACACTCCTCCAATAAGATCTTAGCTCAAACTACCAAAGCCAATAATTCTGCTGGGGATTCTCTATTCTCAAACTTTGTAGGTAAAATGTGGAACTCCCTACCGACCATGCTCATCTCAGAACCTTCACTCCTACAATTCAAAAAAAAGCTTAAACCCCATCTCAATACTCTCTGGCAATGTCCCTGTTCCAAACCTGATTAACCACTATCATTTACCCTTCTCTTACCTCACTATCCTTAACTGCTTTTTAACAAGGCGCCTCACCTTTGTAACTGACCTGTTTTTTTTTTTATATGCTGCTGTTACTTTTTCCCAAGATGTAATGTATCTTTATATTGTATTTAGAACTCAACTATCTTCCTTTTTTTGCATTAACAATGTTCATATGTCTGTTATGTACCTGGAGCTTTTCTCCCCGGGCCTCCGCTGAAAATGGACATGTATCCAGTCAGACTCTCCCGGTTAACAAATGTAAAATAAATAAATAAATAAATAAATGTAGGACTTGCCTAGTGCACTGTGCATTTTCCTTGTGCAAAACCTCTGGTATTGCTCCAGCTATTGCAGATGTGTTGTAAGTTACATCCAAAAGGTTGCATTGTTCTCAATTACTGTTGTGATGAGGGCCTAGTACAATGGAATTATAATACTCTTTGATCTGGATGACATGGCCATACTTCTGAGTTGTGCCACATAGAAGGTCACCACTGTGGACACATGCTGATCGAACTTCCAATTACTATCTACTTGAGTAGCCAGATCACATACCACTGGCTCTGCTTATAGGGTTGTGCTGTCTATATTGTAAATAGCTTGGGTATTCACTTTACAAAAGGGAATAATTGTGCTTTTTGGCCATTTAGTATGTCTCCAACGTTCTGGCACCAGTCATTTGTGTGTTAATACTTTCTGCAGTATATTAATACTGTTACTGGATTCAAGGATTGTTCACAATTTGCAGTAATTTACAAGTTTGTTAGAAGAAGGTTGTCTATATTTGCCTTGACTACTGTGAATTAAATACCAAACAGGTAAGGGCCTAGTACAGAACCTTGTGGTAATGCACTGCTCACTGGCCTTTTCATACAGGTGAATTCAAACACTTTGACAGTATGCATCGGGTTGGTGATCCATTAGGCTACACATTTGGTAACATAGTGGTTTATGGCCATTTGGGATAGTTTCTCTGCAATACTTGAATGTGGAATGTTGTCAAATGCCTTGAATAGATCAGATTATGTGGGATGCACATTCTTTCCCTCATCCATGGCCTTGGTGACCTTCTTGAAGAAGTCCACCAGATTTATTAGATGTGATCCAGCCTTAACAATTCAAAAATGGGTTGGTTACACAGTCAGGAAATAACTATGCTCTTGTTGATAAGGACCATGATAATTATTTCCATTGGCTTACAGATGAGGCTAGTTAGGCTTATGTGTCTATAATTTCCTGTGCCAGGTGATGGTCTCCCCATGTGTGTAGGCAGATGACTGTTGCTGTCCAATATTGTGCTAAAAAATAGCCTATCTGGAGGTCAAGGTTAAGTAGGGATCCAAATGTGTCTACTAGGTCATGTATTAATTTATTGATAAGGCAACCTGGGATGTTGTCATGGCTCATTGTTGCCATGTTTTTAGCCTTTGAGAGCACACAGATGAGCTACTCTCTTCAGAAAATATGCTGAGTAATGTTTGCATGTATACTTGTGGTGACAGCCAGTGGGAACAAGGTGATGAAGTTTGATCCAAATCTGTCAGCTAGCAGGTTGTCTCTTGCCTGCAGCTGAGTATTGGTAGTGCAATCCACAACCATATGTGTGCAAACCTGTGTATTCCCCTTAAGATTTTGTACTTAAAAAGATTTCTGACAACACCTCCAAATACATCCTTGGGTATTCATCACATGATACATGGTGGAAATGTTAACACAGTCATACAACTCTACCTATTTCACATTATTGCATCAGTTGCACATCATATGCCTATATCTTTATAACTGGAAAGGTGTGCGGTAGTCCTCTGATACCGTATATGGACATATTATAAAAGAGGTGGATGTGGTTCATGCAGACCAGTTAATGACACAAATGCTGATATTTACAGAATCCTGTGAAATGCAACATAGTTGTGCATACAATGAAATCCTGAAGGTTGCAAGTGAATCTGAACTAGTTATATGTTTGTGTACAACAGCATGGCACATGTGCCCATGTAATCAGTATGATGTAATATTGCTGTATGTTACATAGCATTTCATGATGGTAGGTATACATATGCATACATGTACCATAATGAAACTGTCACTGTGATGGTTGAATGAGAAATGTGTCGCATGTTAATATACTCCACTACAAGAACACATGCCTTGCTAAGGCAACTATATACATCTCATGTCAACAGTCCTTAGGAGGCCTATCAATACAGCTGTTATGGAAGGAACATGTAATCAAATAGCAGCAGTAACCATCAATACATTACCTCAAATCACAGGTTGGAATACACTGTTGTAGAGCTAGCATACATTCACACCTCAACATAATGCATGTGGATGAGAAGAACTTTTACATGTGCAATCTTTATAGGGTCAATAGAACATTATTAGGCTTGCAGTCAACATAATATGAAATCCAAGCCATAATTTACCATTTGAACAAATATGATGGAAGATAGTAGGGATATGTGCATATGTGTGCATGTATTTGATTGTATTACATATTGCCTCTGTTCATATGTGTCATGTGCACCACACCATGACAGAATTAGCAATCACCATCCAGTGGTCTGCAGATGGCTTGCAGAGGGTCATGGAAGGGCTGTGTTTCATGATGTGTGTACATATCTTTGAGATGATAGCCTACAGTGTTCTGCAGAAAGGATGTTATCTGGATAGAGGGAATAAGGAGATGTTGGATTCATGGGGCTATGTTAAAGGTTCTCCTGAGTGGGAGTCAAATGAATAGACATTCAAAAGATCATATAATGATCATAATATAACACCAGTCACACACACACACACACACACACACACACACACACACACACACACACACACACACACACACACACACACACACACACACCTGTTGATTGAGATCAGATATGAACATTAACCCTGTGTAGGTATACAAGCTGGATTCCATACAATGCAACACTAGCACCACCACAGATGCCTGACTTTACATTGTCACCATGCACTTTATAGAGGATGACAACATAATTTTATGCTGAGAAGAAGTTATTGGGAGGAGTGTATGACACAGATGTGGAATCACATCTCGTGTAAAATTATTTCCACGCTAATATTTGAATGAACACACACACACACACACACACACACACACACACACACACACACACACACACACACACACACACACACACACACACACACACACATTGTTTGCTATGAAATTATGACACTAAACTATCTAGTTCATGGTTGTGAAGTTTAATGATATTGAGATTGACAAATTAAACCAAGAGGTTACAAACTCATTACGCATGACCCACTTTTTACCAACAATAAATTCGACTATTTTCAGGTCAATTGAGGAACAAATGATTGCCATTAAAATAGGAAGATGAAAAAGCTGGCAAGGAATGAGCAGGAATACAGTAATAATCTTGCATATCCCTCCTACCTCCATCTCAGGAATGGCACCTTAATAAAAATCCTAATTTGACGAACTCTGAAAACTATGAGATTGATATGAGCCACAAGTAGGAATCACAGGATGATTATTTTTTAGGGGAAGAGAATTTTCCACAGCTCAGATGCTCAGAGTGTATTATGAATCAATGGGGGGCCAACAGCAACCAAGGGAGACAACAGCTCTTTCCCCCACAAAGGGATACAGGTCGAGGCAACAGGGGGAGGAACAATCACCCTTGGAGAGGCAGGAAGTGAATTGTTTGGAACTATCTCCCACTACTGTACTTGATGAAGGCCCAACTTTCTTTTCCCCATCTATATATACTGAACAGGACATAGAAAGGGAAGAATTGACATGTGTTATACTGTCTCCCACCCCTGCACATGATGGAGCTATTGGTGCCCTTTTCCCACCTGTGCACATTGAACTTAATAGCACAAATGACTTTAAAGTTTATAATTTTTCTGATGTTTCAACGAACGTTTTCATGTCTGATTTTTTTATCAAAAGGTTTTACATTTATTTCTAACAAACATTTAAACTTGGTACATACACTTCTTGACCTAAAATTATTTGTAAGAAAGCTTAACTTTAATGTTTTATTTCAAGAGGTGGAACACGTTAAAGACCCTTTTTGAATTTCTAGTGCATATAATTCCCCCATCCACCTGTCTTTAGTCAACTCTGAAAGGGTGTGTGAATTAGATATTAGGGCCTTATGTCACAGATTTAAGCATTACAATAATAATTTAAATAGTGAAGAAGAACTGGAATTACAGTTTTCAGGACAGTTACCTGGGCTCAGAATTATGAAACCAGATAAAGTGGTGTTATTATGAACATGGCTGACTACAATTTGAAGATGAAGGCAATTTTGTAGACCACTACATATAGTGTGAGTTCTTTGAATGAGCTGAATGGTACTTACCGCAAAATTAAAGGGTTCTTAAATGATTTATTTATTGATGGCCTTATTACCATTCAAGAACTACACTATCTGTCTGTGGAGTTTTCGATTACTCCAACCATCTTCGGGCTGCCTAAGATACACAGGAGTGTTGAACAGCCTCCTATGCACTCGACTGTTGATGCCAGGGGTTCAATAACTCAACCTTTAGGGAAATTTTTAGATACTGAACTTTAGAAATTCCTATTTGAAGAAAATTATCTATGTATTGATTCCTGGGACTTTCTTAAAAAGATCAACAATATTACCTTTAAAATACATTTTCTTTTTATAACAATTGACGTGAATTTATACTCCGTTATTCCACATGATTTCGGTGAAGAGTGGTTTTGCAACTATCTGCTATCTAAAGGGATTGAAACAAGAAATAATTAATATGTACTAGCAGATTTTAGATATGGTTCTTAGAAGTAACTACATCTTGTTTGATAAACAATATTACCTACAAAAACAAGGAGTGGCTATGGGTTCTGCCTGTGGTAGTCTTTATGCCAACATAGTGATGTTAGAATGGGACAAACGGCATCTTAGACCATCAAGGTTTTTCTCATTTTGCCATACTTACATTCAATACCTGGATGATATTTTTATCTTATGGGAAGGTCCAAGGGACCAACTTTCCCTTTTTGTGGAATTTATTAACACCACAACATCATTCTTGAAATTTGCCTATACCATAAAAGAGAATGATATTCCTTATCTGGACATCCTGCTTATAAAAGATCCCCAGCATCAGAGATTTGTAGCAGAAATATTCAGAAAGGAAATATACTCCAACTCTTTCCTTCATTTTGACAGCTGCCATCCTTTCTCACAAAAGCGTGCAGTTTTGAAGGGGCAATTTGTACGTACCGCATGTATGGTCACTTTATGGGAATCCTTTGTTATTGAATGTCAAAAGGATATGTTTTCCACAAGAGGGTATCCCTTACACTTGATTGAGAACATCATGAGTGAGGTCATGATGAAAAGGTGACATGGGCATTTTTCACTCATCCTAGGAGCACATTTGCCTTATTGGGTTAACCAAGAGTTTCCCTACCAAATGGACATTGTTGAATACACTGATTACAATCCTAATATATCTATGTCTGAAATTTTGGAATTAGGACGTAGAGTTTACATCCTGCTAATAGGCAACCTATGATTAAAACTATTAACCATATGTCTAGTTTTTCCATCACTTCTTCATGCGAGGCCCCCTTAGTTAAAGAGATATTACTTAAGAACTGGAATTTATTAACTGGTGAAAAATAACTTTTGGACATTATAGGTGATAAACCTGTCTGTATCTTTAGGATGTGTGTCAACTTGAAGTATTTATTTAAACATTCGAATTTGCCATATTGCAATGGGCAAATGTATAAATGTAGGACATGCAAATTCTGTTCATATATTCTGGAGGTTGATGAGATTACTGTCAATGACATCAAGGTTAAGATTCCTGGGAGAGTTTGTTGTGTGACTGAAAGAGTTGTTTATTGTGCAATCTGCTCTAATTGTCCCTGTTTCTACGTTGGTAAAACCAAACGCAAACTTAAGAACAGGATTAGTGAGCATGTCAGGAATATTAAAGATAAATGTGACTTTAATGCATTGGCTAAACATGTTAAGGTTAATGAGGGACATCAGTTTAAGTTCATTATTTTAGAATTCCAGAAACCAATAGAGAGGGGCAGCCTGGCCATATCTCCTAGAAAGGGCTGAATTGATTTGGCAACTATGACTAGACGCTGTACATTGGCCAGGTCTAAATGACAGCCTGTCCATTATTTATTTTACATTTGTTAACCAGGATAGTCCAGCTGGATACATGTCCATTTTCAGTGGTGGCCCGGGGAGAAAAGCTCCAAAGAGACAATTTTTACAGTACATAAGGACACCAAGCAAAGCTCCAAAGAGACAATTTTTGCAGTACATAAATTCACACTTGGGTACATATCTCATCTAGATCCATAAGGGTATCTAGTTATTGACACTTATAGGTATAAGCAACAGATACTAATAGGTATAGTCTACAGACAGATACATTTAACAACAGTCATTAAACAGTTTTATGTTTTTCAGACAAACACTGTTATGTGTATGTTATCAAACCTTTGATGTGGTGTACATTTATATGCAAGTAACAGATAGGACTCTAGTTTAGGACAATGGTTACAATAGTACTGGAGTGGATCCGGCATTAGTCTGGAGTTGAACAGGGACATAACCATTTGTTGCTGAGGTAGTTGTAGATAGCTTTTTTAAATGTAGGTAGTGAGATAATCAGGGATAAGGATGTAGGCAGGCAGTTCCAGATTTTGGCCACATAAGAAGAGTAAAGGGAGTCTCCGGCATGGTTGTTGGATCTAGTAACAGTTAACTGTAATTTGTCAGTTGAGCGAAGTTGCCTAGGACAGGAGTATTGTTGGACAATGTTAGTTAGTGAGGGTGATATATTTTGTTGATGGAGTATCTTGTGAGCAGTAACCAGCTGATTATAAATAAGTCAGTTAGGTAGTTCCATCCAGCCCAATTGCTTTAGGTTTAGGCAGTGATGTGTTCTGTAGGAGCTGTTGTTAGCACATTTGGCTATCTGATTGTAGCAGGTTGTCATTTTGTTGATTTCTGTTTTGGATAAGTTAATCAGGATGGGTGAGGTATACAGTAGTGTTGTGAGAAGGTGTGCATGTGCTATAGTAGTTCTAGCGTTATGGGTCAGGAATGCTTTATGTTTGTAGAGGCTACCTAGCTTTTTGTTAGTATTTTTAATGGCCAGATTGATGTGTGCATCAAATATGAGCTTGTTGTCAATAGTAATACCTAGTAGTTTTGTTTGGGTTTCAGGTGATATAGGGGTACTGTTATTAGAGTGGATAGTAAAGGTGCAGGTGGGGGCAGTAGTGGTTGAGGGATGAAATAATAGTAGCTTGGTTTTTTTGGGGTTGAGTATCAGGCCATTATCAGTGAGCCATGTTTCCACTGAGTGAAAGTTATCCTGTGTCTCTTTGTGGAGGCCTTGTAAAGTGGGGGTGTTACATATTATAGCTGAATCATCTGCATATTGAATAAGGCTTGAACCTTTTGCGACTGAGTGAAGATTATGTGTAAAGATTGAGAACAGCAAGGGGCCTAGTATAGATCCCTGAGGTACTCCAAGTGTTACCGGTAGGAGTGGAGACAAGTTATTATTCCATAGTACTGCCTGTTGTCTATTGTAGAGGTAGTTTTTAAACCAGGAGACTGATAAGTTATCCAAGCCTAGGTTTACAAGATGGGAGATTAGTTTTTCATGGTTAACCATATCAAATGCCTTTGATAGGTCTAGGAAGAGGGCTGAAGAAAGCTTACCATTATTCCTTTTGCGGTTAATGGTATCTATGAATGCTAGCAGGGCAGTAGTTTTGCTATGTCCTGGCCTTTGATAGGTCTAGGAAGAGGGCTGAAGAAAGCTTACCATTATTCCTGTTGTGGTTAATGGTATCTATGAATGCTAGCAGGGTGGTGGTTGTCCTATGTCCTGGCCTTTGATAGGTCTAGGAAGAGGGCTGAAGAACGCTTACCATTATTCCTGTTGTGATTAATGGTATCTATGAATGCTAGCAGGGCTGTGGTTGTGCTATGTCCTGGCCGAAAACCATGCTGTGTATGAGATATGAGCTCTTGATCAATAAGATGTGTCATTAATTGATGGTGAATACATTTTTCTAGTATTTTAGCAAGTGGGGATAATATTGCTATTGGTCTGTAGTTTGATATGTCATAGGATTTACCTCCTTTGTGTAGGGGTATGATATAGGCAGTTTTCCAGATCAATGTTACTGAACCTTCTGAGATGGATCTGTTTATTAGGATTGAGACTGGTTTTGCTATTTCGTTAGCTGCTAGTTTTAGGAATTCATTGGGGAGGGAATCAGCTCCTGGTGTAGTTGGTTTTAGTTGGGATAGTAGTTTTCTTATATAAGAGGTTGAAGTGGGTTGTAGCTTAAATGTGGGGCAGTTGTTAGGTTTGGGAGGGGCACTTGTAGTATTTGAATAGGTTTGGTTTTGGGCAAGGGCAAGTACAGTCTCAGTAAAGAATGAGTTCAATGATTCAGCTATGTTTTCTTTTGTTAGGCTTGTTGTTGGAGGTGGAGTAGTGGTTTTTCCAGGGTGTAGTAACCTATTTAATAAAACAACACTGACCCAAAACCACCGACTGTGGTACAAAGATAAAAAACAAGGCAGGAAAGTTTAGAACTTTTATTCTCTTCTCTCTCTCTCTCTAGCGCTTTGGTGAAACCACCTTTGAAGAGTATCAAAAGGTAACAAACATAAGCACACATATTTATATACACATCCCACTTAATTAACATCAATTAATCAATAAAATAATTAAAATTTAAAGCAAACATTTCCAATTAAGGTCATTATTAAGACCATTAGGTACAAGGGTCTTATACTTTAAAATATAAATACTTTCTTTATACCTCAACTTATGTTTTAACAAATTTTCATCTCCACAGAAACAATCCACTGTTTCTAAAACAGTACCCTTTAATTTTGAAACATCACTATCATGAAACATTTTAAAATGTAAATAAATAGTTTTATCTTCCTTTCTATTCCTAACATCTCTCAAGTGCTCCATGAATCTGACATGAAATTCTCTTTTTGTCTTCCCTACATAAAATAGGGCACAGGGGCATCTTAATGCATAAATAACCCCTTTACTTCTACAAGAATATACATCTCTGGGTTCAAATTTGAGTCCATTTATATTATCAAAAGTTTTTACAACATGCCTACAAACATTACATTTATTGCAGCTTAAAGTCCCTTTTGTAACCAAAAAATTGGGTATGTCCACTACTGGTAGACTAAATTTACCATGTACCACCATATCCTTCAAATTCCTTCCCCTTCTATATGAAAAAAGGGGCTTATGTGGTAAAATACTTGCCAAAAACCTATCTTCTAATAGAAAGTTCCAATAATATTCCACTAAAGTCCTCATTTCATCACTTTTGATGTTATATACTGACATATAATATATTGTGTCTACATCATCTTGGTTAATTTGCTCACTAACAAAAGTCGGTGGACCATACAAACCTGGTCTACTATTTCTCCTTCTGGTGATTTTATGTACCTTCTCCCAAACTTTAATTTCAGCCTCTTTCAAAATATCAGGGTTATAACCCCTATTCAAAAACATATTCCTAGTCTGCTCTAGCTCCCTCTCTAACACATCCTTATCACTACATAACTTGAAAATACGATGTAACTCCCCATATGGTAAAGCTTTCAAAACATGGGGAGGATGGCAACTAGAAGCATGGAGGTACTGATTCTCATCCATAAATTTCCTATGAACAGTATAGGAAATATTACCATCCAAATTCCCTTCCAGAACCAAATCTAAATATATCACCTTACTCCCCATTTTTAGTCCATCAAATTATAGACCAAATGGATTGTCATGCATCTGTGATACAAAATGATCCACCTCATCTAAACCTCCATCACACACAAAAATTAAGTCGGCTATGTATCGAAAATAAAAATCAACATATGTTTCATAAAATTTAACTTAAATAAAAATTGAATTTCAAAAAAAGACATAAAAAGATTAGCGTACATGGGGGCAAATGCTGCGGTGGATTTGGTCAGTGTTGTTTTATTAGTGAAGAGTGCAAAAAGGAGGTTGTTTTTTTAGTAACCTATTTAAGCCTGTCCAGAATTTTTTTGGATTGTTTGAGTGTTGGGTTTGATGGGTGATAAAGTAATTTCTTTTATCTTGCATAACTAGTTTCTTAGTAAGATTTCTTATCTGTTGGTATGTTTGCTGTGTTGCTGGGTTTTTGTTGGACCTCCAGGCTGTCCAGTCTCTATTCCTTTCTTTTATTTTTTGCCTTGTTTCCCTTGATAGCCATGGAACTGTTTTAGATCTAATTCTGGTAGTTCTTGCAGGAGCATGTTTATTTAGTATCTCTAGGAAGATAGAGTTGAAGTGTTTGATAGCTTCATCTAGGGGTAGATAATACAGTTGTGACCAGTTGTAGAGCTGTAGGTCTTGTAAGAAGTTTGGTAAGTTAAAGTGTTTTTTGTTTCTTATTGTTTGAAGTATAGGGGTTTGGGGGTGGTGGGAGTTGAGTAGAAAGGTCGTTTGATGATCACTTAGTGAGTCAGGAAGGGTACCTGCTAAATATGAGCAAGGTATTTTGTTTAGTAGAATCCAATCTAAAAGGGATTCTCTATTACTGTTTCTGTCGATTCTAGTGGGTTTTTTGATTAGTTGAGAGAAGTTAAGTAAGTTGATATGATTAGTGGGAGTCTGGGAAGAGCATGTTAGCCAGTCAATATTAAAGTCCCCTAACAGAAAAGTTTCTTGTGGCATGGTTTGTGATAGCCATTGGAGTAGATTTTCCATGATGGGGATATTATTGCCTGGGGGGATATAGCCTGTAACTAAGTTGATAATTTTGTTGTTACCTATTTTGAGCTTAGTTAGTAGTATTTCTGCCTTGTCCAGAGGGGGTAAAGTCAACTCAGTTTTAGCTATGGATAATGTGTTTTTATAAAGTAGAGCAATACCTCCACCTTTCTTCTGTGGTCTATCTTGACAAAGGATACTGTATCCAGGTGGTAGTAACTCTGTATCCTTGGTGATTGGTTTTAGCCATGTTTCTGTTAAACTGATTATATATGGGAGATATTGTGAGATTAGAGCATGAAGCTTGTGTATCTTTTTGTTGATGCTCCTGATGTTTAGACTATTTGTTGGTCTGGTATTGATTTGGGTTAGTTTGGTAGGTTTATTATTAGTAGTAAGATTGGTATCATAAGGGCCAGAGTTAGGGTGGATATCTCCATCATTTAATAGTTCACGTTTTTGTTTCTGTAGAGTTTTTACTATCTTTTGTAATATTATTATGTGTTTTTGTGTAATATTAGATTTGGGGTTGGTATTGATTGTTTTAAGAAGGGTATAAGTAGTGGAAGTGGTGTTGAATGGGGAGGGGCTTATTGTGAGGGAATATGTAGAAGGGATGGGAGAGATAATGGATGTGGATTTATGGGTGAAGGAAGAGCTATTTTGTAATGGGTAGTTGTAACAAGTAATATGGTAGATAAATGCTAGGAGGAGTAGTAGGGTTGTTTGCTGGAGGTAGATCTTCATTTTGATTGAAATTGGTTGATTGACAGGAATGAATTAGAGTGATGTAATTTAGTGTATGAGGGTAGTTAGGGTATGATAGGTTACAGGAAATATAGATGGTGGGAAGGATGTTCAGTGGTTGTAAGTTAATTGTGGGAGGGACAGGCCAGGTATAAGTGTAAGTGATGTGGGGGTGGTTGGGATTTGGGGGTAGGGTAGGGGAGCGGAGTCAGCCCGCAGGTCGAACGGATCAGTCAGAGCCAAGTAGTGAGGAAAACAGTCAGAGATGTGAAGGTAAGTTCAAGGTAAGGTATACAAGGAGGTCAGGGGCTTACCAGTTGGGGGAAGGGAAGAAAGATAAGACTAAATGCAATGGCACACAGGGGTTTCAATGTTATACTGCCCTCTAGTGGTTATTCCTTGTAACAATTTGAGATATCACAGGGGGGGGGGGGATTGGGAGAGTTATTGGGAAAGGAGAGGAAACACTAGAAAGCCAAGGGGAAAGATAGAGGTTAGAGTAATGGATGGTATAGAGGATAGTGAGTGGGAGACTATGGCTGCTGGTATTCCCAGTAGGGACCGCTCACTTAAGCTAATAAAACAGGAATTGGTTACAGTTGCAGAAGATAACACATACTCTTTTACTACAGTTTCTGCTTCCTAGGCAAGTACAGCACAGGGATGGCAGTGGTCCTTTTCAGCGCTGGGATGAGGTAACAGAATTTGAGTATGAAGTCTGTTATTTCTGTAGGTCTTGACCAGGCCAAGGGGCACAGTATCTGGGGAGGTTAATCCAGTCAGGAGGGTTACAAGCTATGAGTAGAATTGAAGAGAGGGAACAAAGTGTTAAAAGATCCACAATATAGAGACATGCAATTCTTCATATAGTCCTACAAGAATCCTCTATGCTGTTAAATGCATTTAGTCCTACAAACATCCTCTATGCTGTTAAATGCTACACAATTCTAAGTCAGGCAAATAATTCAGACTGCTATGCAACAAACTATTAGGCTATATGCAGACAAACAGTAGTAGTTTACTTAAACTAAAGGCACTTAAAAGATGTTTATTTACCATTATTATTATTCACTTTTTAAATATTTTACACACACACACACAAACACACACACACACACATATATATATATATATATATATATATATATATACATACATGATTTTACAATTGACTGTTTGTATCAATTGTATTGAATGCCTTGTAGTGGTATTTAATATATTTTCTTTATTTTTTTACATATATATAGAACTATTTCACAATGACTTTTAAAGATCTTTATAAAAAGAAATGTTTTTATTGTAGTTTATGTGCTAGGGTGTCAACATACTATTTTTATGCAGTATTTTTATGCACTATTCTTATGCACTCTTATATACTTTTATGCATATTTGCATTTTAAGGTTTTTTTATGCTTCTCCTTTTGCTGCATGTTTTAACATTTATGAAATGATTTTATGTGTGTACTACTTTAAATCTGTAATGGGAAGTGATGGCACCTATTTGGGCTTATTTATTTGACTTTTTGACTTTTTAAATTTGTATCTGATGAAGTTCCTTACTAATTGGGATAATAATGAAAGAGTTTATACCTGTAGATCAATAAAATGTTTTTGTGTGGATTTACTGCCTGTGGTCTATTTGTGACAACCCCTCTTTGTTCTGCGTTTTTTCCTAGTTTGTTTGAGTTTTAAGTGTTTTGGGTTAGAACCTTGGCTTACTAAGGTTCTGGCCATGAACTAATACCTAGTGCCACAGGGGAAAGCTAGACAAGAGGTATATTTTTATACTCAGTACTGTCCAGAGTATTGACAGCCACATATCATCACTAAACCTGTTTACCTGAAAGAAGGTGACACAAATAAAATGTTTAGTTCTTTTTCTTAAGCAGTGAACTGTGTTTGTTCACAGGTGAATAATGTGCAAATGTAACAGGCAGTAATAATGAACATATTTATTTATTTATTTTATTATTTATTTATTTCCAGTTTGATAACCGGGGAGGTCCACTGGGCTCAAGGAACCTGTTTTCAGTGGAGGCCTGGGGAGAAAAACTCCATATTACATACAAGAAAATCAAACTTATGATTATTTAAAACAAATGTAGAATTGTATACTGAGATATAGCAAAATACAATTGAAAAAAAAATGAATACTCTTCATGACATATATGTAGTTGCTTAGAGAGCCATTTGCACAGCATAAAGTTGAACCGAGGCAGTGGAATAAGCTGACAAATATTTAAAAACGATGAAATTGTAAGTCTTCTGTTAGTAGTTGCAAAGACTGAATATTTGAACAATAGAAGTCTAGGTTTTATAGTACGTGGATGAAATAAAGGAGGAAAGTGCAGTGTGTACTAAGTATACATTCAAGATTCTGGGCAGTTGTAGTAGGGAGGGAGGTGGTTGTTTAGAAGAAAAAGAAATCTGGTGTAAGTAGATAGAGGCAGTTGTTTAGTAGCAAAAGTGGAGTACACACGTGTCAGTGATGATTATAGTAGCTAGTTAGCAGCATCTCTTAGCATGAGCCTTATATGTAGGTAGAAAGGAAAGAGAAAATGTCCAGATAGGGAGAGAGAGTAGAGTTACAAAGCTATGTACAGTATTTACTCATAGGTAGGTACTAGACTATTGGCCCTAGGGCCTATATAAGCCTAGCCTAAAAGGTACCCTTTCTGTTAATACTCATCATTATCCTTCCTCAGTAAAAATAACTACTGTGGGACTAGCATCATGATTTACTTATCTTATCTATTGTATACATGAATGTATTTATATCTTGTGCTGCACACACAGTTGGGTCACAGGTAAAAGTTCTATTGTCATTATCATCCAAGTTGCTGACCACTGTGCAATGCAGCTAAGCATGTTTGCACTTCTTATGGCAACTGACATTGCTTGTTAAATTTTTAGATATTTAACCATGTTTGCACTAAACCATGTGCTGCACAAATGTTAAAGACAAAAACATTAAGTTAAACAAATGTTAAGGTATTACACAGCTCTGGATTTGAACTATCAGACTAATAAAATTACAAAACACTGTTGGAGTGTGTCCTCTCTCTTTTCCTCAAGCACAGCTTTGCAACAGCAATCAAATCATGTGCATACAAGCGATTCACATTTCCTCCACAGTATTAATAGAACATGCAGCTGTACATGTGTGGCTAACATATTTAGTGCAATGAGAGAACCCACAACCATTGATGAATATGTTTGCACAAATGCAGCTCTGTCTTCTTTTTGTATTGTGTTCATTCTTCCCATTTCTCTGCTATAGTCTCAGACATGGAGTCTATAGTGCATCTTGTATAATTTTCTTTACATGTGTGATAAAAATACATGACAGTGAACAGCAGTTTTCAGCAAAGGCAAGAGAGCTTTGCTATTAGTGAAAACATGTATAAATGTGTGGTGGTTTGTTTATTTAAAAGCTCACTGAAGGAAGTTTCACACTTTGTAAGTATATTCTCAGTGACAAACCCACTGCAAGGAAGGGTGTCTGGATTGCCGTTGTGGTTTCCTTCAAAGTAATCATTGACAGTTGCAAGCCACATCTGCTATACAAAGTCAAAAGTTTGCTATTCTGCAGTTCTAATGAGTTCACATCTCATTTGCATCTTCACAGTGCTCCATGGGCTGAAGCTACACTGAAAGTTAACTGTGCAGCTAGTGAACTTGAAGGAGAGAAGACTTGTGAATTTGGATAAAACAGAAGATTGGTATTCCTTTAAAAGGGATTTCTCTGCAGAGAAGGCTTAATTTTGCTAAGGTATGCTTGTATTATTGAAGTATATTCTAGATTTTGTAAAGTGTTACACATGTATTTATATATCCAGGAGAAACTGAAAGATTTATCTATATGCACTTTGTATACTTCACTGTTGGCAGAGGCAGTTTTGGGAGACATTTAAATTACTGACACAAACAGGTTATATTTTCAGCACAACTATTTTCTTACCATTTGTTTTTGTAGTTTTCTATGGAATTGGAGAGGAATGTAATGTACATGTCACTGACACTGGTTTTATTCTTCTGAGATGGCCCAAGGCAACATCCACAGGAGTGATGGACACAGTGAGAACTGAATGGTATTCATAAATTGACATCCTTACTATTTGGCAATGACAACTGTCATCCAGTAATCAGTGACATAACTTTTCAGTCTTCACTATATGAATGTCGACAGAATGGGTGCTTCTACAGACCTTTACATTTTTGTTGGAGTGCATGGGGGTGCAAACTACCCTTCTGCTGCCCTATATGAGAAGTGTGTTTCAAGTGCTTTTCTGTTGAAAATCTATAGAAAGCCTGATAATTTTGTTGAAAAGCTATACTTTACAGTACTTCTTGGTTTGTACAAGCCTTCATTTGTGTTGGAGAGGGAGGTGGCGAAGCCACCTACCATTGTGTTATACTAAATGGGAAATATGTTTTAAATGCTTTATGTTGACAAAGGGTACATAGACTGATTGTTTTTGTGAACAAATACATGACTTATATGATATTAATATGTTTTATCCTTTTGTGTTTTCTGTCACATAGGATTATGGCACACAAGCCTACAAATCCATGAAAACCCCCTTTCAGTGACAGTGAGAATGAAGTGATCAAACAGGTTCTGAGGCTCCATGGAGCCTTCCTAATTGAGAGAGGCTGGGGGATATGGCTGCCAGAAAGGGGATTGGAACCAGTTAGTTTCCAAAGTCAATGCAGTTGATGGTCGTGACTGCAATTATGATCAGGTGCAGCTTTGGGCTACTGATATGATCTCATCAGCATGGAAGAGGGTGGCTGCAGTCACCCACAAACAGCTGACTACTGGGGAATGGTCCTGCTACCGAGCCACCACTGACACCAAATGATGAATTCCTGTCCACCATGAGAGATCCAGACAGCTCAGTGGAGACTGCCCATCGTGTGCTTGATGTAGGAGCTGATGTGGCCAGGAGGACAAATATGCCCCAGGAGCAGATTACAGGTACGCTTAAGTATTTCAACATTATATTGGCTTATAGACTAAAATATAATTTGGCTGCTATTGCTGTAATGCATGTTTTTTTAATCTGTACCTGTATTGATAAGTTATAGTTATACAAGAGAGTTGTTCAGTAGACATGGATGTGGGCAGACTACTCAGACAAGTTTCAGTTAGAGCTACTTCTTACAGGGCATATAGGCAATTATGTATTCACCATCCCTGTGGTGTTGCTCCCATTGTGTTGATTAAGTTCCATCCTTTCATTACTTCATTTCTTCCAGGCCCATCACCCAACAAATTGTTGAGGCATCTGCACATGGTAAGCAACTTTTTTTTTGTTTTTGTTCTTACTAAGCATTATTTAGATTTACATTATTTGTATGTGTGAGAAGGATGTAATGAGCATCTGTACTGCTGTAGCATCTGCAATTGTGTGACCATTGTTACTTTTTGTTCAGATATTTTGAATTAATATTTAGTGGAGTGGCAATTTCATTCCTGCGTTTGTTGCTTATTATCAAAGGTGATCTGACAGCGAAAGTGTAGGATTCCTACCACCTGATATCAGAGTATCAGTAGGCTCTGATGATGATGATGGTGACCAAATGGGGGCACAATCGAGGAGGGGTGCAGAGGTTAAAATTGACACTGAGGTTGTGACTCGCACATTTCCAGGATTTTCTTCAGTCACAGTCAGTATGCCTGCGCATTACCCATTCTACTGAGCCCTCGGATAGTGGCAGAGACAGTTATCACAGTCAGGGGTGATGATGATGAACTGTTACCTCTACAATGCATGACAGGCTAGGACGAAGTCCTAGCATAAAGCTTATCTGTGTTCATGCAGACACTCACACACACATTTCACATCAAGTGCCCATACAGACACCCAGCTACATAAGGTATTAATGACGGTTATAGGTCATTTTGTTTCAGTGACTATTTAACACTATCTGTATTTCTGCCTACCTGTGTTTTTTACTCAAACATAGTCACTACTTCGGTGTCAACCTTGGCCAACTGCATCCCCTGCTCCCACCCTGTACAAATAATGATAACTTTGCCATTGCCTTGTTTCTATCTTTTTGAGTCAGGATACTGTATGTATATTGTTTGATCCACAGGGTGAATAGCTAACTGAGTGCTTAGAATATGTATTGATAATGTTATTTGGAAATTTATTCTGATTTATTACAGCATTTAGTGTTGGAATTTTTGCAAGTAAATGGTCTTGTGGGATATCACTCCTGGAAAACCTCTGGTAGAGCTGTGAGTTATGCCAGATATTGGAGTTGTGGTAACTGCTGGGGTTACCAGCGCACACAGTCAGGATTATTCCCTTAGCATTACACATGATCTGGCAGTCAATGGAGTAGAACCCCTTTTTATTGATATAGACCCTTCCCCGTTCCCTGGGTGGTGCTTTGATCTCAATGTGAATGCAGTCTATGGCACCCAAGACTTCAGGAAAATGTGCTCCTGCACACTTCTAGCTCTGCCCTCAGGGTTAGGGGTAATATATATTGTCAATGGCATGCTGTAGTATAGAATTCAGGAATTGGTGTAGGATCCGTGATTCTAATGCCTGTGACACCCCCAGAATGTCCCCTGTGGATCTCTAAAAGGCTCCTGTAGCTAATATTCTAAGTGCTACACATACCTTCATCTCCAAAGGTATTGGTTCCCCTCAGTTTGCCCATGTTCTCAGGTGAGGATGACAGAGGTTGCAGAGTTTCTGTAATGTTTCATGGTGTGCATCACACTGTGATGCTCACATGATAACGTGATGATTTGTCCTCAATAAATGGCTCTGCATGATGTGTAAAGCTGCTCAAGTGGAGTAAACATCATGGCATGCTAATTACTGCATAAGCAGCTGAACTATAATCAACAAATTCAAGAGCTATTCAATAAGCTATAAAGCAATCATGTACACTTAGTGCAGGTTTTTGCCTGGAACTCCAAAACCTATTAGAATACAGAGAAGGAACTACACTAGAGGGAAAGAAGATAAGGGGCTGCTGCTGGTCTTCTGCACGTGTATGAGCAACAGGTCAAGTCTATGCTGCTGTGCTGATGCTGCTGCTTGACCTCAGGCAAGAAGGAGAAGGACGTTTAGACCCCAATTAACTTTTCATGGTCTACATGAGGTGGAAATAGTAGGCCACCACAGGGTGGACAGACAAGCTCCAGGAACTCTGCAACCTTTGTCATCCAAAAACTGAGAACAAGAGCAGACCAAGGGAAACCAATACCTGTGGAGACCAAGGTATGTGTAGCACTTATAATTTTAACTACAGGAACCTTCCAGAGGCCAACAGAGGACATGCTGGGAGTATTCAGGAATCAGCATCCAAGATCCTACATCAGTTTCTGAATGACATGTTACAGCATGCCAGTGATTATATATATTTTCCCAGTACCCCCGAGGACAGAGCTACAACTAGTCAGGATTTCTACCATAGAGCACACTTCCCTAAAGTCTTGGGTGCCATAGACTGCACACACATTGAGATCAAAGCACTACCTGGGAAACAGGGAAGGGTCTACATAAATAGAAAGGGCTTTCACTCCATTAACTTCTAGGCCATGTATAATGCTAAGGGAATCATCATGAATGTGTGTGCTGGCAACCCCGGCAGTTACCACAACTCCCATATCTGGCACAACTCATAGCTCTACTAAACATTTTCCAGGGGGGATATCATACAAAGCCATTTACTGGGGGAGGTAGGGGATGCACTCAAACCATGGCTGATGACATGCATCAAAAATACACACCCACCAATGGAGCAATGTTATACTGAGGCACATGCTCAAATGAGCAATATCATAGATCCTATGTTTGGACTGCTAAAGTCAAGATTTTGGTGCTTAGATACCTGAAGAGATGCCCTGCAGTATGATCCCAGTACTTGTACCAAAATTATCACTGTCTGTGCAATCCTACACAATATATGTAACTGGTTTATCAAGGCAATCATGATTATGTAATAAAAATGCAGTTGTATATCTTTGATGGACACAACATTTTAATGACAATCATCTACACTCCTCCCATAACCTAAGTATAACTGCAAAACAGAATGTATTGTGAGGTATGTACCACAGATTTATTACTAAAGTAATGCAAGTCTATCCATTTCCAGTATATTGTCAAACATTAGTCCTGCATCACACATGAGAATGCTAAGCCAGGACCTTGTACTGTCACACACGTACAGGCTTAATTAAAGTAGAGCACCAGTCACTCTTTAAACTATCTGTGATGACCATAATTCATAGGTTCATAGGTAGGTACTAGGCTATTGGCCCTAGGGCCTATATAAGCCTAGCCAAAAAATGTACCCTGGCTTTCGCCACCCAAGAAAATTATTTTCCTGTGCCCCTGTCGAGCAGAGCCACAGAAGTGATCCCTGGGGTGAATTTCCCATTTCCCGTCCAATCATCAATATTTTTCTTGAAGAGTGCTAATGAGGAGCTCTGTTTGACATAGATAGGTAGTCTGTTCCAGAGTATGGAAAGTCTCTGGGACAGGAATCTATCCCTCCAGCATGTTCTGTTTATTGTGGTGACAAGGTTTAGGTCCCTAGAGCATGTAGCTCGGAGGGATTGGGATTTCTTTAAGTGGAGCATGTCCAACAGCTCTGGGTTTGACATAGCTTTGTATGTTAGGCAGAGATCGCCCCTGAGTAGGAGATATGCGATGGAGTAAAGCTGTAGTTTTTTGAGATGGTCTGCGTAGGGCATCTGTTTGAGGCCAGTAATCCTCTTTGTGAGGTATTTCTGTGGTCTTTCCAGTTGTTGTAGATGTCTTGTGAGGTACATACCAAAAGGGGCATTGTACTCTATAATGGGTCTAATGAGTGATGAGTAGAGGGGAACAATGACCTCTTTTTTTCTTAATGAGAATCCTTTTGTGATGAGATGAGCCACGTAGAAGGATTTCCTGACCACTGTGGCGATGTGATTATTAAAGGAGAGACTACTGTCCACCTGTGTCCCAAGGTCTCTTATCACATTTTCGGCATTAAGTAGACTACCAGCTATGTGGTAGTTCATGGGTACAGAGTTTTTAGCAAAGGCGATGACAATGCACTTTTTGGCATTGAGCTTCAGGCCATGGCTTTGACACCAGGTATCTGTCTCAGTGAGGCCCTTTTGTAGTTTGTCCACATCATTAGGAGTTTCAATTATGGCTCCTAGTTTGCAGTCATCTGCAAACTTTGTTAGCCAAAGACCTTCTGTGTTAGCCTGCACTTCAGAGAAGTAGATACCAAACAGGAGAGGACCAAGGACTGAACCCTGTGGTACTCCACTTGTCACTGGTGTGATGTCGGATTTGGAATCCGCTACTTTCACAGTGTGGGTTCTGTCCATGAGCCTGTTGGCAACCCATCTTGTGACATAGGGATTTATACATAGTTTAGTTAGCTTATCTATAATTCCGGAGTGGGGGATGGTGTCGAAAGCCTTGGCAAGATCTAGATAAGTTGTGTGAACCATTTTACCCTCATCTATGGCTTTGGTGACTGCTTCAAAGAAGTCAATCAGGTTTAGGAGACATGATCTGCCTTTTACAAATCCAAACTGGGCAGGGTCCAGAGTTTGAAAATTACCATTGTCTTTGTTTATGAGTTTCACAATGATACATTCCATGGCCTTGCAGACCAGGCTCGTCAGGCTAATGGGGCGGTAGTTCCCGGGGTCTGTCATGGCTCCCCCTTTGTGGAGTGGGATAACCGTCACGGTGCGCCATTCAGTGGGTACAAAGCCTGAGGTGAGGCTATGATTGAACATGGTACTTAGGTAGGATGCCAGTTCATTCTGTAGTTCATGTAGAACACAGCCTGGGATATTGTCAGGTCCCATGGATGCTGTGTTCTTGGCTTTGGAGAGTGTGTTTTTACCTGTGCAGCCATGATTATAGGAACTTTGCATTCTTCTGGTATAGAGATGGGCCCTCTAGGGGGTGAGAGGGGTGTAAAGTTAGCACTGAACCTATCTGCTAGGATGTTGGCAATATCAGTTGGTTCTGTATATTTAGTGCCATTGTGCTGTAACTCAGAGCAGATCTTAGTGTTCCCATTGAGATTCTTGACATAGCTATAGAATGCTTTGTGGTTGTCTATAGAGTCAGTGGCAATTTTGTTTTCGTAATTAGCTTTGGAGGATTTTATGAGGGATCTCAGCTTCTTACTGAGGTTGACCAGGGAGTTCTTCCAGTCATGGGATTTTACTCTTTTTTGCAACAGTTTCTTTCTTCTGTTGTAGAGTTTGTTTATGGCAGAGGACCACCAGATTGGCTTCCTTTTTTTGGAAGATTATATCTTGGTTCTATTAGGGATAGCATGATCCATGCACTCGTGTAAGTGCTTATAAAGTGCATTTGTATAGGATTCATCAGTCATACCTCTATTGTCCGTCTGCATGGGTGTCATGAAGTTTGCCACTTCTGTCTTGAGAAGTGTGAAGTTGGCTTTGGAGAAGTTTTTTACGATGGTTTCCCTAATTGGGGGTGGGTTGTGGATGTCTAGACTGTTTAGCTTGTGGTCGGATCTGATGAACAAGGAATTGACCTCTGGTGTGGAACATCGGTTTCCCATGTTGGTAATAACCAGGTCTAGGATATTGCTGCCCCTGGTGGGGGTGTGAATAAGTTGATCCAAGGCATTGGAATTTATGAATTCTAGAAAATGTTGAGCAAAAGAGTTGGTACATGAGTAGTTTTCCCAGTTAATGGTGGGGTAGTTGAAATCGCCCATTATTAGGGTGTTGGGTTGTACCCTAATACTTTCCAGTGTATCAAGAAATGAGGAGTGGGAATCCTGGGGCATGGTGGGGGGTCTGTAGCAAGCTACAATTTGGATTGCGGTCTTGCCCAGAGTTAGTTGCACTTGGATAATCTCGGATGCATTATGCTGTGCAACTAGCCTGGAGGTGTGGATATCCTTAATGAATATGGACATGCCTCCACCTTTAGTGCTTTGTTCTGGGTTAGGTGGCCGAAAGGTGTGGTATGAATTGTAGCCTGGTAATGCAGGGGTGCTCTTTGGAGCTTTGAACCAGGTCTCTATCACTGCACAGATGTCAATGTTCTCCATTATAAGGAGTGCCTCGAGTGAGTGCATTTTGAGGTTTAGACTTCTAGCATTGAGTAGCATTACCCTCAGATTTTGCTTGCTTGTACCTGTTACGGTGGTGAATTTGTCATTTGAACCTTGTCTAAAAAAGGCACTATAGGGATGGCAAGAGCCTTAGCCAGTATCCAGAATCCTAAAGGTGACAGGTGCAGGCCATCTCTGCAAAGCATCGTGGTCTGTCGATCATGTCTTCCCAGGCAGACAAATACTGGATCCCCTTAGAATGACAGCAGAAGCTTAGCCAATTGTTGAAGTCAATCATTTTGTCCTTGTACTGTGGTATCATTCTGGGTGATGGCAGGATGCTACTCAGGGTTAGGGTCATACCTACCTGGGATACAAGATCGGGGAGTTCCTCCATGTCTCTTTTCATGTAGTCCAGGGAGGTACATCTCAGGTCATTCACACCAACATGGACAATGACAGTGTCATATTTGTACTTATTGTGGAGTGACCTGAGTGCATGCGTTATGTGGCGGATCCTGGCACCTGACAGGCAGCTGACAGTAACCTTCTCCTTGTTTAGTCTAGTGAGTGGAACATCAGTGTTCCTGACTATACAGTCACCTATGACTAGAGTGTTGGGTACGTTGTTATGCCTTATGGGCTGTGGTTGAGTGGCACACTGAATTTGTGGGCTATGTGTCATTTGGGTTGTGTTGGGGGGTGGAGTTTGCTTGCGTTTATGCTTTGGATGTCCCTGATGCTTGGGCAGGTTTTTATTGAGAGCCTCCGTGAATGTAGGTGTATGTTTTGTGTTTCTATGTGTGTGTTTTGGTGGTGTAGGTTTTGAGGGACTATGTGATGAGTGTGATGTGGTGCAAGTGTTTACCTTCTCCTCTTGACTGTCTAGTCCAGTTTTGGATGAAGAGAGCTTTGCTTCCAGTTTGGCTATATAAGTGCATCTCTCACAGGTTGTAGTGTTGAGTGGTAGGAGGAGAGGGTTGTCTGTGTACATGAGGCAATTGCTGCATTGCCCCAAGATGCCCAGATTCATCAGGTAGACAGGAAAAATCACTGGGAGCTGACCCTTAGACATGCCTGGATAGGTGCTTATTTATTAAGTACTAAAAACTGCTTGTCTCTAGACAAGTGAGGAAAGTAGTGCTTACAATGAGTTCTGAACAAGTGCTGAGTTCAAAGAAACAGATTTGAGTGCTGAAACTAGAAAACTGGCTAGTTATAAGAAACAAAACTAAGCTAGAAGGCTTCCCTCCAACACAGAAGGGCTTGGGGGATCAGAAGCCTACAAACAGTCTAGACCACTTATCAGGAAAGGCAGGAAACAAGCTTAACATTTTTTTTGTTCTCTTTCCCAGATGCTCTCTTTGTACACAGTAGGAGTGCCTGAAATCAGAATATGATCTCACTGCACTCATTTGAATGAGCAAATGAGATGGGCCCAGAAGGAGTATCCAAACACAAATTTACAAGAGGGGTGGGCAGTTTCAAAGCCACTAAGATTAACACCAAAACAAAAACAAGGAGGTCGGGTAGGGAACTAACTGAAGAACAGAGTCAAAACTTCCACTTGAGTTAATATTCATGCAACACAATTAAATCAATTTAAATATTGTATTATTTGAAAAAAGTGCAGATAAAAGGTACTTAAATTCTCTTATATGTCCAGTTGAATACAGCTAGATCTTAGCTGGCCAAAGCTGAGTTTGTAAGCAGAAAATATTTCAAACTGTACCACTTATACAGGCAGTGACAGAAATCAAAAAATGTGGCTACCCCCACACCTGCAATTGCTAACAGATAATAAAATTCAAGCAAGCACTAACTGAAGAACAGTCAGAACTTCCACTTGAGTTAATATTCATGCAACACAATTAAATCAGTTTAAATACTGTATTATTTGAAAAAAGTGCAGATAAAAGGTACTTAAATTCTGTTATATATATTATATATAATTGACAAACACTTTATCTGTGGCAATGAAGAATAATCACCTATGTGGAAATATATGCATTTTCTTTGTTTACATAGGTTTGAATACTACATTGTACAAATTACTTTTAATGGTGTATAAGTCCCCACACAATATCTGTTGATTAATCCACTTGATCCCTCCAAAGTCATGGCTTTGTTGACCACTGGACAAAGTGTAACAAGGTATAGCAGCACACATGCTATAAATTAATGCCAAATGTCACATCGTCATTGCTGTTTACAGACTCCCTTCTTCTTTGTTTGGCAATGTTTCTCTTTGTTTACCATCACACAAAAGCAGTTGGAATGTTTGTGTGCGTTTGAGTACTGGTCGTAAAATGCAATATCACAAACTGGCAGGAAAACACTTGTACTGTTATTGGAAGACCTTTGCAGACATGACAGGAGATGTGAAGGATGTTGCCAAATTCAGGGCACAGAAGTGCAGTATAAAGGAGTCACAAATATTTGTTGCACTCCTTGTGAAGCTCTGACGCCATAGACTGCTGCAGGGGGATTATACCGGGTCTCAGTATAAGGCTGAGGCTTGGAACAGCCTAGCCAAGACTGTCTCCATTGCAAGTGGCATACTACACACCAGGGAGCAGCGCAGGCACCATTACAGTGACCTGAAATGGTGCAAGCAGGCACAACTCGACCCGTGGCTGGATAAGTTTAGAACTGCTGACATCCTACAGTTGTATAAGTATGCAGATAAAGTCAAAATGATATGGAATGGTATAGATAGGTAAGACTGGTAGGTATAATGCTTTCATGTTTCTTTTTCTCTCATTCTTTATTTTACAGCTGCACAGGAAATTTCAGTGAACGGGGAGGCACATGTTGAGAGAGTGGAGAGACTCAGAAAGGTAAGGGGCTTGTCTATATGCAGCACAACTGAAAATGATTGTATTAAATATATTGGGATTCTGTAGATCAGTAGCAACTTAAGCATACAGATCTTAACTATAACAGCAAGAATGTGTGCTTTCTTCTGTAGCTGTTGGTAATTGTATTTGGCAAGTGTAATACTGTATCCAGATTAGCTGGGTTCAATATTGGCTTTAATACCATACTGTTAAGTTACTCTGTAATATCTTTAAAATGTTTCACTTCATAATCTCGAGTTACTGAAATCCCGAATTTCAGTAACCCAAGACCATGAAGGCGAAAACCAGAATGCCGAAAGTACATAAAAGCGAATTTGACTATCTCAGATCCACGCTTATGAATTTCCAATACATTGCATGTAGTGTTATGGTGCCTGAGATTGCAGGTGAGTGAGTGCCTGTGTGTGTTTTTGTGCTTCGTATGTGTGGGTAAGGGTAGGGAGGTGTAAGTGTGAGTGTTGGATTTGTTGGTGTTTGTGTGTGTGTGTTTGTGTGTGTGTGTGTGTGTGTGTGTGAGTATTTGTGTGTGAGCGAGTAGAGGATGGTGTGGTGTGAGTTTTTTTTTAATGTTATGTGCGACCTCGGAGTTGGTATATATAAGTAGGGGTGTGTGTGGGGGGGGCAGCCCCCAGGGGGGCTTGCCCCCCTGCTTATATGTAATGTAGGGTTGTGTGGTTTGTGTGCTGTGGGTGGAATGGTGTGTGTGTTATGTGGTGTGTGGTGTATATATGTTCATGATTGTGGGATTCAGGATTGTGGTTTTCATTGTTGTGAATGGTTCAACTTTATAGTCTCAGGTTACTGAAAGTCAGGATTTCAGTAACTCGAGATTATGAAGTGAAACCCTTTAAAAGCAGATAAGGAATATGTGCATGTTCCACTAAATACTTGTAACAATTCACATTATTCTGGGACTGGGAAAGCAGCTAATATAATAATAAAAGTATATTTATTATAATAAAGCATGCATTTGACTCATCATCTCTTTTTTCTCACCACACCCCTTATAGCTCTTTTCATTTTGTGTGTGTGTGTGTGTGTGTGTGTGTGTGTGTGTGTGTGTGTGTGTGTGTGTGTGTGTGTGTGTGTGTGTGTGTTTACTGGAAGCACACCATTTGATGTCATACCTTTCTGTCAACAAACTAATGTTTTTCAGCAGAGGGAGGTAGGCCAACTGCTGCAACTCAGCCTGCCAACCCTCCACCAGTGCTGCACCAACACACAGCACCTCTGGGGCACAGCCTGGCAGTACTGCCTTCACAGACTCTGCACTACCTGGGCCATCCATATCAAGAAACATTTCCCTGGCTGCTGGTGGATTAGTACCCTTCAGGAGTATTGGTGGAGGCAGTGATTATGTCACCCATCAGGAGCTGCCAGGGATGGTGCATGATGTCATATAAACTGATCTTTGTGCCTGCCTCAGCCACCTGGAAAGGTGGCTTATTAAAAGAGAAAAGAGACTCCTACATCAAGCAGTCTCATAAGAAACTGAGGAAGGGGACAGTGATGACATTTCCAAGGGTGAGTACTAGTTTCTCACTATTCTCACACTTGACAGGTATGTACTTCTGATGACTCATACCTATCTCCAATCATGTTGCCTGGCAACCTTTTGTGTCCATCATCATCCATGTGTCTGTCTTGTTTGTTCTGTTTGTCTGCATCTACTTCTTCACCTACCTAATCTTCCTGACCCTCACACTCCTATTTCTCTTCCTCACCATTCCTCTCTTTTAGAAATCTGCCCCTCCCCAGACAAAATGGGCACCTCTCCCCATACACAGCTCTCCACTTCATATATGCATCTTCGTGACACACTTGTTTTGGTCCAGCTGTCTATACAACATGATTGCATTATTATTACCAATCTGTGTTGTGCTGACAGTCCAAATTTTTCTAATTTTCTCTACATGTTCACATTACAGTGTTGAAGAAGTGGATATCTGTGGTTCTTTTCTAATTCCCTACTGCAAATTATTTTATTGATTCCCCTTTGTGCTTCTCTCTGCTTGTACCCCCATTTCACCATTTTCCTATCAACCCCATTTTCACACCTCTAATCTGGTCAAAAAATAAAATCACACACCACACATATATGGCCAGAAATGGCCTATAAAAATGCCTTCACTTTTTCTCCTCTGCATTTGCATGGAGTCTGGCATCATGCACCAATGCTGAGTCATAGTGAATGGCTCTATATGTCTTACAGCAAAACCTAGTGAGTTTTTGCCATTGGCCGCAGTGGTCCTGTTAGCTCCATGCAATGCTGCTTTAACTCATTGTACTAGAGGAACACAAAGTTAGTCTGACAGTTCTTTAGACTGCTGAATGTAACAAAATGCAACTTCCTATGTGGAGTGTAGACATAAATCACTTGAATGAAGATTTCTTTTGTTTGGCCATAGCATCAAGGGCTCGATGCTAGATGCATCTCACACCATTTCTTAGTGTGATATAATATGTGTATGATATGATGTGATATCTTAGTATTTGCCACAGTTAAGAATTCTCATTGACATATATTGAATAATGGTCCAAAAAGAGTATTTGAAGCAACATTCATCCCCACAACTATGAGATATTTATCCAACCTTATTCTGCTCGTAATAAGCCTGTTGTCCCTCTTCTAACCCTTCTTTACCTCTGTATCAGTCACTTCATGCCACAGAGCATGACAGGTTCATAATGAGAACAGAGAAAAAACATGTCCATGAATGTTCTGTTACACCAAACATAGTTATGTGTATAGCCATCTCTTCACTCCCACCCCACTTTACATGTGTGTATCTCTTAGGGTAGTGGATGTACAGGTCATCTCATGGTTTCTGCATACTGACATGAATAAGCTGATGGATAATACAAACATGTTACCTTGATTCAGTATGTGATCAGGGCTCCTGTAGTGTGCAAGGTTTCAAAATCTGCTGTAGGATTCCTTTTGTGTCATGTTCTGGTGATGATGGATGAAATGTTCATCTGATATGATGTGGAAACTGTCCTTATGGTGAAGAATCATACTGCACACACTTTTCTTGATATCCAGCCCAACACAAATAGTTAGCATATCAGCAGTGTCATAACAATAATTTCAAAAGATGTACCATCTCTTGTCATTTCTAGAAAGCTGTTCACACAATTAACTTGTGATTTGCAATGAGGCCTGCAATTCAGCTACTAGTTGTACAACTGTATCGAGGTAGGCATTACTGATAAAATTTAGGAACGACACATACTTTAGTGTAGTCATTGACAGTCACATTTGCAGTCCTATCATATTTACTTAACTAATGCCATACTGACACAATTTTTAAAAAAAATAAAATAATGTGGATTTGAACCTAGACTCACCTGTGCTCTGACCAGGAGTTCACTGTGCTTACACAGTGTGCCACATAAAAAGCTAGGCGGTAAGTGCTTTTTCCATGCTCACTACTGGTCAGAATGTAGATGGCTGCACATTGACACTTAGCCTGTTTGCATGAAGGAAGGTGTACTACATTAGAATTTTCCCTTAAGTAGAGAACTGCGTTTTCTCAGGTCTGAACGTTGAGCAAACAGGAAAGGCAATGGCAACAGTTATTTATGTAATAAAACTTTGGCCCCAACATTTCAGAGATAGACTACAGCAGGATCATCATAGCAGCTGTTTCTCCCATAATATATCTTGCAAACTATTTCACAAGTCCAAGGTGAATTCATCAAATGCGAATCACGCATGCACTAACACTTTGCTATCATTCACATAAATCAGTTTCTCGGTGATGCGCTTTGTGAAGAAGTGGTTAGCATGTCTTATTCTGGTTACTGGGCTATCTTCCATTAGATGGAAATGTATTCATAAACTCAAGAGATGGGCAATGACATGTGTGCTTGACTGAACACATACTTTCTGATATTCATGTGTGCCCTGCAGCAATGCACTTGCAAATGATATATCAGTACTTTGACCATTGTCAAGCAGACTACAGAAATACAGAGCATAACTGCATTGTTACATTTGGTATGGGTTTATACTGACACTGGACATTGGTCAGCCATGATCATATCACATTGATATTGTCAGTAAATTCTATTAATGTGGATATCAGTTCATCTGAATATGAAGATACATACCTCTATCCTTGCAGTAGGATCATAGGGGGTTACTAGGTTATCAACCCAGAGGTCATTTCATGCCTGGGTATTTCATCCCATTATAATACCATAGATATACTAGTCAATACCCAGGATTTTATTTAGTAATGACTGCCCACGTCCAGGAGGGTTGTGGGCACTATCCATGGTAGGAATTTACGGTGCCCCACCCACTCGTCCAGGTTCCTTTATAACAGTGTCATAGAGGTGCTCTGCTTCACATAAGTTGGCAGCCTATTCCAAAGATGTGGCAGTCACTGGGAGACAAATATGTCCCTCCAGCACATCCTGTTCAAGTCACAGGCCATATTTATGTCCCTGGAATTGGTAGCTCTAGTTCCATTTGACATATAGATGTGCAGCAGATTCATTAGGTTTAGGTCAGAGATTACACTGTAAGCCAGGCATAAGTCTCCCCTAAGAGCTCTATATGATACAGAGTATAGTGACAGGGACTTTAGTCAGCCTGTGTGAGGCACGTACTGGAGTCCCTTCATCTTCTTTGTTAGAAACCTCTGAGGTCTTTCCAATTGCTGCAGGTGCTTTGTATGGTATATTCTAAAAGGGATATTATACTCAATTATGGGCCTGATTAGCAATGAGTATAGAGGGGTTAAAACCTCCTTTGCTCTACAGGTGATGCCTTTGCTAATCAAGTGTGCTACATAGAAGGCCCTCTTTACTACAGTAGACAAATGGTGGTCAAAGTTAAGATTGCAGTCTACTTCTGATCCCTGATCCCTTACCACTTCGTAGGTACATAGGGTAGTGTTGTTAATTTGATAGTGTGAAGGGACATTGTTTTTACTGAAGGGAATGATGATGCATTTCTTTGCGTTCAGTTTGAGACTGTGACTACGACACCAGTCGTTGGTTTGAGTAAGACTGTCCTGAAGTATACTGACATAATTTAGGGTTATTGCACCCAGTTTACAATTGTCCACAAACTTGGTCAGCTACAGTCCCTTAGTTTTGGCCTTAACTTCTGAGAAGTATATACCAAACAGTAGGGGACTCAGCACTGAATCTCATGGCACCCCGCTGATGACAGGTCTGTTGGCTGATGGGAAGTCACCCATAATGTGTGACTGGTTTGTGAGCCAGTTGGCTTACAACAAATGGATTTGCATTCAGTTTGCTACTTTTATTGGTAATGCTTGAGTGTGGTATTGTGTCAAAGGCCTTTGCCAAGTCGATTTTTGCTGTGTGCACAGATTTGCCCTCATCAATGGCCCTGGTCACATTTTTGAAGAAAACCAACAGGTTTAACAGGCAGGATATGCCCCTGATGAAGCCAAATTGGGTTTGATCCAGGGTTTGGTGGTCGCCTATGTCTTTATTTATGAGGTCCATGATGATATGTTCTATGACCTTACAGATGAGGCTGGTCAGACTTTTGGGTCTATAATTCCCCGGGTCTGTTGCTAAGCAACCTTTGTGGAAGGGAATAACTGTTGCTGTTCTTCATTCTGCAAGAATAAAGCCTGTGGATAGGCTATGATTGACTAAGGTACTTAATGGTAATGCCAGTTCATGTTTTGGTTTGTTTAGAAGAAACCTGGGATGTCATCTGGTCCCACAGAGGCTGTGTTTTTGCTTTACACAAGGCTTTAATGACCTGCTCTTTGGATTTGTAGGGTGGGGGGAAGTTGAGGGTAAGATTTGTAATATGTTTAGGGTTGATAGGTGAGTAAAATTTTCACCAAATCTGCCCACTAGCATGTTTGCTATCTCTGCAGGATCAGTTTGCATGATACCGTTAGTCACTAGTTCAGCTTATGCCTGGGTCCTACCTTTTAGGCTACGTATGTAGCTGTAAAAGGCCTTATGGTTATCCTTGGATGTGATTGCTAGGTTTTTCTCAAAGTTACTCTTAGAGGATTTGACATGTTGTCTTATTAGCTTGTTGAGGGTGAGGAGGGTGGTTTTCCATTGTTGGGGCCTTGCCCTAGTTTTCTTAGACATCAACTTTTTGCATTTGTTGTAAAGTTTGTTGATGCTGGATGTCCACTAGGGTGGCTTGTTTTTACTTGGGGCTCTGGCTTCGATTCTCTATGGAACAGCTGAGTTTATATACTTATACAAGTAATTGTGCAGGGCTTCAGTGTAAGCTTTGCTGTAATTACCACGTTCAGCTGGTGGTGAGGCTTGGAATACATTTATACCTTCTCCTCAGAGGGTATAGTTTGCCTTAGTGATGTTTTTTGTCTGACTTTGCCTTTTGTGAGTTCTGATGTTACTGCCAATTTGAAGGTGATTGATTTGTGGTCAGATTTAACTAATAAGGATTTGACAGTTGCAGTGGTGCATCTGTTTGTCATGTTAGTGAAGACTAGATCTAGTATATTTGTTCCTCTTGTTGGGGTTTGAACAATTTGTTCTAGGGCATTTGAGGAAACAAAGTCAAGGAACTTTTTCATAAGTGAGTTAGGGCTAGAGAAGGTTCTCTAGTTGATGGTGGGATAATTGAAATTCCCCATAACCAGAGTGGCAATATTTGGATTGACTCTAGTTTGGTTAAGTAGGCCTTGTACGCATCATGATTCATGAAGAGGGATCTATAACTAGTTCTGACTTGAATGGAGGTCTTACTAACAGTAATCTGAAGTTGGAGTAACTCCATGGAGTTGTCCAGTCTAACTAGTTGGGAGGTAAATTTATCCCTGCTATAGATAGAAATACTGCCTCATTTGGTTCTCACACGTTTGTCTTGCAGTCTGAAGGTGTGGAAGGCATTGTGGTCTTGCAAGGTTGGGGTACACTCTGAAGCCTTGAACCAGGTTTCTGTGACAGCACAGACATCTACTACATTTTCTAGTGATAGAAGTGCTTCCAGGGTGTGCAGATTTTGGTTTAAGCACCTAGCATTGTTTTGTAATGACTGGCAATTTTCACACTGACAATTTTGTTTTTGAGACCTTGCCTAATAAAGGCACTATGGGGAGGTCAGAGCCTTTGCCAGCAGCAAAAGCCTAGTGATGTCAGGTGCAAACTGTTTCTGGCAAAGCAGGAAGGTTTGTCGACCATGTCAGCCCAGGCTGACAGAAACTGGATCCCCTTTGAATGACACCGAAAACTGGGCCAGTTATTGAAATCAATCATTTTTTGTTTATACTGTGGCATCATTCTAGGTGAGTGTAATATGCTGCTCAAGGCTAGGGACATGCGTGCCTGGGACACATATTCACAGAGCTCAATCATGTTTCTCTTCATATAGCCCAATGAGGTACATCTCAGGTCATTCACTCCAACATGAGCTATGAAAAAATCATTATGGTACTTGTTGACAAGAGACCTGAGTGCATGCATGATTTGACGAATGCTGGCACCAGACAGGCAGCCGACTGTGACTTTCTCCTTATCTAACCAGGTCTATATCACTTCAACAAAACAGCAGAACTTCGAACACCATATGTTTGAACTTCTAACCTCGAAGTGCAAAACCATCAAAGGCTTAGAACAGCGATTTTTTTCCCAGGGAAAAAAATCGCTGTTCCAAGAAACACACACACAACACAAGCACACCAAAAAAACAGCAATCCACACACATACACTTAAAATCCTACATCTAACCCTACACTAAACTGTACATACACTACTATCTATCCACTTACCTTAACCCTAACCCTAAGGTCTGTCACTATCGCACACTCACCTGACCCACGCCCTATTCCTAACTCACCTATCCCGCCCTAACCCTAAGGTCTGTTACTATCGCAGACCCACCTCACCCGTGCCCTAACCCTAACTCACCTAATCCATGCCCTAACCCTAACGTCCGCACAATCACACTTACTTGAATGTGACCCATAACTTTCCACCACAGTGCTAAAAATAGTGAAGTCATAGAAACAGCCCACCAAATTCATTCCCTGGGAAAGAATTCAGTGTTCCATGGCTTCGCGATAATCAGTTTTCCAACTTCACAGTTCGAACATATGGTGTTCAAACTGCTGAAGTTTCGACGAACTGATAGGAACCCATCTAACCTGGTGAGTGGGACATCTCTGTGTCTCACTATGGAGTATACAATGACAAGAAAATGTCTTTTGAGTGTTATGCCTTAAGGGCTTGGTAGGTGAGACACTGGTGTTGCTATGTGTCTTAGGTGCTGTGGGAACTGTGTTAGTTGTAGCATCCTTGTGTTTTGGAGGTATCTGGTATTTCAGTAAGTTTTTTTGAAAGAACCTCTGCATGTGTAGATTTATGTGTTGGATGTGTGCTATGTGCCTGAGCAGTTGTGGGTGAGTTAACAATCTTTTCTGTGTACTATTTTCAAAGTGTGTGTGTGTGTGTGTGTGTGTGTGTGTGTGTGTGTGTGTGTGTGTGTGTGTGTGTGTGTGTGTGAGTGTGTGTGTGTGTGTATTATCTAAACAACCTCCTGAGAAACAGGAACATGTATGGCTCAGTGATTCCCTATTAGCTCATCGAAGACGCATTCTTTCAAATGCATCTTGATCGAACTTTATAGCACAAAATGGCAAAATACCGAAGCGGCATATAAGCAAATTCTTTCCTTGGGAAAGAAATCTCTTGGCCGCCTTCGGTATTTTGTCTTCTTTGTTACTGTAGTGTGGTCTTGGAGTTGGTATATTTAAGTAGGAGGGGTGTGGGGGCCTGTCCCCCATATCGGGAGGGGGTGTGGGGGACGAAGCCCTCCACATTAGAAATGGTTTGTGGTGTGCGTGTGTTGTGTGTGTGTTTCTTGGAACAGCAATTTTTTTCCCTGGGAAAATATAGCTGTTCTGAGTGTACGAGATTATAAGCTTTTGCTTATATGGGGTCGATGAATCAGCTTTCCCTTTTCTAAGCATTCGGTGATTCAGTATAGACCCTGGCTCAGTTCTGCAATATGCATCCATGACAGCTTCTTTCATTTAGTTTACTAGGATGTGCTTAAATGTATTTTTGAAAACTGCAATCATACAGTCATATCACAAGTCCTGCCTATGCACTCATTTCTCATAACAGTGCATGTTACCTGTGACAGTATGATATCATCCTCTATAAAAAGTACTGTGACACTGATAAAGTCAGACATCTGCAATGGCTTGAGTGTTAAATACTGTGTTCTCCAGCTTGCATGAGTAGTTAGTTAGGGGATCAAATCTCATAATAGTCAACTTATGTGTGCGTAGTCAGAAGAGCTTGACTACAAGTCCTGCTGCACTCATGTAAGTATCATTCAGAAAATACTTTTACACTGGTACATGACTCTACAGCAATTTCATACAGCCATACCAACATCATCTTCTCACCATACATTGATGATGTCATCCTATGCAAAATGCCCTCTGACACTATTAAAGTTAGGCTTGTGCCATGGTCCTAGGATTAAGTACTGTGTTTACCAGCTTGTGCAACTAGAGCTCTAATATCACAACAGACAACTTGAATGTGTGTGTGTATTCATTCAACTACCAGTCCGTAGACAATTTTACACTGATATGTGAGCCCACATCTGTCATACAACACCCCCACCATCTTCTTCTCAATATACACTGATAATATCATCCTCTATAAAGTGACTCTGACACTGTTAAAGTCAGAGATCTGTGATGGTTCTAGTATTACAATTTATGGAATCCAGCCTATATATCTGCACATGTGTTGTGTTTGAATCTGACATCAATCAACTGGTGCATGGTTGGTGGTATGTTGTGGACATTGTATGATGTTCTGAATCTCTTTTCATTTGACTCCCACTCAGGATAACATTGTACATAGCCCCATGAATGCAACGTTGCCTGTTACCTCTGTACACATAACATCCTTTCTGAGGAACATTGAGGATGTCATCATCTGGTAGGTACATACACACATTGAGAAGCACAGCCCCTACATTAACCTGTGCAAGCCACCTGAGGACCATTGGATGTATGATTGTGTCATGGGATGGTGCACCTCACATATGAAGAGAGGTAGTCTGTATTAAATCAAACACATACACACATATGCACATATTCCTACTATCTTCCATTACATAGATATAGTGATTTGGATTTAAATGGTATAATCCTTAGGATTTTATGTGGTCTTGACTGTTAACCTTCTAATGCCTTATGACCCTCTGAAGATTGCACATATCAATGTTGTTTTCATCCAAATGTGCTGTGTTTTGGTGTGGATGCACATTAGTCTTACAACAGTGTATTCCAATCTGTGATTTGACCTTCTGTATTGATGCCTGCTGCTGCCATTTGGTTACATGTACCTTCCATAACAGTTGTAGTAATGCATCTCCTGAGGACTGTTGACATGGGATGATGCTATGTGTATTCTTGACTTACTAAGGCATGCATTCTTGTAGTGAAGTATATCAACATTCTTCACAGTTTTCATTCAGCCATCACAGTGACAGCTGCAGTATGGCACAGGTGTGCATGTATATACCTAGCATCTAGAAATTTTATCTGGCATATAGCAATATTATGTCATAATGATTACATGGGCACATATGACTGGGTCATCCACATATTGTATGCTGTTATATACACAAAAATGTGACCTGCTCAGATTCACTGGCAACCTTGGGGAATTCACTGTATGTACAACTGCATTGCTATTTACAAGGATTATTCATTGTTCCACATAAGCACAGTGGGACTGTCAATATTTGTGTCATTAAGTATTCTACACAAACTGCATCCACATCAGTTGTAATGTCTCCATATATGCTGTCAGGGCCTTCACACACACTGCAAAAACTCAGCTCTCAAAAAACAAGTAAAAAATAGAAAATTATGAAAATATTACTTAAAAATAAGCAAAAATATCTGCCAACAGAACAGGAAAATTTCACTTGCCAAGACAAGTAAATATTTATAGCCTCCAAACTTGCCATGGGCATCTTAAAACTACTGTATTCAGACTTAAAACAAATAAATTTGTTTAGTACAAAGAAAACAAATTAAGATTTATTTTCTGAATATGTAGGAAAGTTTGCTTTAATTTAGAAAGTGGTAGCCATTGTCTTAAAACATTTTTAGGAATTATATCTTAAAACCATTGCAATCAGCTAAAACCAAGTATTTTTAGAAGCAAAGCAAAAGATAAACCCTTTTGTCTAAAATTGTAGGAAATTTTGCTTGAATTTAATATTCAGTGCTGATTTAAATGTCTTGAAATGAGACAAAATACCCTAGTATTTATTTTTCAAACCATAGACTCCTTGCACACATTTTTAGGGTCATGCATACATATATGTGTTATTTGAATCACCTTTCTGATTTTATTAAATTGTATTCCTTGTATAATACAGCACCGCTTGTTAGAATGTGTTTTAAATTTGAAGTTTTGAATGTTCTTTCAGTAAGCAATGAAACAAACCCCAGGAATCAATAAACTCCATGTAGGGATGGTGTTATTCCTTCATGGAGTGAATGGTTTTCGCATCTGCATAGCCGTCTCAGCAGTGCACCTTACATATTCATGAAGGCACTCTACTTAGAATAGATCTGTGGACACGTACACTGAATGAGTGTAAGGGGTATGTTGCAGTAGTGCTCGCAGATCCAACACACCTCCTGCACTCACAAAGTGCCATACAGCACTTTTTAAGTTCTTTCAGTGTCCGTGGAAACTGAAAGCAGCTAAGAAAAGTAGAACAGTGTCTGCAGACACTGAAAGAGTTATTAGAAATTGAAATAAATACAGGAGGTGTGTGACAGGTACTGTCATACACCCCCTCCAATGTGAAACAGCCTATGGCACTTTTAACATACCTTCCAACCTCTTAGATCAAAACATCTGGAAAAAAACTAAAATTATGGGGGGGGGGGACAAATAGTGACAGATTTTAAATATTGCTCTTACAAACTTAGAAAGTTGATAGAGGAACAGGGTTTGTATTAACATAACATTTTGGAAGGAATAGAAGTCTAAAACTCAAATGTATGCCATTATGTAGTGACTTCAATCCTGATATTGCTCATACAGACTTAGAGAGCTGCTAGAATGACAGGTAGTGCATTACCAAATATGAATTACTATTAGTATCAATACATGTAATTAAAGTGCTCGTATTCATTTTTTTCCATTATAAGTTAAGTTTAAGCATAGCTGAGTAGGTCTGCGTGTCATGGACCTCTGCTCAGCATTGCTTAAACACCTCATAGTAGCTAAATACAAATGTATAGCTAAAGTCCTCAATGGTGAGATAGAGTAGTGGTTAGAGTTCCAGTTTCGCATGCAGCAGTTCATGGTTTGAGTACCAAGACAGGCCCTTCATTTTTACATGGGAAAGCAATAAAATTAGTTTTTATGCTAAATTATGTCGTGATTGATATTTGTTAACCAGGGTAGTGTAGCTGGTTCAAAATGGAAGTGTCAGTGCATATAACATGTGAAATCACCCATGTATACACAAGTGTCCCATACAGTATAGTCACACCCCAAGGTAATGTAATGAAAGCACATAGGGGGACATCATGTAAAGTAAACCATATATACTTAATATGTCAGTAATGATTAATTAATTAATTTATAATACTGATATTTTTTCTTAAGTGAAAACTGAGCAATGCTTAGCAGTGCTTACCTTTGCTCAGCTGGTTTGATTAGAAATTAATTCTAAGTAGCAGTTAGCTCAGCTAAGCGGATTTGCGTACAGCTAAGCACTGCTCAGTATTTTCCCCTTTAAGCACTGCTCAGCTCAGCTTAGCGAATTTGCTCTCCGCTAAGCTGTGCTCAACATTTTCAAAATGGTCTGATGATGGCAAAGGGCAGGAATATGGCCTTATTTAAACTGCACAGGTGGGAATACAGCCAGAACCTGTTGTAGCTTGATCTGTGCAGGAACCATGTCTGGCATTGGAGAGGGAGCACGTTTTCAGGCACAGCACTGGGGCATTCTGGAGTTCAGGGTCATGGCTGGACTCCTCATTGAACACCATGACGACAGACTGCTGCAGAGCCAGTACCAGGGCTCACAGTACAAAGCGGAGGCCTGGGACCATCTGGCACGTGACTTCACCAGTGCCACTGGAATTCCCCAAACTGGTTTGCAGGTATGGCATCATTATGCCGACCTAATGCATAGGAAGGAGGCACTCTTGGCCCAGGGGATCCAAGATGCTTGGGCACAGACTGTTCCAGTAGTTTGTAAGTATCTCATCCATAGCTGTTCCAAATTCTAGCCTGAGTATGTGATAGACAGGTGTGCATAATGTTTGTTTTTCCTCCTACAGCTGCAGCAGAGAGGGCTAACAATGTGGAGGCCCATGCAAACAGACTGTCAAGGCTGTGCCAACAGGCTGGTGAGTACAGATCTATCTTGCAGTAAACAGTGCAATAAATAAGAAGGAGTATATTGTTTACTGCCAGTAGGTATAGTGTGTTCTGTGTCTACTGAATAAATACAGTTTGCCAGACTAATATTCATCTACAGATATGCAGTAGTAAAGCACTGTGTCATATTACTAAAATAAAGACTTATGTCACAAATTGTTGCGTTTACTGTGGTATGTTGTTGTAGAAATAGAATGTGTACAGGTTCTTCACAGCATATATGGCTTTGACAGCATGCATTAACTGAGGTTGTTCTGAGAACCAGCTATTATGCAAAACAGTAGATTGTGGAGCTGTAAAACAAGATATAAATGAAATATGGTATGCACTAAGATCTAAACCCTGAATAGTAATGTGTAATGCATTATAGTGTGTCCCTTGCAGCATTGTCTTGTGTTAGCCTTTGATTTCCAAATTGTATTATTTCAAAGGATTAATACACAGTACACTAACTATCTGTCATGCATGAATCTCAGGATTACAAGGTCAGACTTTCTAACCAACAAATTATTAGGCAGAAATCAGTCAAGACAAGAAACAGCAGTTCCCCAGTAGCTCAGTGTGATGAGAAATAGCTTTGTTGTACATTTTTGCACACCCAGACATGGTTTGAATCCAGGGAGTGGTACTGAGATGTGTGTATATATACACTGAAAAATTCTTGAATATTTGTAGAAACAGCCAGATAGTGTTAACAGATATTTTCTCTACAGGTCTTACAGGTAAAGAAATGTTTGTAGTAGCTGCATGAAGGGTATACTAATACATCGTGTACAACTGTTCCACTGTCCAACCTCATGCCTGCAAATGACAGCAGGATAGGTACATACACCATACACTCTTCCCGATACATGTCTCTCAAGTGTCATGCTGTCACAGTTAGTGGTCATTGCTGTCAATTACCTTGGACACAGATAGGAATCCAGGTGAAGTATGCCAGTAGCACACTCACACAACATCAGTGCAGGGTACTCCTTTTTTGTCAGATATGTAACTGTGACAATTACGAGTCCCCTCTAGTAATTAATCCATAGTTGTCACAGTTTGCTCCATACCATTCCAGGTTTAACAGGTATGTATGCGCTACAGAATCTATGGGCCATAGGCAGATGCAAAGTGAGGACAGACCTGTAGAGTACTGAGCAGTAGTGCTGTGAAAAATAGAAGCCTACACAGTTTTTAATGGACTCCCCCCCCACACCCCTTATCTGCATCACTAATTATTATTCATATATTACAGGTATGTTTTTCTCAAAACCTAATGTTGGGACTTGTGATCTATTATTGTTCAGATATTTAATTGGTTGCATATTAACATACCTTGTCCAAATACCATTTTTGGTGGTCTGTTGCCATCAATGTAACTGGGATGCTGTTACAATGCTTACTGTTGCTCCATTTATGCATTTGATCTGTTTGTTATGCAACTGCTTCAAATCTGTTGTTTTGGGTTAATTAGAACATCCACGCATGCTGTTATAACTAATTTTGAAATGTTTAGCTCATGACTAACCACTCTATTTTGGAAAACTTCAACACCACAGCACTTTCAGGAAGGCAGATCCCAGCAGATCCACCTGTCCCACCTCATCTGTCCATGGCACTGGACTCCAGCACATCTGGGACCCAACCTGGAACTTCCTCCTCCTGCACCACCTTTGGGTGGAACCACCTCAGGAATGGGACCTGTCCCCCCCTGGGCACAGGTGCAGAGAGAAGCCCATCACCCACCACAAGTTTTGAGGTATGGTGTGCAGGATCATCTGCTCAGAGTTGGATGGATGGCTGAGCCAGATGGAAGGTCATCTGGTGCACCTCAAGGGTTAGGCTGGCCCTGTTGTCCAGCCCCCAGCACATTCATCTTTGGGGACGTGAAGGTGCAGTGGTGGCTGCCCATGGGTGGGGACCTCAGTCCCATTGTATCCATTTGGGGGCTCATGGGTCTCTGATTCCCAACCACCCTCCTCATCCAAAGTGTTTATCCCCATCATGTATCATATACTGCCCCTGTCTGCTGTCTTGTGTGCCTAGTCTGTCTGCAAATGAACCTATCCTACCCTACCTACTTCCCCAAACATACCTACAGCCCTTCCTCAACATCCCACTCTCACCTTAATAAAAATAAAGGGGCATCTGTCCTGCAAAAAAATCATTGCCCCATACATAGCTCTACATTGTGCCTCCATGTACAGTGACATAAATCAATCTACACTCAAATTACTCTACAAATGTATGTTGTCAATACCCCTCCCTGTGGGGTGTGAGGCTGTAAATTCCAAATTTTCCACGTCATTCACAGCTGTTGCTGCAGAAGAAATGCAGAGCTATGGTCCTTTCCTACACCCATCCTGCACATCCCTAGCTGCTTTTCCTAATGTTTTACCCCCTGCTTGCCCCCATTTCATCACTTTCCTATCACTTTTCTTTTCTTTATTTAAAATTAGCATGAATTTAAGTGGGAATAAGAGCCGCTAAGCAAAGTTAAGGGGCTCTAACCATCTCTTAGCATCACTAAGCTTCATGCAAAACTACACAAACCCACTTACAACAGCTTAAAAGTGCTTTAATCACTCTGTCTCAATCAGCCCTTGTTCTTCCCAGCAACAAAATACTTACCCTTGCCAAGTCACGAACCCAGGACCTGTCAATCACAGCAACCTACCACTACAAGATCTGAGCTGTGGGAATTTGTAATGCTTTTACACACATATCATGCATCACAGTCATTTAACATAAGGAGAAAAATACGCATCCCTGGCAAGTCATAAACCCAGGACCCTGTGCACTCCAGTCACAGCAGCTACTACTAATCCACATGAGCTGTGAGAATTAATAATGCTTCTAAATATATAATGCAGGATGGTCATCCAACATTAGGGAAAAACCTGTGGAATTAGTAACGTTTTATATATATATATATATATATATATATATATATATATATATATATATAGTCAACATCTTAGTGCAAGACATCTGCACAAAGCCTGACAAAGTGGGGGGACAAAGGCCAAAAAATAGGTACATATTTTAAATGTGGATTTTATAAGCTTAGAAAGTTGCTAGGGTATCACGGTTTGTTTTAACATATATTTTCTGATAGATTTCAGGTCTGAAACACAAATGATTGTCATCATTTAGTGACTTCAGTGCTCACATAATCCCAGTGATTTGTCAGAAATGCACATCAGTTATGGGGAACAGACCAAAAATATGAGCCACACATCTGGGCAGTGTATGAAAATCTGGACAGTGGAGAGGTATGACTGCAGTCATATAACAGAAGGAAAAAACACTGAGAGCTTCCAACCATTTCATCCAGAACCTTCTGAACTACAGTCAGGCCAACACAACACTAACCCAAATCAGCTCTGGGGAGTTACTCATGCATTTACAAATATATCATGCACTATATGGTTGTAACTGTAGTGAAAAAGAGACATTGGTGAGAAATTGTCTACTCACAACCATTTGCACCACAGTCACAGCAGCATACCAGTAAGCCAACTGAACTCTAGAGTTTAACGACTGTTTGAACAAACATGTCCTAATTGCCAGTCACATACTACTCTACATATACTATCCCAAGTCACAATGTAGTTGGAATCCTGAGGTGTTAGGGACATGTCTCAGTCTGGCCCTGCAAACATATACAACTGATAGACCATCAGCAACTGTAGCAGCATGCACAGTCAGATAGAAAAGGATCTATGACACCCACATTTGCCCCTCTCCTAACTCAGCCCAACAAACATTTACACACTACACTACTACACAATCTTGACAGTCTATTAATGGCCAGACATAAATAACTCTCAACTGTACAGATTTCCACAGAATGTCAGGGTGTGGGACCATATTTATGACCACTGCCTCATAACATTTCTAGGATTCTGCTAAATCACTGGGATGATTTCAGGAATGAAGTCACTAAATAATGATATTTATTTTTATTTATTTAACATTTGTTGACCGGGAAAGTCTGACTAGGACAGAGCCTATTTTCAGCAGAGGCCCGGGGAGAAACATTACCATACCACTGAACCTCTTAGCGCAAGACATCTGGACAAAGCCTGACATACTTGGGGGACAGAGGGCCAAAAATAGGGACATATCTTAAATAATGGTGTTATAAACTGAAAAAAGTTGCTGGTGTTACAGGGTTTGTAGTAGCATAACTTTTCTGAAGGCTATGAAGTCTGAAACACAAATGGATGTCATCATTTAGTGACTGCAATTCTCAGATTATCCTACTGATTTTGCCAAAAACAAAAATTGTCTGAGGAACAGACCAAACATAAGAGGCAAACTTCTGGACATTCTGTGGAAATCTGTATAGTTGAGAGGTATGTCATATACATATCACTGTCAGACTTCAAATCATGCAGAAAATGCATGTCCAGACAAACTCTGTTAATCTAGCAATCTTCTAACTATATAACAGCAATACTTACAATCTGTCCCTAATTCTGGAACTTTTGCCCCCATTTTGTTGGGCTTTCTCTACATTTCTTATTCTAAGAGGCATTTCCACCTATCCTCTGTGATGCTGTAGCTCCCACACCTCCATAATGTCCTCCTCACAGGCAAGGAAGCGGGGCAATGCCCACATGAAGGACTTAGTTACAGCACTGTGTTGAGGTCTACTTTAAGCCCTCGAAAGCAGTAAAACCTGAATTGCGCGACATGTAAAGAGCGAACCGCGAATACGTCAAACGAATGAAACCGCGAAAGAGGAAATATCACAATCGCATAGTTGGCCTGTCTGCAGTATAGCTCCATAAGGTAAGTGTGCGATAGTTATGGACCTTAGGGTTAGGGAGGGGTTAAGGTAAGTGCATAGGTAGGTAGTGTATGTAAGGTTTTGTGTAGGCATGTATGTAAGGTTTAGTGTAGGGTTTTGTTAAGTGCATGTGTGTGGAATATTTAGTTTGTTTGGGTATAGCTCCATAGGGGAAGTGTGTGGTAGATACAGACCTTAGGGCTAGGGAGGGGTTAAGGGTAGTGCATAGACAGTTGTGCATGTGGGGTTAGTGTAGGGTTAGAAGTAGGATTTTGGTGCTTTAATTTAGGGTTAGAAGTAGGTATTTGGTTAGTGTATGTATGTGTTTTTTTATTGTGTTTGGGTAAGTAGTGTGTTGTGGGTGGTGGGTTGGCTGACTTTGATGGTTTGAGGTTTACATTTTTGTGCTTTAGTACGTTCAACGTATCCGCGGTTCGCTCTTTATGTGTCATGCAATTCGTATTCGGGTTTTTCATGTTTTGAGGGTATAAAGTAGACGCCTGTGTTGCCATGCCATTGGCTAATGGAAAGACAACATAGCTGTTCTGGATGAAATTAACAAGTGGGAGACACCAGTTGGTGCACAGGCCATCACCTGCTCATGAGCATTACCTGCAAAAGGCAAGCTGCTGCCTATGCATAACAGGTCTGAGCCTTTATATGCAAATACTGCAAATATAGAAAGACACCCTTCTCAATTACTCTGAGAAAACACTACAGAACTACAGCAGGCATGTCAAACAATTAAGCATGTAATGGAATGCAGAAGGAGGGATGCAATAATGGAAAATAGGAAGGTAACAATAGGTCTCAACAAGACTTCCTGGACTATCATGTTGCTGTCCTGCACCTATGACCATTTCTTCTGGTTCTGTCTGCAGTGATATAGATCACAGTTCTGGCCCCTGAGTCACCCTAGCAAAGGTCAGCTCACATATGACTACTACTGGAGTGCCTGTTGTACAATACTGACTGTGACACTGCCAGGCCAACTACCTGGGATGTTGTAAATATTCATATGTCACTTGTGAATACTACTATGATATATATGCTTGTTTTACAAATGTAAGAGACCTACACAGGATATGTGCATAGTAAACAACTGGCACAGAAGTGTGTATTGAACTGCATGTGATATACTGAGCTCATACCTTTCAATTGCCCCGAGTTATGCACACTGACCACATGTGTGTCTCATATTTGTAGTCATTTTCTCATAGAGTTGTGCTATGTCTGGCAATATCATAACATAATAGCATACATTTGAATGTCAGATGTCATATCCTTCAGAGTATTCCTGTGAATGCAGAACCTACTGTGTTATCAACTGTCTTAAGTGTGTTACAGCAATATTCATAAAGTGTCACTATTGTTGGGCCATTGCCTCCCATTTATGTGTGCCTTTGTCCAGGATTCTTCCTCTAACAGGTTGAGAGGTATGACTGAGCTGCAAGAGTGTAAACACAGTGTACCATACTGACAAAGAACAGAAATGTATATCAAGTATTACCTGTGCACATGTATGTATTAATAGGTATAGATGGAAGCCTCAAACATACAGGCATGAGTTGCAAAACATCAGGTAAATAAGCTGTACTTGTTTTACAAATGTGTAATCTTCGTTTCGGTGCATCAAACAGACATAAATGTCTACAGCTACACGTTGTTGTATTGCCTTAAAACAGAAATGATTACTAGATTGATTATAATTACCACATTGAAATTGGAAAAGTGTTCAACTGTGTCATGACTTTGTGTCCAAGACTACAACAAGCATCTATATAAGCACCTACATAGCTGTATGGACTCAGCAATACCTTATTTGTAAAACTCACCTCCCCCAAGGTACAGTAACCCTCTGTGGTGGACAGCAGCAATACACAAACCCCATAATAGGTGGAAATATTGGATATACAGGGCCAAGAAGGAGCAGGTGCTTAATTGGAAGCAATCTCACTTCTGTCTGAACAAGCAAATAAGGTCACAGGTGAATTACTCTAAAGCTAACTATGAATACAAATTGGACACATCCATCAAGGCAAATTACAAGGCTTTCTTCACATATGTCTGCAATCTTAGAGGGAACAACCAAATCTACTCTGTAATAGTGGTCAATAACACCACATACACACATTGCATAGCTATAGCCAATATGCTGCAGACAGGTTAAGTGAAAATGCCAGCCACTATCCCCCCATCAGTATAGGAGGACATGCACAACACCCACCTCCTCCCCTCATCAACAGGGAGCAGGTCCATAATGCTGTCTCAAAGGTAACAAACTGAAGTCCCCATGGGACCTGATAACATCTCTGGCTGTGTACTACATGAACTCAGGCATGAGCTCTCAGCTCCATTACACACTGTAGTCCACCTAAGCCTGAGCACCTGTGTCATTCTATCTGCACAGGAGACAGCCACTCTCATCCCTCTACACAAAGGTGGAGCATCCACTGACTCAGCCAATCATATGCACATCAGCCCAGCTAACCTGATCTGCAACACCGGTGAAGGCATTATCAAGGACCTTATAAACAGGGACATTGGCAACCGGAAAATGCTGGAGCCCACACAATTTGGTATTGTCAAAGGGGGATCAGGCCTGTTAAACCTGCTCAGTTTATTTGAAGTGATCAACAAACACATGGACGAGGAGAAGATAGTGCACACTGCCTACCCAAAGCCCGTGACAGTAATCCCTGTTGGCCAAAATATATAAGCCTACACAGCTAGGCATCAACCTGTATGTTACTAGATAGGTAGCTAACTAGCTCAATGATAGTACCCACTCAGTCAAAGTAATGGAAGCCACCTCTAGTGGTAGACCATTAAAGAGCGGTGTATCCCAAGGATCTGTCTGGGGGACTCTACTGTTTGGGATATACTGTTCTGAGGTGCAAGACAAAAACAGTGGCCTGTGGCTGACCAGGTTTACAAATGACTGCAAGTTAGCCACTGCCCTACATCCCCCTAGTGATGTGAGCATCCTCCAAGAGGCCCATACCCAAATCAATGACTAGTGCCAAAAGCATTGCCTCAAACTGAATGCCAGGGAATGCATCATTATCCCTGTTGTGGTAGATGTCATCCACAGGAGTCATGACAGGGATAACAATGCACTCAGCATGCAATCAGATGTGAGGCGACTTGTGCACCAAGTTTGATAGCAACCTGACAGTTTCCAAATGCATCGGCACCATTGCACAGAAGGCTGTCTACATGGCCCACATCACAAATAAGGGTATGCCATTCAGGAACCAGGAGGCCAGAGCATCCCTGTACTCCACCCTTGTCAGACCCATTACTGACTACAGTGGGTCATTTGGCATGTACCTTGCCAACCACATGTAGCAGTTGCAGAGACAACAGAGGTTCCTGACCAGGAAAATCCAGGGTCTGCAACACCTATCCTATACAGATTGGCTGAAAGCCCTGTCTTTCTACTCAGTCTCATACAGACTGATCATAGGTTACATGTTTCTGGTATACAAGGCCATTCCCAATCCAGCCTTGATGGAGCTTTTGCATATCTGTAAGACAGACCCCACTCATGCAACTCACACACAAGGCCCTCACCTGATCTGTTACATGAATAGCACTTGTTGGTGAGATACATGTCTGTCTCACACAATATACTCTCTGTAAAATACATTCCCACCCCATGTTTAGCAGCGTACCTCCCTAGACTTCTTTAAGTAGAAACTGGATGACTGCATGGGAAACACAAAATACATCCCTGGGATTTCAAACAGGGTCCCAGTTGGACGGGGGAAACCGGTGATGACTTTTAGGGTACATGGTCAAAGATCTTGGCTGGGCTTATGAGGACATCCAGGATAATAGCCTAGTATCATCCTATGAACATATGCATCTAGTACTTTACACATTTCCTGTATGTATTGCAGACTGTCCAGCAATGTTGTCATACATGTACCCCTGTGAGTCTGAACTGTACAGTTGCTGCATTGATAGAGTATTCACTTGTTCCTTTATTAGTTATTATCATATACCGTTACACCTTGTCATTGTGGCTGGTCTGTATAGCACTAAGCCAGCTCTTAGAGTACTCGCTTATGCATATGGTGACACTGTATAGCTCACTCCAATAGCTCTGGTCTTGGTCACACTTACCATTTTGCTAATAGGCTCATCACACTGTAGGATGTGTCACCCTTTGTTGAGGGCCTTACAGTAGCTGTTAAAGAGATGGATTTTGGCTGTCCAGACTACCTTAAGGTTTGGACTGCAGGGCCCATAGGTATCAATGTTGTGCCAGACTTTAACAGGAGTATGCATGTTTGTGTGTGTGTGTGTGTGTGTGTGTGTGTGTGTGTGTGTGTGTGTGTGTGTGTGTGTGTGTGTGTGTGTGTGTGTGTGTGTGTGTGTGTGTGTGTGATTCAAAACTCAAATAGCAAAGTGTGTGTCATGTACTTGATCAGGGACCCAAAGTACTAGTCGGACAGAGAGGCTGACAGATGTTTTGGATTGACTGCTCTGCTGACATGTTAACCTCATAGGTGTGCCAGTGTGCAGTGTTATTGGGGATATGGAGAGAGAGAGGGAGACATGATCCCCACACTGACTGCGAGCTCTGTGTGCTCTGAAGGGTAATTGTACTTTAATGTGCATGTACTTGTCATCCTGCCATCATGTACATCCAACACTGGTGGTACTGGTGAATATATAGACTCCCTGATGATTGGGCCAGTGCAGGGGTGACACATTGACAGTACGTACTGGTGGATACAGATGGCATATCACATCATGTACTGTCATTGAGTCCCTCTTAGTCTGACAATGTCGTACAGGGTTATTTCACAGATTACTCAGGTCTCCTTGACCATTCTTGGCATACTCTGCCTAGGTGAGTGTGTACTCAACACCTATATCTGATTGCCTCGCACTTATGGCTACCATACCTGGCGACTCCTGCAGCAGGACAGCAAGTTATAGGTAGTAGTAGTGGGTGGATGCTGGCACTGGGTCAGTAGCAGTGCATACATACTGAGCATACAATGTAAGGAAATGGAAACAGTATCAGATACCCAGGTACCATTACTGTGCCCCCAGGGGTCTGGCATTCCACAGACACATTCCCCATACTATGTGGACGAACATCATGTACTGTTCAACTGGTGGGCAAAAATACACATTTGTCTGGCAGGGGGTTGACATCTTTCAGGCACATGTACACATTCCACAAACATCTAGGTGCTAAGGATGTCAGACACCTATGAGGTGGTCACCCTACAACACATATGCACTGATCTCAGTTATTGTGTAGCTCAGATGTTCATGGAATGTCCATATGCTCCTGTAGGACCACTCACCTATTTGTGGGATATAGGTTTCAATACATGGTACTGTGATGCTGACCATAGGGGACACCCAGCAGTCGATGGCACATATGTATGTGGACACATCACAACACAGTCTGTCACAGCAGACAGGCCACTTATGGTATTCCACATACCATACCAGGTTACTAGACTATGGGCCCTGATTTGCCATATCCCTAGCCCATATGTATTCAAGGCAGCAGCTGATGTCTACATCCAACAGGGACACAGGTGGTATCTCAAGGGTGTATGTGCCGCTAACCATCCAGTTGACCATGTTACACCTGATGTGGGCAGGGTGTCCATTCCCCAGCAGGGTAATTGTATGTGACAAACACCCAAGATGTCAACAAGGCAGTCCAGGTCACTCACCAGGTGGAGGTGTTGTGTGTGTGTGTGTGCGTGCGTGTCTGTGTGCGTGTCTGTGTGTGTGTGTGTGTGTGTGTGTGTGTGTGTGTGTGTGTGTGTGTGTATGTGTGTGTGTGTGTGTGTGTGTGTGTGTGTGTGTGTGTGTGTGTGTGTGTGTGTGTGTGTGTACTTATTAACAGAGTGGAGCATGACCTGAATTCATGCAGCAGTCCTAGCAATGTGGAGTGTGTGATTGACTGGCATGCCAGAGTGAGGAAACTCTTGAGGAGTATGTATGACACCAGGTAGAGGCTTGGCCTCATAGCCCATAGGTGTACGGTAGATGTCTAATGGCCTGTTATGCCCCTGGTAGGGAACTTCTGTGATGTCCCCAGCTGCTTCATGTGCTGTCTGATGTGAATGATGAATGGAGGATTATGCAAATTAATGGTCCTCATTGGGAGGAACATGACACATCAGGACCAGGAGTGCAATGCATGTTGTAATGCCAGTATGGTGAAATTACCTACACACATACCATGCTGATAGATGGCAGGGTATGATGTGGTTGTTAGCAGTGGATAGTGTTAGCAAACGTGGATGTGCAGGATCTGTAGATAATATTGTCCAATGTATGAGGTCCTGTGATGTGTTTCCCTGTGCATGTTTTTCAGGTGGAATGTCACATCAGTGGCAACCATCCTACTCAGATGAGGAGACTGCAGCAATAATTGATGCATTACAACTGCATCACACAGTCCTCCTCAGTTGGAGCAGACAGCAGCTGCAAGAACAGCCCACACTGTGGATCAAAGTAGTCACCAATGTAAACAATGTGGGTTAACATGGCTGAACTTATGAAAAGTTCAGGCACAGGGCAACTGACCTTATACACCATGCCTGGCAAAAGGCTGCTGCTGTAGCCAGGGACCATACAGCCACAGGTGGGGGTCCTGCTACGCAGGCCCCGCTGACACCAACAGAGGAGTTCCTTGCCAACCTTGGGGTAGCCAATGCACTCCAGGAAACCGTACACACCCATGTTGTGGAGGTGGGTGGCACCCAGACAATAGGCATGGAGTGTCCAGGTAGCTCCAGTGGGCATCAGTTCAATACTGTATCATTCATATTGGCATCAGTAGAGTATCTAGATGCATATGTCAGGTCAAACTGCATTTGTGGGTGGGATTTTGTAATGCACACAAGTGCACATCTATAGTGAATGACAGCAAATTGTGTAGTATCAGAGCTTGTACTGCAGAAATGCATTATTTATCCTGTGCTAATGGCAGATGTGAGTCTGCTGACAATACCTCTCCCCCACAACTGCAAAGGTCCCTCTGGTCTGGATGGTGAACAGCAGCCTGAAGTCGCTGAGTATGGAAATGTCTTGGTGTGGCTCACCAATACCCTAGGCATGTTAAAGGCATGCATTTTTCCAAGCACACAACTGTTACTCTTAGCCATATTACAATATGTGCATGTTCACTTGTGGTGGGGTTAACTGCAGTGCATCACAGTAGTCATCACAGGAGCCTATTTGCAGGAGCTGTAATATTTCTGTAGGTGTTGCCACTGTGCTACACAGATGTACAATAATAATGTGTACATGGGTGCAGTGTGTGTTAGGTGAAGGTTTATCACCTACTACCACTCCTCTTGAATCTCAGAAGTGTATATTAGTAGCAACATTAAGTGGACATAACTGCACTGCATGTTGTTGAGGGCCTGTCCAGAGTGGGTTTGTTGTGGTCTGATTGTGTATTGTGTATGTCATCATCCAGATATTGTGTGCTCTGTATAATGCCTTTGTGCCACCTCACCTGTATGTCTCTGTGTGTGTGCATGTGTGTGTGCGTGTGTGTGTGTGTATGTGTGTGTGTGTGTGTGTGTGTGTGTGTGTGTGTGTGTGAGTGTGTGTATCAGCAAACCTTATAGTGCAGGTACTAATTGACATATGTTGTCTTCCCCTCAAAGGTGAACATGGGGGTCGGTGTCCCTCCCACTCACAAACTGATGTCAATGTCTTTGCAGACTCTGATGATGATGGTGGTCATAGTGAGGCACAGGGGAGGTTGTCAGGAGTCTGTGCCATTGGTTGGTATCCCACTTTCACCCACAATGTCCCTGCACACAGTCAGTATGCCCACACATACCCAGTCCCCAGCAGCCACAGATAATGGACAGCTGGATGGTGATGGCATGTAACAGGCTTGTGTGGTGACTATGGCAAGTGTGAGTGTAGACACTAGCCATAGCCAGACAGCAGGTGAGGTCCCACACAGGTGGATGGACAGGGGTGTTCAAAGGAAGTCTGCTGCCCATCAAGCCCCTGTGGCAAGTGTCACAGCAGGTGTCACCAGATGCATGTTTTGGTCTATCATGGAGACACAGGCACATTCTGAATGCAACATCAGACAGATGCTCAGGGTCATCAATGCAACACTTCCTGCCATGCGTGATGACCTCCATGGCCTTGGTGATGCCAGACGTTGTTATGCTGATGCTATGGATAGATAGTGGGGTGAGACATTGTCAGTCCTCAACCATGCAGTGTCTGTGCTGGAGAATGTGGTGGGAGTAGGGCGTCAGCCATGTGAATGTAGGTCAGCAACAAGATCAACTGAGACTCCACGGCGTCATGCATATTCACACTCCCATAGTGGCAATACCACCACCACTACTGAAGGGAGGGTGCTGTCTACTACGTCTCTGGCAAATCACACCACACCCTGTGCATATGATGATACCTGTGCCACATTCCTGTTATCCATACCATTGATGCAGGGACATGCTAATATGGGGCTCATGTACAGGGTGAATATAGTACAGTGTAGTAATGTAATGCTGTGTAAGGTGCTGTCTACTGGCAATTGTTATGGGTACACATCAAAGTGCCTGTACCTTTTTAGCCATGATGCATTATTGCTGTTAGTACAGCTGATTGAATGTAGTCTCACATGCTGTATTCTGTTTGTGTTCCAGGTGTCTGTGTGCCTGCAGTCTGTGGGCCTGCCAACATTACCAATGAGGAGTATGGCAGAATGGAAACACAATGACTTTTTAATAGCCAAGGTATAGCTGTATATGTACATGTTTACCAGGTGTGTATGCATGCAACAGTGTGTGAGGGAAACTGGTGGTAGACAGTGTGACCTTGCATATATAACCCTTGACACAGCCAGCTAGCCTTCATACATGTCACCTTGGTATGCTGTATGTACCACAGGCTCATACATACAGAGGAGGTTACTTGAGTACTAGCTCTAGATCCCTCACAAGCCTAGCCATTACTTTAATCCCAACAGATTCACCTATCTCGTGGCCACCAGGTAGTCACAGGGCCTTCACATGTCTACATATTGCACACATATAGGCAACACACAATGTGTGTGTGACATTATTAGTTGTGGAGTGTGGGACACAACTTGTAGTAATGTGACAGTTGGCAGCATATAGCATGCTCATGGCAAGTGCAACACACAGGATGTCCTCTGGTTTGCTAGTATGACACTTTATTTGTGTGACATTACCTTAGCTTATAGTATTTCTCATGACATTAAGGTGCTTCTGATGTGCAATCACTACTCTATGCAATCAGTACAGAATTTTATGAGATGTTTCTTGTCCTACAGTCTTGGGACCTCTGTTTTAGTTGTTGTCACAGGTTACACCTTGCCAAACATGGACTGCAACCTGCAGGGTGGTACAAACATACCTCTCAACTGTATAGTTTCCACAAAATGCCCTGATTCTTGCCTCATATTTTTGGTTCATTTTCTCATACACCTGTGTTTTTCTGGCAAATTGATGCCAAATCATTGTGGGTTGATGTCAAAACATAATGGCAGACATTATTAGTTGCACACTGTATACCTTTCAGACCATTGGCTAATACAAAACCTGTTATTCTGTCACTTTTTTATGTTTGTAGGAGCAATATTTGACAAGTGTCCCTATTATGTGGCCTTTGTCACCCCATTATTTATGGCTTTGTAAACATATCTTGCTCTAAGAGATTGGGAGGTATGGGTACAGATGGTGGCCATACCTCTGACCTCTGCATATGTGTGAAGATTGTCATGATGTCTGACACATAATTTCTTTACATCTGTCATACACTTGTGGTTTTCTGGCCAACTTCTGGTAAAATCATGACAGTCTGACTTTGTAGATTAAAGAAGGATATTGTCATGTAACAACACATACCCTTTGAAAGGTGCATTCAAGAGCATGACCTTTTTCTGATATCTATTTCCCATGTGTGTCACAGTAATATGTGATGGGTGTGCTCAATGTTTGCTGTTTTCCCAAGCTTCCCATATGGCTTTAACCAGATATCTTCCTGTGAGTGGTTGAGAGGTATGCTGGTACACACATACATTCACACACACACACACACACACACACACACACACACACACACACACACACACACACACACACACACACACACACACACACACATTCATGACCTGCCCCTGCTGATAGCCAAACTTCTACCTGCCCAGTTTTACAAATGATACTGCTAGATACATAACAGAAACACCACAGAGGTAATGTAGTGTTGCAATGTCTGCCACTACTGTTCAAGCGGGTGACAATTGCAGGGGCTATTAGGATTGCCAATGGTGGGGTCAGAGGCCTTCAACATGGTAGATGCACCTATAACACACACACTGCTGCATGGTGACATGCATTGAAACACACATCCACACCAAGTTGACTCTTCTTATATTAGATGACCCACCTATCTATTTATGTACAATACACAATATGATGATTGCATGCACCACAGTACCTTTGTGTTAGAAACAGTGTAACTCTGCTTGTAAGGTGGATGACATCTGTAGGGGCTATAACTAGGTTGGCAGTGGGGGACGTAACATGGTGGAAGAGGCACACAAGATGGTATAACCATTGCATGCACACAGTAAGACAGCCACAGCGGATATGCATACAGTAACACATACACAGTTGCCAATAGATTACTAACCCTACGTATCCACTTGTATGAACTATAGTGCTTTGTACACATCACATGCACCATAGAGAATATATGCTTGGGATATAACTGACTTCCTTTTAGAACAAGTAATCTTGGGAATGCATTCATGGATGGTGGGATAAAACACCCAACATAGCAACTCGTCTCATATATTGCTCTTACATACCTGGACAAGTGGGAAAGTAACAGACTTTGTATCGGCATGATGTTTCAGGCAGGTACAACGTCTGATGCTGACATGTTTGTCACTATAGTAACTGTAACATATTTTGCAATGATTACTCATAGATACCCATTGTTAGTGGACACAGACCACATATAGGTTGCAAACATTTGAATATTCCATACACATCTGTACAGATGACTGGTATAGCCTGTATAGTTTAACATGGTGCATGTCAGGCAGATGCCATTAACTGCTTCCTTAAAGTAATGTCATGGGGAGGGGGTCAACAGGCCTTAAAATGGTTTAACTGACACACACAACAGCCACAGGGGGTATGCTTCACACACAAACACACACAGTACTATAGTTGCCCATATTGGGAGTAGAGCCCCTACCTATTTAATTATTTGTACTACAGCATTACACAGTTATTGCATGCATCACAGAATTAATAGGGCTGAAGAGTTTATACAGGTACTTCTAAGGTGAATGGCATCAGCTGGCCTTGTAAAGTAGGGAAATGTGAAGTGTACTGGGTGGAACACACCTCAAAATAGTATAACACACACCACCAGGGATATGGTTCACACACACACACACACACACACACACACACACACACACACACACACACACACACACACACACACACTTACATTTGGCAGGACTGAGGTTAGAACTCCTACCTATCTAGTTATTTGTACTACAGTGTTACGCAGTTATCGCATGTGCCATGAAGCTTATAAGGATGATGACTGTACAAAGGTACCTCTAAGATGAATGACATCAGCGCCCCTTGTGAAGTAGGGCAATGGGAAGTATACTGGTTGGAACACACCTCAAAATGGTATAACCCACCCCACAGAGGATAGGGTTCTCAACCCCCCACACACACACACAGTTGCCAGTATTGATTTTAGAACCCCCACCCTTCTAATTATCTGTACTACAGGCTTACGTAGTTATTGCACATGCCACGGAGCTTAGAGGGCTGAGGGCTGTCCAAAGATACTTCTAAGGTGAATGACAGCAGGAGTCCTTGTAAAGTAGGGCAATGGGAAATGTACTGGGTGGGAAACACCTCAAAATACTTTCAGCTACAAACATACACACTTACAAACATACTTAAATGTAAACACACACACACACACACACACACACACACATACACACACACACACACACACACACACACACACACACACACACACACATTAGCCAGCACTGAGATTAAAACCTCTACCTATATAGTTATTTGTACTACAGTGTTATGCCGTTATTGCACATGCCATGAAGCCTATAGTGCTGAGGGCTGCCCAAAGATACATCTAAGGTGGATGACATCAGCAGCCTTTGTACAGTAGGGCAATAGGAAAAGTACAGGGTGGGATTGACCTCAAAATACTTTGACCTACAAACATTTATACACACACTTAGATCCACATAGACATTAGCCAGCACTGAGAGTAGAACCCCTACCTATATAGTTATTTGTACTAAAGTGTTACATAGTTATTACACATGCCACAGAGCTTATATGTCTGAGGACTGTCCAAAGGTACTTCTAAGGTGAATGACATTAGCAGCCATTGTAAAGTAGGGCAATGGAAAGGGTACTTGGTGAGAAAGGCCTCAAAATACTTTAACCTACAAGCATGCAGACTTACAAACACTTATAGATACACACACACACACACACACACACACACACACACACACACACACACACACACACACACACACACACACACACACAGACACACACACATGCCGGAACTGAGATTAGAACCCCTGCCTAGTTAGTTATTTGCATTATACTGTGACATAGTTATTGCATGCACCACAAAGCTTATAGGGCTGACGACTGTCCAAAGGTACTTCTAAGGTGAATGACATCAGTAGCCCTTGTGAAGTAGGGCAATGGGCAGTGTACTGGGTGGGAATGGCCTAAATGTCTTTAACCTATAAAAACACACACACTTACATTTGGCAGGACTGAGGTTAGAACCCCTACCTATCTAGTTATCTATGCTATAGTGTTACACAGTTAAAGCACACGGCACAGAGCTTTTTGGGCTGACAAGTGATCAAAGGTACTTCTGACATGAATGACATCAGCAGATCTTGTACAGTCGGGCCTTTGTATGTGTATTGCGGGAGTAAGACTTGCAAAAACACACACACACGCACACACACACACACACACACACACACACACACACACACACACACACACACACACAAAGGCGGGTGATGTAATATTACAACCCCCTACCTCAGTACTATTATACAATGGGGCTCACCTTCATGCTGGCACATGCAACTGGTTACAGTTGGTATGCAACTGTCTGCAGAAGGACATCGGTCTATGCCTTTCAGGGTATCCCTGTCTATGATGCAATCTCTGTGTGTGTCTTCCTGTGTCTCTCTGTCTCTCTCTCTATCACTATCTGTCTCTCTCTTCCCCATGTCTATGTGTGTGTATGCTTGAAATATTGTTCTATATTGCCCATATATATGTCTGTGTATCACAAGCAACAGATGCAGATATATCACATAGGGCCACCTACAGCTGTAGGAGGGTACTCCTGTCTGACGAGTGTGAGTAGAGACGGTTAAGGGTTACGGAGCTGTCTGTATGCAAAGACATCTATGCACAACACAGTTATATACTCCAATGTGGGTTTAGACATGGGCTGTCCCATGCACGATACAATTATATACTCTGATGTGGGTTTAGACATGGGCTGTAATTTTCTAAGTGTATGCGTATGCCCAGTATGACCTTCTTTAGTAAGAGTGGGACTCCATTCCAGGGATAGTTGTATTCCGGTCCGGTGTTTTGTGTGCTACAGCCATACCTGTCAACTTGTTAGTGCAAGAAATATGGTGATAGCCTGCCAAAATGGGGTGACAATGGCCCAAACATTGGAAGATACTATAACTATTGCTCTTATTAATATAGAAAGATGCTAGAGTAACAGGATTTGTTTTAGCAGAGATCTTCTTCCATATATGTTGTCTGACACCGAAATATATTGTGTCATTACTTACTGACAGAAATCCTCAGATCATCACAGTGATTTACCCGGGAAATACAAGATGTATGATGCACAAACTGAAATTGTGAGCAAAACTATAGACATTCTTGTCCAATCCAGCTGGTTGAGAGGTGCGGCTACAGCTGACTGGCTGATGAACCTGTGTAAACAGTCCAGCACCTCAGTGACATACTGGCTGGGCATCTCCTGCTTGTGTGATATTCTTAACTGATAAGCCATATCCTGGTGTGAGTACAGAGTGCATTCTACTGAGCAGAGATGTCCATTATATGTGTGGGATATATTCCACATAACACTATGATTTCCAGTTATGTCAGTGGCAGAGCAGTATAGAATAAAGTGGTAAACCACTGACAGACATTTGTTTATAGGCTGATAGGTTGATATGACGTTACTAGGCTATTAGACCTGAAGACCTTATAACCCTCACAGACGAGAGTGTAGCCCATGTTAAGACATGTCAGCATCCAGAGCCCCTGTCCAGCAGGGACACAGGTGGAGTCACAGGACTGTATATTCTGTTTCTCATGCACTTATACAGGGAGCACTTCACAATGGGTTTGAGGCACTCGGCTTGATGTGGACAGGGAGTGTAGTCCACAGAAGGGGGAATCTGTGGGACACATATCTGTCACACCCACAAGCCCTATTGATATCACAGACCAGGTTGATGGTGTGCCTACAAGTTGTTCAAGTGGGCCAACAGTCCCATCACAGCAGGGTCTGGATTGCTTTGTATGCCAGACAGAAGTCACCTGTGAGGAGTCTGTCTGGAAATGAGTGAAGGGAAAGTGCTGTTAGCCTATCTGTTTAGGGTAGGTGTTTGGGGTCCTGGAATCTCCTGGTGAGGAACCTCTGTGGTCTCTCCAACTTTGAGAGGACAGTGATCCCCTGTTCCCTAGTGATAAGGGTTGGGTGGTCAGGTACTGGGGATGTCCTGCTTTCCTGATGGAGGGGCAGAGGAGAGACATTCCCACTGAATCTGTCAGCCAGTAGATAGGCTATATCTACAGAATTTGTGTATGTGGTATCCTTGACCACCAGTTCTGCACAGATCTAGGAGCTTCCTTTGTGAATGCAGACATATGTTAGGAAGGCCATATGACTGTCTGTCTTAGATGTGGGCAATTTAGACTTGGCGATGCCTTTAGAAGATTTCAGTGGTGCTCCTATTTGTTTGCTCAGGTTAGGGGTGATTACTTCTAATTGTGCACCTTCTCAGTCCTAGACAGCAATGTCATCCTTTTGTTACATAATTCCTTTATTGCAGATATTTGCAGACTGGTTTGCTCTCCCTTGTGGATGATCATGTTGTCCTGTCAGGTATTCCTGATTCCATGCATCTGTATGTATATATATATATATATATATATATATATATATATATATATATATATATATATATATATATATATATATGCTGGTATAGTACTTTTGTGTACATTTGCACATTGGTGCCTCTGCCTCCAGTGGGGTAAGGGGCTGTTCAGCTGTTTATACGATCCCTCTGGTGGTTGTGCTCAGCTTGGGGACATTTTCATTTTACCATGGGTAGGGGGGGGGTCAGGATAGATGGTGATATTGAACGTGACCATTTTTTGCCGGATCTTGCCAAGGAGAATGATACCATAGGGATGCTGCAGTGGTTAATCAGGTTGCTTACTGCCCAAGTCCAACATATGTATCACATCCTGTGGGGGTATCAGGTAGCTGACCTAAAGATTTAGCATCGATAAGGTGGGGGAATCTCTGTGCATTTCTGTTCTGGCATGATTGGTTTTCAGATCAGTGGTTGGGTAATATAAGTAAAGGACTGAATCTTGATAGATTTGTAGCAGGCCAGATATGTGGGGTGGGTATCCTGAGTCAGATATGTTTGCATGTAGCTACCCATAATTTGTATAGGGGCCTTGTCATCGGTTGATTGCACTTGAGTATCTTGTGTGTGTCAGACTCTTTGACTGGTATGGAGGTATGTGTTTGTCTAGTATGTCTTCATACACCACCTCCTTTGGCTTTGCTGCCCACATTTTGGGTTGTGGCTGTGAAACTGTAAGTGATCAGGTAAGGATGGGTTGCTCCCCACAGTTGTGGGCCAGGTTTCTGTGAGTGCACAAATGTTACCATCTGCCAGGGTTACAAATGCCTGAAATGAATACATTTTCCTGTTTATACTTCAGAGTTTAGCAGCATGGCCTTTACTTTGCATTTTGTTGAGTGTTATATGTTGGCAGGATTGACCCCATGACTTACCCTAAAAAGGCACTATGGAGGAGGCAAGGGCCTTTGCCAGTGGCCTGAATGCCAAGTGAGACAGATGCAGGCCTAATCTAGCAAATAAGCGTGGTCTGTCAGTCATATGTTCCCAGGCTGCCAGGCAGTGGATTTCCCTGGGATGACACTAGTAAGTAAGCCAGTTGTTACTGACAATCATTTTCTGTTTGTATTGAGCCATCATTCCAGGTGATGGCAGAATGCTGCTTAAGGCTAGGGACATACATGCATGGGATACATATTCAGCAAACTGAATCATGTCTGTCTTCCTATAGTCCAGGAAGGTACATCTGATGTTGTTCACACTGCCATGGACTAGGCCAGAGAGATAACAGTACCTGTCGTGGAGTGACCTGAGTGTATGTGTGATATGTCGGATTCTGTCACCTGAAAGACAAGTGAGCATGACTTTCTCCTTATCTAGCCTGGTGAGAGACACATCTGTGTGTCTCATGATGGTGTCTCCTATGAGTAATATGCTTATGCTAAGGCCTTAGTGGTTGCGAGGAACTGGTGTATGGACTATGCATGTTCTGTGGTGTGTAGGTTTGTGGAGTTCCCATGTGTTTTTGCCTCTGAGGTGTCCTTTGTTTGCATTTTTGTTTTGTTGTGGACCCCCACTTACTTAGGTGTGTAGTTGTGGGTGATGTTTACTGACTCCATACCCTGCAGGGTACCTATTTTACTGCATAATTTGTTCTGGTGTGCACATTTTCCATTTGTCTGGCCAGTGGTTCCCCTTCTTCTTATGAGTGTCTCTTTGTACGTCTGTAGTCCGATCACAGGCTTTGCACACAGTGGCTGCTGTTATGTATTTGTATTTCTGGTGTGAGCAGGGTAGACACCTTAACATCACACACTGGGTTATGAGCTTCACACCTCTGAGTGTACCTATTTAGCAGGTTGTCCATCATTGCACCACTACATCTGCTGTGGTCCTCAGAAGGCTTGTGTTGCTATATTATTATGAGGCTACATGTTGGTCCTAGCTGTCAAACTGTCACAGATTGACAACTGGACAGGCACATAATAATGTTCTTCCAAACATAGACAGTTGGGGGACCGGTTTGGTATTTGCTTGCTTTTTCTTATGGGTATGACATCTGCTTCTCCACTGTCTGCCATTGATGTTTTGACATGAACCTTTCTTGTTTTGTAAATAGTTTGGCAGGCAAATGCAATGTTAGGACAAGCATAACAGATATACGTGGCATACCTGTGGTCTGTCTGTGACAGCCTGTCATTCTAGGGGTATGGATGGTGGCCAGTGGCTTGTTGTCAGTGCTGACACAGTCAGGTGGCAGCCATTTATAACCTGGCAGTACACTAATTTTTCAGGTACCTGCTGTCCTTCTAGGCACCATACATCTCAACCTCTTAGAGCCAGAAATCTGGAGAAAGACATAAAAAATTGTGTGACAAAGGGCCAAAAATAAGGACAGATGTTAAATATTGTTCTTACAAATGTAGATAGCTGCTACACTAACAGATTTTGCATTAGCATGCATTTTTCTAAAGGGTATGAAGTCTGAAACTAAAATATGTTCATTATTTTGTGACTTTAGTTTTTCATGATTTGCCAGTGACTTGCCAATAAACCAAAATTTCATGACAAACAGCAAACTTATGATGCAAAACTCTGGACATTCTGCAAAAATCTGTACAGCTGAGAGGTATGCTAGGCACTGTGTAGGTTACACTGAGCTTGGTACTGTCTGTATGAGTGACCCCCCTGTCCCTGACTTGTTCATCTTTCCTGCAGTAATGGATATTGACCTCTGGACAGTGTGTACAGGTCCTACTGTAGGTGTAGATGACATGCAAAATAGTTGGCACAGAAAGTCTTGGAGCATGGACCCTGTCAATCACAGTACTGTACCTAGGCCACTAAGCAACTACAGCCAAGTGTAAGTGCTGCCCACTTTCTGACAGTATTAACCACACATATACATAGGTCATCAATCCCTGCATATTGTGGACATGCAACAAGTTATTGAGTTGACTGGGACAGCCCTGGGAATGTGTGCTCCACTGCTATTACCCTGCGACTATACATGTTACTCCATTTCTATGGGGGCACAGGTGTGTTGCAGGGGGGCATACCTGTCAACTGTACACATTTGCACAGACTGTGCAGATGTTGGCTTTACTTTTTGACTACATTTAGCATAGTGTTATGCCTGCCTTGGAGAATACTGGCATATCACTAAAGACTGAAGGTTAGAATGTAATAGCAGACATTTGGCTTTCAGACTTCCTACCATTCATAGACTTCATGCAACTGCAAGACCTGCTGTGATATCACTGTGCAAGTCTGTAAGAGGACTGTTTCACCATTGTCCCTATTTTTGGGCTTTTACCAGACATATCTTACTGGATTTCTATGGCTGACTTGCTGGGAGGGGCTGAGGGGTGAGTATGGGACCCCAACATTGACATCCATGCATGTAACCTATGACCTCCCCAGTTTATTTGTCCCCCACATACATTGCAGTGAGTTTTGTCAGCTAGGGGACTACTGCATACTCTGCAGAAGCCAGTACTGGGCAGACATTTCCTGTTGTCCACATAGCTGTCACTTGTCTGCTGCTATCCCGGTAGGCCACCCCATTCCCTTGCATATATGCAGCAATACCTGAGATATGCTACCGAAACATACTACTGCATTCATCTATTGTTAAGAAGAGTGAATTACCTTGCTCCTGATGCAGTTGTGAGGATGGTGCTTGAGTGCTGACTCTGGCAGATGCATGCAGTACACAGCCTATACATGGTAAGGTACAGGTAGTGTGATGTGTGTGGCATCCATTTTAGTGTGTGTGTGTGTGTGTGTGTGTGTGTGTGTGTGTGAGTCAGAGAGAGGTGTCAGTCCCTGGGTCCCTAGGGTGTCAGTGTGTGTACTATGCGTTGCCTCTTTGCCAAGGCCAGGGCATACAGGGCATGTCTACATCTGCCTACAGGGGCAGGCTCAGGAGGTTCCTCCTCTGAGTCCCCCTGTACCTGTGGAGGCTTTGACAATGGTGGGGGGCTGTGTGCCCCTTCCTTGTAATGTTCCTGCTACAGCTGTTTCTTCAGGATCATATTGTGTAGCATGGCACATACTATGAACATGTGCACACATGTGGCTGGAAAGTACTACAAGGATCCACTAGATATGTCAAGGCAGTGGAACTGTGACTTGAGCATCCCAAACACACACTCTATAATGTTCCTAGTTTGTACGTGTGCCTCATTATGGCATTCTTCAGTGGGTACGGGTGCATTTCTGATGGGTGTCATCATCCATGGTTCCAGTACGTAGGCAGCATCCTCCATGAGATGGCCATATGGGATGTCCCCACTGGCAAATGCCTGGTACAGCTGTGAGGCATGCCAGATGTGGGAGTTGTGATAGCTGCCAGGGCTGCCAGCACACACATTTATGATAATGTCCTGGGCATTGCACATGACCTGGCAGTTAGTGGAGTGATTGACATACACTCTACCATCTTCACCAAGTGGTGCTTTGATGTGGACGTGAGTGCAGTCTATGGCACCCAGTACCTCTAGGTAGTCTGCTACATGGTGGAAGAGAGATGCATACTGCTGGTCCTCTCCTCAGGGGTGCTGGGAAAATAAATGTGTTCACCGGCGTGTGGTCACATGGCATTCAGGAACTGGTGGACTACCCTGGATGCAGATGCCTGTGAGACCCCCATGATGTACCCAGTAGGTCTTTGGAAAGTGCCTGTAGCTATTATTCTTAAGGCTACACATACCTTGGTTTCAACTGGGATGGGTTCCTCTCTGTTGGCTCTGGGTCTGAGGTGAGGCCAGCAGAGCTCAATGAGTTGCCAAAGTATGTCCCTGTCCACCCTGTAGGGCTCTAGTATCTGCAGATCATGTAGCCCCTGGAAGGTTACCCTGGGTCTGAGCACTCTTCTTCTCCTCGGTCTGGGCCAGTTGTTAACATTATCCTCATCATCACCCTCATTCTGTAGCACATACAAATGTAGCAAAGCAGCAGCACTCCCTATCCTTTAGTCAGTTAAAATTCCCAAGTGTGTACACCAATGGTGCAGAGTTTGTGGGAAAAAATAGACTGAAAGGTGTTTGCATACTTTATACTGGTGTGCTACAGATGCTGCCTGTGTGATTGGCTGACTATGATACATTCCATCTGCCAGCTATATTATTGAGGGGTTTGAATGGGCCACTGTGAGTGGCAGAGTCCATATTAGTGATTTGTAGTTCATTTTCATTATTCTATTTCCTTTTTTTTCTTTATTTCCACTGTGTTTAAGCAATGCAGAGCACCACGCAAACTGTTTAATGTAAACATTGCTGAGCAGAAAAGGCCCTCCTTTGGACACAAACATGGTTATCATTTCTTGAAGCAGTTAAACACAACTAAACAGCCTCAGACACACCCCTTTGCTTAGCTGTGCTTATCTTAGCATAAATAGGAGTCATGGAGCTCCAATGTGCTTACACCAAGCATGACACACCCCCTTCTCATGTCAGCTGCTTCTTCTGCTTACACCACCATATTATAGCTGCAACATGTTTAGGTACCCATGGACATAGTCTTTTATTTTGCTATTCAATAAATTTAGCTCATTTACTTACCCCACTGCCTTAGTCCCTAGTTACACCATTATGCCAAAGCCTATGTCTTTAGCTATCACTGTTACCTGTTATTGTTATGAGTCTGCATGCTGCCCAATATAATTGCAAAATTTATCTTTCACATTTAATTGATTTTTTTACATTTTTTTAAATTTTCTGCATGATCGTATTTGCGCATTGCTGCGCTCCGCTTAAAAGTCTGGAATCGGCCAAAAAAAATAAATGTGATGTTTGCAATTTTAAAACACTTTTTCATGCCAATGACCATAGTTTTGGCCATTGGCATGCTTAATAAACATAATACATGCTTTACTTTGAGCTGTCATGGCCCCACTTTTATTTTTGAAGAAATGTACACGGTTAGTAACCGAATACATTTCTGATGCAGACATGGCTCCAACACGTATGCCTATCTGCTTGCTGGATCAGAAATTCACCTCATTTGCATGGTTTTCACCAGCAAATGAGGTGATTTGCATTATTCCATGTTGTCAGTGTTGGAATATTGCTGGGAGGCTTGTTCATTGGATCGCACAGGCTCTGAACTCCATGTTTGAGCCATGCCACTATTCTTACATGGAGATTAGCTCTGTGTGAGCTTTATTGAATCCTGGCCAAAATGTACAAACCAATAATGACAAAATGTTCATTTCAGAAAATTTCAAACATAAAAAGACATGCAGACATCTGTCATTACAGTCCATCAATATCAGTCAATAACCACAATATCTGCAGAAGTAAAAATCATCTGAATAATCCCACATTAAAAAGAACTGTAAGAGGCTGCTACTGGCAATGAACTTTACATTTTGGTGTTTCATCTACAAATTCAGAGCCTGCTGTTCTTGAAGAATTAAACTGCTTATGTTACATTAAAAAAATTGGTAAGCTGGTAATATTGCAATATGGAATGACTGACAAACCAACAAACTCATAGCTACTAGGATCTCATACAAAGGAGGACACACTCAGGAGTGCAGAACCATATCCTCCCCTTAAAATGCACCAAATAAATAATCAGCAATCAAAAGGGCATTGTAATACCAACACTCAGTCTGCATGGTGTGGGAGTAGAGCCCACAGCCTTCTGCAATAAAAACAAGTATAGTCTCTGCTATGCTACTATTGCTTTCAAATTCTTTAGCACAAAAGTAGTGATATAATTTTCTAAACAGACTTGGCATATAAGCAGCACTAAACTTCTCTTCCCCTGAAGCTTGTAAAATACACTTGACACTCAGCCATATCTCTCTATTTTGTAGCACAAGACATCTGGTAAAAGCCAAAATTTATGGGGGGGGGGGGATCAAAGGCTTAAAACAAGGGACAGATTTGAAATATTACTTGTATAATCTTAGAAAGTTGCTAGAATAAACTTTTTTGTTATTATACATTTCCTGAACGTGGTAATACTATATGTGCTAACAAAGTTGTGACTAGACACAATCTATAGGCAGAGAAATGTAACAGGTTCAACCATTAGCCAGTTAAGTTTACAGTGTCTTTACAATCAATACAGACAACTAGAATTGACCATTAATCTCACCATATTGCAGTGATTTGTGTAGCTAAATCAACATTTAATAAGCCAAACCTGTACACTGATAAAAAAAAACAGTTTATACTGTCTGAGGTTTATCTGCTAGACAGGTTGCTGTATAGATACCAGAAACAGTTAGCAAACTCACAAATATCCCATAAATAATCCTAGATAGATGCAATCAAAATACACATTAAATGTAGAGCTAGAAATCACTACAGTACAGCTGAATACAAATATCTGCAATGGAGTATGGTTAGCAAAGTAGATTTCAAAAAAGAAAAATATAATATTGTACATTAAAGATAAAAAATTACCTTAATCTGCTAAAGTATCCAAAAACTTACAGTAAAACCATTGAAATAATGGCTCATATGCATCACTAAGGTTTGCAGGAGATAGTAGAGCAGTTAAAAGTGAAAGAAAAGATGGCACCAAACACTGGCTGAGACTGTTTGAATGTAGCAAGGCAGTATGGGAGTAAAGAAATGAAAGAACAGGATAGGAATGTGCCCAAAAAGGCTAGGTACAGGAATAGATACATAAAGTGAAACCAAACTGCATCTATCAGCAGAATCATATAACTGGAAATGTAAGTAGAGTACAATAATCAGTATTTAGACTATTATAGAATATTTAATGAATGAAATGCAAAGGAAAGGATAAAAGAAAAAGAAATGTAAGGCATTGAGCTGTAGTATAAGGTATGGTTTACTAGACATCACAGAGTTACCACAATGCAGTAAGAGGGGGTAAAAAAGAAGGAAGGAAATTTAAGGGGGGGGGGGCAGTATTTACAGAGAAATAGAGATGAACAAGAAGGGTGATAGTAAAAGTGGTGATGAGTGATGTGCTGAGAGCCTTACAAAGAATGCATAGGTTACAGAATGCTAAAATTAATTTCAAACATTTACTTTATTTTGGTGTGCTGCAGACCAGAGATCATACCTCTCAACACAAGAAATCTGGACAAAGACAGAAATAATGGGGGGGCAAAGGCCCAAAAATAGGGACAGATTTAAAATATTCCTACAAACTTAGAAAGTAGCTAGATTGACAGATTTTACATTATTATATAGAAGGATATGAAATCTGAAACTGAAATGACTGTCACTATTTAGTATTATTTATTGACTTCAAGCTTCTGTGATTTGCCAGAAAACTACAAATTTTATGAGGAACAGACCAAAAATAAGAGGCAAAAATCTGGACATTCTGCGAAAATCTGGACAGTTGAGAGGTATGCCAGAGATTTAAAGCACTGATCTTGGTGTAGGTGTTACTTGAAATTCACTTTGGGTGATTTGTAGACTTTTACAACCTTAGTCTGCTAAAGTATCCAAAAACTTACATTAAAACCACTGAAATAATGGCTCATACACACCACTAAGGCTTGCAGGAGACAGTAGAGCAGTTAAAAGTGAAAGAAAAAAGATCATAGCTTATCAAGTGGAGGCCACATACCTTGGACAGGCCACTGAGTTTGCAGATGCTGAAAAGCTGGTTGACTTTACCTTTTATTATACAATTCACAACAACAGCCAAACTTTTGTATGTATCAAATACTATCTTGGGGATGTAATAGAATTGTACAACAGTTCAAATGACTCATAATGTGCTCCCAGATAAAAAGTCTCTCAATTCGCACTGGCTGCTACTAAAGATATTTTACACACACACACACACACACACACACACACACACACACACACACACACACACACACACACACACACACACACAATCAAAAAGGGTCACAGTGATCTGGAGCCTATATACAGAGGGCATGGGGCAGGGTACACCCTGGACAAGGTGCCAACTCATTGCAGGGCACAGATTACAACATTCACTTACACACCATATACATGGTCAATTTCACATCACCAATTCATCTAACCTCAATGTCTTTGGACTGTGGGAGGAAACCAAAGTAACCAGAATAAACCCACATGAACACTAGGAGAACAATGAAACTCCACCCACATGGGATTTGAACCTGGAACCTCAGCAGTAGGAACATGAGTGATAACTCCACCAGTATTGTGCTGCCCTAAGGATATTTCAAACAAGAAAACAGTGTGCAAAGTTGTAATGGTTGAAATGCTTTGTTTGCATATTCTGGTGACATCACCATCCAAGGTGCATGTGTTTCATGTCATTGGAATTGCAAGAGGTTGCATCCTTTACTATCACAAACTGCATTGTTATTTGTGGAGATTATGATATTATTTCCATACTTGTGCTGTTTAATGACTTTTCAACAAATGCTTTACTTTAAGTAGACATGTATATTTCTAAGGTGATCCTTGAGTGGCTTGAAAGGTGACTATAACATGTTGTATTATTCATGCTTGGGTTCATGTTGTCCAGATGAATGACAAACTTTATTTTTCAAATATCTTACATCAATAAAGGCTGACTGAATAGATAAGCCTGTTCTTAAAGGACATGTTGTGTTATTTGAATGTTTGCAATAAATTAATAAAGAGGTAAAAGAAAGATACTTGAAATAAGAAATTCTGACTACAACAAACCAATTATGCATGCCTGAGCATGGTTATAAATTTTATAGTTCTAGTTTTAAGCATTTATTTACTTAGAATCAGTAATAAAATCTCAGTAGCAAGTTAAATAATCTTATTAAGATAATTAAGGACAATATGGCTTGAAACAAGCAAACTTCTCTTATATAAAAATAGAAAAATCTTGCCAAGCAAAAAGCAAGCATTATTTCCTTGATTTAAGATATTTAATCTTATACAGATTTCACTTTTTGCAGTGTAAACATTTCCACTGATAAACATATAGGTATATTATGTACAGTTGATGTAATGACATTAAATAGGTTGAGTTGTACAACTGTGTTAACAGTTCCACTGTGTTGCATGTGATTCATACCCAGTATTGTATTTGGAGTTGATGTCGCAAAGCATTTTGTAACTACATCTGAAATCTTAAGGGGACTACCCAGCTATGCGCAGAGCTGGTTGTGAATGGCACCATCCATACTCAACTACAGTAACTAGGCAACCTGCTAGCTAACAGATTTGAATTACATTTCAACCTCTTGTCCCTACTGGTCTTCACTCAAAGTATACCTGCCACCATTCCTCAACCTATATTACCAAGAGAGCAGATAATATCTGACCTGTCTTAGGCTAAAAACACGGCATCAGTCGACCCACTTGGATCTCTATTTAACCACATCTTCCAGGCAAGCTATGTTCTGGCAGAATGGTGGACAACAACAGTCATCCATCTGCACAAGGGGGATCATCAACATACCCAGGGAATTATAGACACATAAGCCTGAATAGCCTCATTAGTAAGGCCATGAAAATAATCATCATGGACCTTATCAACAAGGACATAGGTAATCTCCTGACTCGGGAACCAGCACTGTTTGGATTCATTAAGGGTAGATCATGTCTGTTAAATCTGGTTGACTTAGAGGAGGTCACCAAGGCCATGGATGAGGGAAAGACTAAACATTCCACCTAGCTTGAACTGACCAAGGCATTTGACACAATTCTCCACTTAGGTATAACAGAGAAATTCTTTCAACTGGGCATAAACCCTGACATCACCAGGTGGGTAGCCAAATATCTCACAGACAGGATCCATACTGTCAAGGTGGATGATATCACCTCTAGCAAGAAGCCAGTCACCAAGGGTGTACCACAACATTCTGTACTATGCCCTTTCCTGTTTGATATTTATTTATTTGTCAGACATCAGTACAAACATAGACAGTCTTTGTCTTATCAGGTTTGTGGATGACTGTAAATTGGGGGTACTCATGGAATCCAAGAACAAGAACAATACGGATATACTGCAGAAAGGATTAGTGCACACAAATGATTGCTGCCAGAGCCATGGAAAGAAAATAAATGCAAAAAAAAATCATAATTATTCCTTCTTAGAAAGCAAATACCCCCACCTAATTACAATATAGACAGCATCCCCCTAAGAGCAAACCCAGTGGTACATGATGAGGTTACTCAGGTTGATACTAATCTGAACTCTGACCACCTTGTGTCCACAGTGGTGAGAAAGTCCTTCTATGTGGCACAACGCATAAGCAAGGGCATAGCAGCCAGACATTATAATTCCATTGTACTCAATCATCATCATCACACCAATAATTGAGCAAAATGCACCCTTTTGCATGTACCTCACCAGATGCTGGCAATGGCAAGAGTGAACCCAGAGTTTTCTCACCAGGAAAATACAGGTTATAAAAAACAAGTCATACATGGAAAGGTTGAAAGCCCTATCACTGTATTCTGTCCCCTACAGACTACTACAGGGTGATCTGTGTTTGGCCAACATGGCAGTGTCCAATAAGGCTACACATTCATAAAACAAACTACATGAGGCTCACTAATTCCAATCATCTTAACCTAGCCACTGACATAAATAAATCCTGTTGGAGAGATGGATACATCTTCCAAAGACTATCCCTTTTCTGGAACAAGCTTCATATTCATGTAAATCAAAGCCCTTCCCTGACCCTCTTCAAGTGCAACATAGATCAATGGATGTGTAATTGTAAAGTTACTCCTGGGGTGACAGCCATGTCCCTCATGGATAGAAGCAGTCTGTATTACATATCATAAAATAGGCTTATACTCTGTGAACTTTGTTAGCCTAGCTTTTGAAAATTGTTAAACTCATGTTAAATATGACTAGGCTTGTATGAGCTCTTGGGCCATTAGCCTTGTACTGTACTACAAACATATGGACCTATGAAGTGCAATTGTAGCCTAGGTACAGCTATAGTGTGACTGCACTGTGTCATGGAATACCAGTACATCACATCAGTATTAGTTCACAGTATAACATTTTCACAGGCAATGTCAGGGGGATAGTATTGAGGTTTGACATGTGCTTATACAGTGTGCTCTATGCATTGTTTGGTATGTGTCACTCACTGACATTAGACTTTGCATGGCTGTAGTTTCTGTGCACATGGGCATAGTTGACGCATTGGCATTATCTCATCTACTGCTGCAGCATTCATTATAACAGAGCATATCTTAATTCACACATCAGTTGCAGATGCTTCAGACAATATCCATTAGTATTACACATGTCAGATGTATGCAAGACTCAGCTGTGTAAGGAACCCACTCATAATACTGTGGTATTTGTATGTGTTGTTATCTGTATGGTGATACTTATGTCAGCCAGAGATGCTTTAGTCAAGTGTATTACATTTGGCACACTGAGCTCCCACACATCTGGTAGGCCATACAGAACTATTCTTCAGGATGTATACCCATTAATATTTGACAAGGCAGACTTCCCTTCAAGGTGTTCTACTAGATGCTTGTATGATACTTATTTCTGTGTTGCACCCAGTAAATACACATCTCAGTGATGACATTGACGATATTGGTTTAATTCTTGCAGGTGGTGATTTTAGCTTATATGTCATGCAAACCTATCAACCGTCCATGATTGGCCCTGATTTCAACTCCACTTTTAACAACGTTCATCTTAAACCCTCTAAAAATTGGAAAAAATGGATTGTTTTGGGGAATGGGTGGTATAATCCACTTATCGTATATTGACAATCATTACAGTTGTACTCATTTGTTCCTTAAGAACATGTATAATAAGTTACACTCACATATTCTGTCAATGCTACAGATTAACAGTCGTAATATTGTAAAAGTGCCAGTGATTGTGCCTGTTTCTGTCTATATTTGTCCAGGAGTCTGTTGCTATGTATACCTGATTGGTTGAGAGCTATTATGACATATCAGTCACATTCAAGCAAGTCATTTACAGATCTTCAGAGTATACACATACCTATGATTTATATACCATCCTTGCTAAATGTCATCTCCAGTGAGCATGTCACTGATGTTTGTATCACAACAATTCACCTCCACTGACATGTAACCTTGTGTGACCATCATGTATATATTATCATGTGTATTTATATCATAATATTTATTTATTAAGTTATTTATTGACATTTGATTACTGGCAAAGTCCGACTGGGCAAATACTCATTTTCAGTGGATGCCAGGGAAGAAAAGCTCCAAACTACTACAAAATATTTTAAGAACAATAATTTTACAGTCTTCAAAAATGAAACAAAAACATCTGCAGTTTAAATAATTATAACAAATTAGGCATAATATAAAGCCATTTGTTAAGAATCTATATAAGATATATGACAATCATTTAATATTTAGAGACGTTTTAGACAGTTTGTACAGAAATTAAAGGTAAGTTAGTCTAATACAAACAGGATTTGCAATATGAAGTGAGGGAAAACAGACTTGTGGTATATTTAGAAAGAAAGTCATGGAAGGGAATTAGATAGCAGTAAGGAAATAAGTGAAGAAGGGAGAGTAAGGCGGTATAATGAATGAAAAGGTACACCAGATTTTAGCTAGGAAGTCTTTCAGAGTGGTTTTGAAAGTTGGGAGGGATGGTATAGACCCGATGGATACAGGTAAGGAGATCCAGGCATTACACAATGCCACCAGATTTGCTAGGTTTGTAGAGAGGCAGGAGTTTTTGGTCACAAGACTGCAATGATTTACTGGGAACATAGTTGTATAGAATACTTTGTTAGGGCTGGACAGGCAGATGGATGCTGGACAATTTTATAGGTGGTAAGAAGTTGTGTATGTGTTAATTGGTGTGACAGTTCTAACCACCTAAAGCTTTTCAGTGCTATATAGTGGTGGGTTCTGAAAGGGGTATTTGCTGCAAATTTAGCAAGTTTGTTACAGCATTGTTTAAGTTTTGATTTTTGTGAAGATCGAGGTTAGTAAGGATGGGAGCACCATAAAGAAGAGTGAGGAGGAGATTGTTGCTCATCTTGTGTATTCAATATGAGGCTGAGTATTCATTTAAGTAGTTTATTACATACAAACACATCAGGATGGATGACTGAAACATTAAACCTAAGCAAACTAACTAACTGACTGACTACTACACACATACATGCTTTCACTCTGGCTGCTCACTCAAAATGGCACTCTTGCTTGCAATGTGCTCAGTATTTATATGCATGTGTTCACTGACTGGAATGGCTCTTAAAGGTACAACACACACTCTGATATACATCCTCCCTCTTTGGTTATTCTGTCCTGCAATGACAATGACAATTGGATGACCATGTAAATTATACAGATATATACAAACAATAACAATCGTGTTCAGGTTGCCGTGTATTTGGGATTAGGTCTTGAGAGATGACTTGACCTCGTAATGTAATAATTAGAACTGGGTTTAGCAACAGAGGCAGTCACTGGGGAATGTTCTTCTTGAGGATTTTCCAGGATAGCTTCAGGAACAGGAACAGGTGACGAAATGTAACAGGAACAGTGGATAAATCACTCTGAGAATTAGAGTCTTTGTTACAAGGAAAATGTTACAACACTTGCTCAGACACCAGTAGTAAATGTTTCTGATTCCACCTGAATTCCATGCCTTGTGACTTAATGTACAATCTCAGCTTTTCACACAAATGTTTCACAACTCCTATTCGTTGAAATCATTTTGCTGCCTGCATCCTCACTATCTCCTTCTCTTAATGGATTTAGAGGCTTACTGGTTTTATCATAATATGACTTTTGGGATAAACACATCTTTAGGAGTTGAGCTTTTACTGCTTTGTGTTTTTAGCACTTGTAACCAACAAATATTTACTGATTGGCAGTATGGTTCTGGCTTGTCTCGATATTAACCTCTGGGAAGGTGAACCAAGAAGATTGTCATGAGATATGTTTCTGAGATTAAGCAGATTTAGAAAAACATCAGTATTGTCACATTTAGATTTTTCCAATAGCTGTTTTGCACTTCGAACTGCACATTCAGCCAGGCCATTTGATTGTGGGTATTCAGGAATACTTGTAATATGAACAAAGTCGTACGTTTCAGCAAATCTTTTAAACTGCTGACTTGTAAACTGTGCACTATTGTCAGAAATTACTTTGTGCGGACTACCACGGGCAGAAAAATGTCTCTTCAACTTCGTAATGACAATAGTTGATATTGGATTAGGAAGTAGGTCAATCTCAAACCGATTTGAATAAGAGTCTAGTAACACCAAATAATGTTGACCATTCTATTCAAAAATATATGTAGCCACCGTCGACCAAGGTAGTTCAGGAATCTGGCTTAGCTGAAGTGGTTCTTTTTACTGATGCAGTTTAGTATTATTACAGAGAGAACAAGCTGAAAGATCTTTCTCATTATCTTTTGACATACAAGGCCAAAATACTGGTCCTCTCACCCTTCTTTTGGTACAATCAGTTCTTGAGTGATCACAATGCAAGATTTTTATATACTCTTGTTGTAAGGATTTTGGAACAATCACTTTTGAACGTTTCATGATGATACCATCTTCCATCAAAATCTTGTCTCTGTAAGGAAAATAATGCTGCACATCTGGTGGTAAACAAAATTGCTTTGATGGCCATACTTCGCTGATAAAGTGGTTGAGCTTTTGAAGAATTGGATCTGAAGCTGTGTGACATGTAGGAAAAAATGTATCACTTCCATGACTTCAAATTCAGGTTTCTCATTTTCATGGTGTTCAGTGATTTTCCTGGGTGATCTGGATGAATTATCAGCAAGATAAAGAAGATTGCCTTTCATGTAAACCAAGTGAAAATTGTACTTTTGCAATTTCAACATCATGCATTGCAATCTCGCAGGAGCTGTTTGTATAGACTTTTTCAAAATAGTAACCAGAGGCTGGTGGTCTGTCTCAATTTGAATAGGTTGGCCATAAATATAATCACGGAATTTCGACTATGCAAACACAATTGCTAAGAGCTCTTTCTCTATCTGAGCATACTGCATCTTGGTCTGGGTTAAAGTTCTAGAAGCATAGGGTACTGGTCTGCTCTCTTGAAGAATGACTGTACCAAGGCCAAACTTCAAAGCATCACAGGAAAGAGTTACAAGTTTGTGAACATCATAATATCTTAAAATGGGTAGACTGGCAATTCTCTGTTTCAGGACATCGAATGCACTTGGTGTTGTTCTGACCAGTACCAAGTTACATCTTTTAGTGCCAGCTCTCTTAGCGGTGCTGAAAGCTCACTCAAATCTGGAATGAACTTGCCCAAATACTTGACCATTCCAAGAAAATGTTGTAAGGAAGTCACATTGTCTAAAGCTGACATCTCAAGAATTGCAGTTTGCCTGAAAGGATCTGGCCGTAGGCCTGAACTGGTAAACACATGACCCACATAAGTAATATTTCATAGCCTGAACTTGCATTGCTGAGGATTTTGCTTAATATTCACTTCATGAGCATGTTCTAGAACTTTTCTGAGGTTTCTATCATGTTTGACTTCACCATTGACTCCTATAAGAATATCATCAACTATAACAGCACATGGATAGCCAGAAAAAAATTTGCTCCATTGCACATTGAAAGACTTCACTGGCTGAATTTATTCCAAATGGCATTCTCAAAAAATCTGTATCTTCCAAATGGTTAACTGAAAGTGGTTAGCAATGAAGATTTTTGGTCAAGTATAATTTGCCAAAATGAACTTTTTGAATCTAAGACAGAAAAAACAGTGGCATTTGGCATAAGAGCAGCAACTTGTTCAACTGTATGCATTGAATGATGGGGTCACTTCAGTGCTTTGTTCAAATCTCTTGGATCAATGCATATTCTAATATTATCTGAGCTTTTCTTATGAGCTACCACCATGGAGGATACCCATTGAGTTGGTTCTTCTACTGGACAAATCAATCCTAGCTGCAACTTTCTGTCTAGCTCAGCTTTGAGTTTGTCCTGCAAGGCTATCAGAACTTTCCATGCTGGTCTGATAACTGGGCTTACCTCATGGTCCAGCTTCATGGAGTACACAACTGGGAGTTTGCCTAACTTGTCTTCAAAAAGATCAGCATAATCAGAAAAAAAGGTTTGTGTGAAATTTCCATTGTTAAACATGCTTACGTGGTGGACATCTGCATTAAATGAAAGCGGCCCCAATTTTAAACTGTCTTTGAGGCCTAACAATGACTGCATTTCCCCCTTGACTACATGCATTTGCAAATCCTAGCTGTTCCCAGCAGAGTAACATGAAAGCACTACTGAGCCTTCAGTTTGAATTTCTTCACCACAAGGAACACGCTTCGCACACTTTGACAGATCAAGCTTCTCATTAGCTCTCATTTTGGCAAACACTTCTGCTGACATAACATTGCACTTTGAACCAGTATCAACTTTGAGCTCTACAGGTCTCCCATAAATCAGAACAGTAGAAAATACTTCATTCTTTGCCCACAGATCTACTGCATTGACCATTTCATCAAGTACTGACACACTATCAACATAAAAAGTAGGGTTGCAGCTTTCTAATTGATCAACTTGCCCTTTGAATGCTCTCTTTTAATAAAAGAATGTGCCCCTTTTGATTTAAAGAACCTTTTGAAATTATTCTACTTTTTACATATGTGGCACTGCTGACCAAAAGCTAAGCACTTTTCTCTTTTGGGCCCATGGCTACCTCTACAATTATGACAGTTGACTATGAGGCTTGTCACAGGTTTTGCTGAGTCACCTCTCTGCTTCACTTAGCATGCTCTAGATTTTACTCAAGCTGCCCTGGAATTTGCTAGAAAGGCTTGAGGTTTCACTGAAGCAACCACACCCTTTGGCCTGTATCTTTTAACCTCGTGCTGTATACTATCAACATTAGCATTGGAAAGCACTGCAAGCACGCTTTTTTCATTTGTAAGCATATTCGTATGCTTTTCTACAAGTGCATATATCTGATACATCTCTATGGCCTTATTCAAAGTTAAATCACTGTCTCAAAGCAAAAATCTTTCTCACTGCATCATCTTTAATACCACACACAAGCCTGTCTTTTATCAACTCATCTCTTAAATCACCAAATCTGCATGTTTTTGCCTTGTTTCTCAAGTCAGTTATATGGGCTGCAAAAGTTTCACCAGGCTTTTGATCCCTTGTGTAAAATATGTGCCTTTCCATTGTAATATTCATTTGGGGGGTAAACATTTCTTTAAATTTACGTTTTAAGCAAGTGCTGCATACTATCAACATTAGCATTGGAAGGCACTGCAAGCACGCTTTTTTCATTTGTAAGCATATTCGTATGCTTTTCTACAAGCACATATATCTGACACATCTCTATGGCCTTATTCAAAGTTAAATCACTGTCTCAAAGCAAAAATCTTTCTCACTGCATCATCTTTAATACCACACACAAGCCTGTCTTTTATCAACTCATCTCTTAAATCACCAAATCTGCATGTTTTTGCCTTGTTTCTCAAGTCAGTTATATGGGCTGCAAAAGTTTCACCAGGCTTTTGATCCCTTGTGTAAAATATGTGCCTTTCCATTGTAATATTCATTTGGGGGGTAAACATTTCTTTAAATTTACGTTTTAAGCAAGTGCTGCATACTATCAACATTAGCACTGGAAGGCAATGCAAGCACGCTTTTTTCATTTGTAAGCATATTCGTATGCTTTTCTACAAGCGCATATATCTGACACATCTCTATGGCCTTATTCAAAGTTAAATCACTGTCTCAAAACAAAAATCTTTCTCACGGCATCATCTTTAATACCACAAACAAGCCTGTCTTTTATCAACTCATCTCTTAAATCACCAAATCTGCATGTTTTTGCCTTGTTTCTCAAGTCAGTTATATGGGCTGCAAAAGTTTCACCAGGCTTTTGATCATTTGTGTAAAATATGTGCCTTTCCATTGTAATATTCATTTGGGTGGTAAACATTTCCTTAAATTTACGTTTTAAGCACTCAGGGATTTCTTACGTTTCAGCCGGTACCACAATATGGCAGTCTTCCCCCTCCCCTGCATACACAGCTGGGGCATATACAAATGAATGCTCCCTTTCAATGGCTTCTGCACAAGCTAAATTAAGCAGAATAAATCCATTTGTATGCATGTCTTTGTCAGAAAAAGCAGCCTGAATAAAAAAATCATACTCTTGTTCATTCTCCAGTTTTCAGCAACATTATTATCAAATACTAGTGGAGCAGGTCTGTGAAATTATTCTGCCATGCCAACAAAATGCTTCAAATACACAAACACATATACCAGATTCTCAAAAACTATTCAACTGCACCACAGTCTCTTCAAAATGACTGTATTTTGTGAAATAACTATACTGTAATACTGCACAAACATGCAAACAGCTTACACACCTCAGATATCATGAATAGCTTTAGTTAATATGAAAAAGAAGCACACAGCAAAATAATATGGTTGTTCTCTATTTTTATACATTCTGTGCAATTCAGAAGTCATTTCAAGTACCTTTGTAAGCATTTCAAGTATTTTTATCAATATATCATAATTGTGAACATTTTGTTTAACTAGAAAGTTGTTTTGAATGTTTGAATGCTTTGTTTTATATTTGTTGAGTAAAAAAAATAATTTAAATGAGTTTTAGTACCTGGATTTGTCTTTCTGACCTGTTTATGAGTCATTTGAGCAGGGACGATTCACTCCTCTATATTCCTCCAACTGTAACTGCTCATGATCTTGAAGACGTTTTACTTCAGACCCCTTTTTGGCACTGCATCATTTTAAACATGTCACTTCTGACGCCATGTGTATTCAATAAGATGATGAGGCTGGTTGCTCATTTAAGTAGTTTATTACACATGAACATATCAGGATGGATGACTGAAACATTAAACTTAAGTGAACTAACTAACTGACTGACTGACTACTATACATATACATGCTTTCACTCTGGCTGCTCACTTAAAATGAAATTCTTGCTTGCACGTGCTTAGTACTTATACGGACATGTTCACTGACTGGAATGGATCTTAAAGGTACAACACACACTCTGATCTACAGAGATAATAGTGGAAAGTGTAGTTTTAGTTGTGTCAGTGAGAAAGTTTTTGGCTCTGGAAAACATTCCTAGTTTTTGATGAGTTTTTCTTATGCAATTTTGTATCTGCAGGTCAAATGCAAGTTTATCATCCACTATCAGCCCTAATAGTTTGCTATGAGGTTATATTATCAAGAGAGAGGACTTTAAATTTTGTTTTTCATGAAAGAGGGATTTGGGTAAAAAAGTAGTAGTTTGGTCTTTTTTTTTTTGGTTGAGCATGAGATGTGAATTACAAAGCCATGTTTCATAGGTTGGTACTAGGCTATCGGCCCTAGCCAGGCCTATACAAGCCTAGCCATAACAATTCCCTGGCTATTTCTTCCCACACTATTTACTTCCCTGGACCCCTGTCTAGCAGGGTGACTGACGTGATCCCCGGCATGAATTTCCTTTCTCCCATCCATTCAGTGGTTGTTAAAGCTTCCTGAGTAATTTTTTTGTAGGTGTACCATGTTGTCAGATGTGCAAACAAGAGTGAAATCATCTATGTATGGTATTAGGTGGCCAGTTGCAATATGAAGTGAGGGAAACCATGCTTATGCTATATTTAGAGAGAAAATCAGGGAAAAGGATTAGATAGCAGTATGGAAATAAGTGAAAAAGGGAGAGTAAGGGGGTATAAGGAATGAAAAGGTACTTGTTCACATTTAGACATATATGGAAGTACAGAGGGTGTTGGTGAAAGTGTAAAGAGGAGAATACCAAGGACAGAGCCTTGTGGAACCCCAGTGGTGACTGGGAGGTAAGGACTGAGCATTTGAGTGCCATTTTACTGACTGATACCTACTGGACAAGTAGCTTTTGAACTACAGAAGGGTGGGCTGAGAGAGACCTAGTGAGGAAATTTGATGTAGAAGTTTGCTGTTTCAAACTGTGACAAAGGCTTTAGGCAAATCTAGAACTAAGGAATATACTAGTTTGCTATTATCTCTACCGTTATTGACAGTATATAAATATATAAATACATACACACACAAACACACATATGTATGTATATGTATTTATATTTATATATATATATATACACACATATATATATATATATATATATATACATATATGTATATATATATATATATATATATATATATATATATATATATATATATATGTATATATATAGGTTAGAAGGGCAGTGCTAGTACTATGAGAAGGTCGGAAGCCATGTTGTGTAGGGGACCCTGCAGGAAATAGTCTAGCAATTATTTTTGAATACATTTTTCAAGTATTTTGGTGAGAGGAGATAAGATTGCTATAGGTCTAAAGTTATTAATGTCTGTTAAATTTTTTTCCTTTGTGCAGCGGGATAGTGTGTGACTTTTTCCAGAGAGAGGGAATATGGGATTCCCGGACTGATCTGTTTATAAGAACTGAGGCAGGATAGGCAATGGTTTTGGCTGCTATTTTTAGGTACTTGCTTGGAAGATCATCAGCTGAAGTAGAGCATGGTTTAAGTTTGTTTAAGAGTAGTTTTATTTAGAATGGGGGCACAGGTTTGAAAGTGAAAGTGGATGTGGTGATATTTGTCTGCTTGGTAGGGTTGGGATTAGATGTTGGGGAATCCTTGGTTAGAGATGCTATACTATCTATAAAATAAGTGTTGAACTGTATTGCAGTTTTGAGTGGTGAGTTATTAAGAGAGGTGGTTTGGGATGAATGTTTGGCTAGGATGTAAGATTTCCTTAAGGGATGTCCAAAATATTTAGGACTGTGTTTAGTATTATTCCAAAAATGATTATAGTATATTTTTTTACCTTCATTTATTCACTTTCTAATATGATTGTGACACATTCTGAAGTTTTCAGGATATTGAGGTGTTTATATTTCTGACATTCTTTCCATGCTTTTTCTGTATCTTGCATTAGCATTCTACTCTGTTTGGATAGACAAATTGCATTCTTTTTCAGTCTCTTCCTTCAAGGAGGTCCAGGGCTATTTAGAATATTTAGAAAAGTTTTATTAAATTCAATTACAGCATCGTCTAAGGGGAAGATATTTAGGAATTTCCAGTTAATAAATGATAATATGGTAATGAACATTTCTGGGTTAAACTTAGAAAGGTTGGATGTTGTTTTATAAATATGTTGTTTAAGTGGATGTGTGAGATGTTTAGTCATAGGATTACAGGAAGTTGCTAGGCTAATGGCCCTAGGGCCCTTACAAGCCTAGTCAAGTTCTACCCTTATTTTCATGATCAGCAGCAATTGCCCCTGTCCAAGAGGGGCACAAGTGGAACCCCAAGGGTGAATTTACAGTTACTCATCCAACTGTCCAGATTGGGTTTGAAGAGGCCCAATGAGGTGCTCTGTTTGACATGAAGTAGGAGTCTGTTCCAAAGGTGTGGTAACTTCTGGGAGACAAATTTGTCCCTCCAGCAGGTTCTATTAGTGTCACATACCAGGTTAAAGTCTTTAGAGTGAGTAACCCGTGTACCATTTGACTTACGGATATGCAGCATTTCCAATAAAGCAGAGTCAGAGATTGCCTTATATGCAAGGCAGAGATCACTTCTGAGTAGTATGTATGAAACAGAATCAAGTGACAATGATTTCAGATGTTCCACATAGAACAGATGTTAAAGACCTTGAATTTTCCTTGTAAGGAACCTTTGTGGTCTCTCCAATTGCTGCAGGTGCTTGAAAAGGTACATACCAAAAGGGATATTGTACTCAATTATTGGCCTGATGAACAAAGAGTACAGGGAGGTTATAACTTCTTTTTTTCTGGAGGTAATGCCCTTGCTTATGAGATGAGCAATATCAAATGCCCTTCTTACCACTGTGGAGAGATGGTGACCAAAGGTAAGGTTGCTGTCAACTTGTGGTCTCTCACCACTGAGTGCATACTTAGGGTGTTGCTATTGATGTGGTAGTTAGCAGGAACATTACTCTTACTGAAAGGGATGATAATACATTTTTTTTGCATTGAGTTTAAGGCCATGATTTTGGCACCAATCATTTGTTTATGTAAGACCTCTTTTAGAATGTTGACATCATTTGGAGATTCTATGACCGCTGCCAGTTTGCAATCATCAGCAAACTTTGACATTCACAGACATTTAGTTCTTGCTTGAACTTTGGAGAAATAGATTCCAAACAGTAGCAGTCCCAGGACTGATCCTTGCGGAACACCACTGGTTACAGGTCTGCTGTTGGAGGTGGATTCCCCTATTTTGATGCGTCTATATTACAAAGTCAAAGCTTTAGGTAATCGAATACCTAAAGCTCGACACCTAAACAGTAAAAGTTGTAAACATTGAACAGCCACTTCCACGATTTCTTTCATAGGGAAGGAATTCACTTGGCCAGAGGAAAAAAAATTTCGAACCCTAATCGAGTGGGGGACTTCACCCCCCCACACCCTCCCCTAATTAAATATGCCAACTCTGAGATTGTTCTACAGTGCAGAAAAGGGCAGATTCCTGATAATGGCCAAACTAATTATTTCTCTACAAAAGGATTTGCCGAAGTGGCCGTTTGACATTTACAGCTTTCACTGTTTAGGTGTCAATCTTTAGGTATTCGATTACCTAACGCTTTGACTTTGTAATATATACACATCAAAATAGAGGAATCCACGTAATATACACTGATTTTGACTATATGGGTTCTATCGTAAGCCAGTTAGTGACCCATCTAACGATATAAGGGTTGATACCTAACTGGGTGAGTTTGTCAATGATGTCTGAGTTGGGGATAGTGTCAAAAGCCTTGGCTATGTCTAGGTAGGCTGTATGCACAGATTTCCCCTCATCCAGGGCTTTGGTTACTGTCTCAAAGGAGTCCACCAGATTGAACAGGCATGATCTCCCTTTGACAATTCCAAACTGAGTAGGGTCAAGTGTTTGGAAATTACCTATATCTTTGTTGATAAGGTCCATGATGATTCGCTCCATGGTCTTGCAGATAAGGCTAGTAAGGCTAATAGGTCTATAGTTCCTGTGGTCAGTGGATGCACCACCTTTGTGCAAGGGATTAACTGTGGCTGTTTTCCATTCAGCTGGTACAAAGCTGGTGCATAGGCTATGATTGAAAACAGTGCCCATTGGTGTTGCTAATTCTTGTTGGAGCTCATGTAGGATGCAGCACCCTGGGATGTTATCAGGTCCCATAGATGCTGTATTTCTGGCCTTAGAGAGGGTGTTTATGACTTGCTCTATAGATATACAAGGTAGAGGACAGGTGGTAGGGATGTCAAGAGGTACATGTGGCAGGGATAGGAGAGTGAAGTTTTCACAGAATCTGTCAGTCCAAAGGTTAGCTACATCCACAGGCTCAGTATATGTGGTATCATTAACTACCAGTTGGGCACAAATCTGGGCCTTTCCCTTTAGATTACAGATGTAACTAAAGAATGCCTTATGGCTGTCTTTAGTTGAGAAAGCTAATTTGGATTCATCATAAAAATATACTTGCTCAGGAGGTGTAAACTGTGCTATCGACATATGTGCTTAATGTTATGCTACTGACTTGTGCTGGAAATGTATATAAATTTAGCAGGGAAGTAAATAGTGTGGTAAGAATTAGCCAGGGAATTGTTATGGCTAGGCTTGTATAGGCTTTAGGGCCGATAGCCTAGTACCAACCGATGAACCTATGAACCTATGAACATAACCTATCTTGGGGACATTGACATATTTACCCTCTTCCTCTTTACTCATTCCTATCATTCATGTCTGTGGCCATTTTCATCAGTGCATTTTCCCTGCCCAGTATGTGTTTCCTTGCATTTGCCCTTCCTGTATAACCCCCCCCCTATTATTTCATTCTTCAGTAGTTTTTTTTTACTGTACATTGCACTGGGTACACTTGTCTTTACTGTTTTATTACTGCTGGTTTTGCAGTATTTTTACCATTGGTAGTCATTGTGGCTGTCCCCATGTACTCTTGCTGCACACATTTGCCATTAAGCAAACTTGAATGCATCTTCTTTCTGTGCTCATGCTCTGCACAGTTTCCTGGCCTTTGTCACTGCTGCTGACCATGAAGCCATGTTTGCATACGTGCATCAGGAAGAGCGTGAATAGGTGATTAGTTCTGCTGCTATTCACACTAACACGTAAACTCCGTGCAGGCTTCGTGTGAAGCCTACAGAGTTTATTGAATCCCGGGATAAGTGTGGCCCAGATATGGCGTATATGTAATATGTTTGGCATTGCAGCCGAAGCCAACTGCAAACATGCACTGAAGCAGAAATACTTTAATTGATTTTAATTCTGTTGTTATGTTCCAAAAATGTACACAAGTAGCATGTGTGTGTGTGTGTGTGTGTGTGTGTGTGTGTGTGTGTGTGTGTGTGTGTGTGAGTGCTTTGGTTAACTCAATTAGTCCCTATATTAGTCAAAAAAAGTGTGAACATTCCATTCCAGGCATGCAAATTGGTTAATTACATATACGTTCACATCTGACTGCAAATGGCACATTTCTGGAGTCTCCTGTCTCCATTTCTGCAATTAGCATTAGAGTAATGCTATATTAACCTGCCTGACAGCTTTGCTATTTGAAATGTATGTTAATTACCTAGAGTTTGCTCCCTGTCTCTCAGTTTCTCTTGTCTTTTGCATTCTTTCTTCTGTACTCCTTCACCCCTCTCTTTCTATCATGCAGAATTAGAAGACCAAAAGGTTTTTCTTTCTAATCCGTATAGTCTGCTAGAAGATGCCAAATTAACTAATTAACCTATTAAGCCTTCAGGAAAACATTGCAAGGAGAATATTAATTACTAAACAAACACGTACCTTTCAAAATATTACTCACTGTTTTTTTACAGGAACATTCAAAGGAACACCCTGCTGAGACATATCCTGGAGTCCTGCATTTTACCTCTTACAGGCATTCTTTACATTCCTGTTTTCCCTGCTGGGAACAGGCATCTTGCATTAAGTTATTATGCTGCACCTTTCAAAGGCAGCTTGTACTTTTTTTAAACACAATTATTGAATTATCACATGTGACATAGGCAAATTTACATTCATATAAAAGTAATCAAACCGTATTAACAACTTCACATTTACAAACATTATACTTCACATGTATTGCTGTATGTATCATATAACCTAAGCATCATTACATAAATTATTATGATTTATGATGTAAAATGCTTGCAACTAGGATTGTGTCGGTATGGTTTGTTTTCATTTATATAATTTTATAAATATAATATTTATATAAATATATAATTTATATAAATGTATAATTGCCTATTTCGTAAGTAATGGTTTAATAAAGATGTTTCTTGTTTATTAAAAAAAAAAGTTTATACTTGATTCAAAAATTCTCTTTTAGGACAAGCAGAGTAAATATCAAGCTTGGCACAATTCTGTGGCAAGCAGTCACAAGCTGGGATGTAAATGCACCTGAACAGCCAGGGGCATATATATATATATATATATATATATATATATATATATATTTTTATATATATATATATATATATATATATATATATATATATATATATATATATATATATATATATATATATATATATATATATATATATATATATATTATATATGTCACATATATATGTATGTATATACTGCGGTGGTGGTGCTGCGGTAGCGTTGTCGACTCACAGTAAGACGTTGTCCTGTTCGATTCTCAGCTAGAGCGTCTTCTGTGTGGAGATATGCATGAATGGGTGAAGAATGTGATTCAGGGCCGGCAACTCGGCACGTAAAAATCTACTGCCAATCATTAGCAGAGCGGAGTTACGCTGTGGCGACCCCTAACCGGGAAAAGCTAAAAGACACAACAACAACAACATATATGTATGTATATATTTTTATTTTTCCCCATGTTCATTGTAGACTTAAATAATTTTCTCTATCATTTATTGTAGTTTTCATTCCAGAACTGATGGCATTAAAGTACATCACTATATCAACAATATTAATGCAAGAGATATATATCCTGATATTGATATAATACATGGAGTTTTTTAGGTGCAGTCATTAAGCATTTAGGCAATATATTTGTGCATTATAATTGCAAAAATATAGCAAGCATCAGCCTACTACATAATTTACTAGACATTATAAGTTATGGTTTATGACCTGCTAAGAACATGTCCCTAGTGTGTAATAAGATACCAGGAGTTTGCAGTGAGTGCTTTCAGCATCAGAGGTATGCTCTTAGAAGCATACTAAACAAACTTCAACTTATAAAATGCATTTTATGCTTATACGGTCATTTTGGATTGTGTGTGTGCTTTTATACTGTGTTCACTTTTCAGCTATTTGTGGATATATATGTAGTTCCTTTGGTATTTCAGTATGTGTGGTCCCTTTCAACCCAGCTGCTCTAATGATTACAGTTTGGGTTTAGACTTATGGAAGCAGTGTACTCTCTCTCTCTCTCTCATATATATATATATATATATATATATATATATATATATATATATATATGCATGTCATGCCTCTCAACCTCTCAGAACAAGAAATCTGGACAAAGCTATAAAGAAAAGTGGGACAAAGGCCCCAAAATAGGGACATTTTTTAAATATTGCTCTTACAAACTTAGAAAATGGATACAATAAGAGGTTTTGCATTAGCATGAATTTTCTAAAGGATGCGAAGTCTGAAACTCAAATGTCTGATATTATTTTCTAACTTCAGTCTTTAATGATTTGCCATTAGTTTGCCGGAAAACCATAATTTTATGAAAAACTGACCAAAAATATGAAGCAAAAATCTGGACATTCTGCAAAAATCTGTACAGTTGAGAGGTATGATGTGGATGCATCTCAAAAAAACATACAAAAAGCAATTGTTTTATATTATTTTAAAATATTAAATGGGAGCATTTTTTCCACTGGATTTGAATATCTTCAGAAATGGAAAGGCTAAATGATATAGAAATCTTTGAAAAATCTAACCAGAATTTGTTGCTGAAAATACAATCTTCACTACTTCCTCTGTTGTCTTTCACCACAAATGCTATTTAAACTAACGAGTTTATTCATGCATATGACGACCGCATGTCATGTAGCAGCAACAGGCAGGCAGCTGCAGTTCAGTATTCAATACATTTTGGAACAAACTTCTAAGCTACAGTAATTAAGAACTTATTTATTAAGGGCACCAAACAGAGAAGAAATAAAGAACAAAGTCAGCAAGTACATTTTAGTTTAGTAATAATGGCTTCCTTATGAATGCGATATTCGTTGAAGCGTGATTTTTACAGTAGTATTCAAACTGCCATTTTACACTTTGACAAAGAAATGTTAGACTAATAAACCATTCTGGGGAGTGGGAGTTAGGAAAGGGAGTCACACAAATCTATACACACACACACACACACACACACACACACACACACACACACACACACACTTACACACATGCACTCATTCACATGTTTAAGAACAATATAGTATAGTATGCAGGAATGTGTGCTGTGTATGCTCCAAAATTTAAATGTCAAGCTAAGCAAATTGGCTATAGTCCCTGCTAAATGAAACTGCATAGTGGCTGGCAGGTTATAGATATACAGCACATTTATGCTTCGATATGCAACAAGTTATTTCTTATATGCCATTTTATAAATTAAATAGTGGTGCACATGTGCCAGTTTGCATGTGTGTCTGTGTGCGTGTGAGTGTGTGTGTGTGTGTGTGTGTGTGTGTGTGTGTGTATGTGTGTTTGTGTGTGTGTGCGTGTGTGTGTATGCGTGTGTGTATGTGTGTGTGTGTGTGTGTGTGTGTGTGTGTGTGTGTGTGTGTGTGTGTGTGTGTGTGTGGGGGGGGGGGTATGTATCCTTCTTAATACTGCAGTCAAATGGAATTGTTTGTTTAACTTTGAGACTGAAAAGTAAGAAGCTAGCTGACAGTCTTTTTTTTTTCTCACTTTGTTGCTGAGTGCTGTGTGTGTGTATTTGACTAACACTGGGAGTTTGTAGTTCTGTGTTGCAATAATGTCATGGCTGGAGATAGCTATTGAGCAGAATTTATAAAGTCAGTTAAAAGAGCAATTAAGAAAAAGTATGCAATGTTCTCAGTATTTACATTGCAGGAAGGTCCTACCAAATTTTAGTACAGATGATTATGTAATAGGACTGACAAGTTGCTCTAAAGCCACAGAACGCTGTCATATGGTACAGTGTCCATTAGATCTGAAAGAAGGAAGGTCATTTAGGCAAGTTCTGCCATGCTGAAAGTCATTATTTCCAGAGGAGGGGCAGGTGCTGTGAATAGCACTGGTCAACATCTTATTAGTATGAGGTGGGAGTAGTGGTGGGAGAGTCTGGGAATAGGTGAGAAGAGGATGGATGACGACAACAGGATAATGCATAACAATAAATCATAGTGGGTAGGGTAGAAGGAGGGGTAGATGACATGATTCAGTAAAGCAGATGTTGGATAGAAAGACAGCCAAAAAATAGCACCATAATCCTGCTAGAAAATATGAGGGATTGGAGCCTACCTTTAAATCATAGCTAGGCTGAAGAGGGGGTGACATGAGATGAAGGATGTTTTACAGCTCTGGCATCCACTTAGCTTATGCAGGTGTCATTTTAGCTAACTTTCTCAGATAATTTTTCTTCAAATTTTAGGGGTGGGGAATTGTAACAACTTACATACCTATTTAGGTGACTACAAATGTTCATTAGCTGCTTGTTAGTGAAGATGAGTTATAACTGGATGAAGGATAACTGGAATTGTAGACATTTTATGTAAGAACAGTACAGCAGTGGTGTTTCTTCTTGTCAGAACCTGTGGTACAGACTCTATTTGTCTTTGTTAGATTAGGATAAGAATGACTGTTCTGTCTTGGCAGTTGGCAGGAAGATCACAGTGTTGGTGACTCAGAGCATAGTTGAGAGAGTGCTGTATGTTCTATAAAGTATGCTGAACTTCTAACTGTAATTTTTTGAAATGATGGTTTTTAATTTATCAGAGTATATGATGCAGTGGTCAAGGTGTGTCCCTAGGCACTTGATGTTCTGGACAACTTCTGTAGTGCACCCATTAATGGTAGCAATCATAAGACAGGACTTGCCATTGTTCCATTTTGTGCTATGAAATATCATTGCTTTGGCCTTGACAGAGAGCATTCATTTTTTTTTCTTCTATCTACCTTTAGAAGTGGAAGCAGATCTTGATGAGCTTTGATGTGTATATTATTCATATAAATGGAAACTGCATTAAGCAGTGTATCATTGCCATGCTGAATAAAGTCAGTGCCTTCACCTTTATTCCACTGTTTGTTAATGTTAATAAGCAGGATGTATCCAAATATGAGGTACTGGAAGACAAGTGACAGTGGGGACAGAGGATAAGATAAGGTGTTGCTCATCCTGACACTTCTGGATCTTTGGAAGAGGCAAATCCTTAGATAGTTGCCTGCATTTAGATGAAGAAGAGTCAGAGGAGATATTCATGGCTGACTTTGGAAAGTCAGGGAAGAAAGTTTCAGTGTTTTTTTCTTTATCATCCCACAGAGGGCATGGTCACTTACTTGAGCAGAGCAGTGCTACCACCACAGCCGGGCCCAAAACCATTTTGGTTGTCATATAATAGTTTCCAGAACTCAAGGGAAGTATTCTTCTTGGTTTCTTTTACTTTTTGTAATTCACTTTCTCCTTACCCTAATGTCTTACTCCTCATATGTCTCCATCATCGTAACGATAATTTTGTCTTGAAGTAGTTCTCACAGTACGATAATTCAATGGCGATTTCTGTCAATATGTGCCTGCGGTTTGTTGTCTGGAGGTGTTCTTCCCTTAGTGCCACAGACGTCTCTTTCCCATATTCCAATCCATGCACCTCATTTGGCATTCATCTTGAGAGATGTTGTTTCAATATCTCCATACCCTATGAGGGTTTCCATTGTAAGTTCAAGGGCTGAAGATGCAGTCCTCAGAACTATGAATGTTTAAGTGCAGTTTGGAAAATATATATTATTTACAAGTTTGCTGTATTTCAGAGAATTCAGTTTTCTCCAAGGCAGAGAAATTTCATATTTAGTAGTAGCTGGGGGGCTTCACCCTGCAAATACATGTTTAGTGTGTGACAGTTAGTTTTGCAGTCTGCTTTCTTTTTTGAATATCACACTTAAATTTTCATAATTTCAGGACTCTCACTGTTGAGTCACATGGTTCTGATAGGTTATCCCTGTGAGCACACTACAGAGATTGCCATAATGCTATGCAAATTCTATTTAATAGCACTAATCTTGCCTTAAACATAAATCTTTAGGCAATCCAGGTGTCAAAAGTAGACACGTTATAAGGCATCACGTTGATCTTGGGTTCTGTCTGAATGTTTCCAAGGAAAGCGTAAGTGGGCCTGCTTTATGTTTCTCCCACCGAACCCCAGCATCCCACCCACCCTTACTTACAACAACAAGCCATTCTAACTCATCTTCATTACAACAAATTTACTACCTTGCAATGTAGCCTAGGCAATCCCATTGATGCATTAGTCAAGACAAGCTGATTAACAAAACACAATAAAAAGGGGAGCAGCATATACTGACACCTGCCTGTGAATGATACAGCACTCAACTCATAAAGTTCTACACTAAAACTTTAACATTACGTATCATTGCATAAATAAAATTCTTAGTGATACTGTGCAATTTTAATCCTACATTAGAAGTTATTTACTCAGAAGTGCATCTGTTTTGGCAGTACCATACTCAGTGATTCCACAATACTTTCCAGCAATGCAACGAGCTGTCAGCTACATTAAATAAACTAAAACTGGATCTTCTTATTTTATACTGTTACTAAATGGCAACTTTTAGCCTCCTTCTACATATTTAATATTAACCCCCACTATTAAATTCTCTGTAATCAGCAACTATTCTCTTCAAATCAAATTCTCTTTCAAGCTTCCTATGTTTATCTAAGGTTGCAGAAAGACAGATGAGCTCATTTCATACAAAGCCTATTCCTCTGAACACAACTCAGTTACTTTCTCTACACTCCTACCACCTAATGGTACACAATTAATCAGCCAGTAATCTTGCCCACATATCTAGTAATACCAGCTGTGTAGTTTACAGCCAACAGAAATATTCCATCCTATCTTTCCACAAATATGTAGAAAGCAGTTAAACTCATAAAAATGTTCATAATCTATAAGCAGCGTATCAGTGGCAAAATATATTAGTGCCTCTAACCCTATTACCTTATGAAAAACAATTTCCCTAACAGTAACACAAGTTATTCGTATACACACTTCATAAAAACACATATGCTCACAGCACTGAATCTATCTCACACATGCACAACACTGAATCTTTCTCCGTACCTAACCCTTATTATAACCCTAACCTGCAAACACTAACACAGTGAGTTGATGTTGGGTGTTGGTATAATGGTTAATGTGCTTACTTCACAGTCACAAGGTGCAGGATTTGATTCCCACCTTTGAAGGGAAGGTTAGCTATGATTAAAATTACCTGAAAGGGCAGCTAACGTAGTATGAACCTATTAACGCACTCCTTCCTCTAATTTTGGAAGTTATTTATTTATTTGTGTTTTGTTAACCGGGTTAGTCCAACTGGGCCAGTGGCCCATTTTCATTGGAGACCTGAGGAGAAAAGCTCCACACACCAGGATAGTTACAAAGTTACAATCAAATCATAAGTATATGAGTACATTCATGCCATAATGGAAAATTAAAAAAAAATACATGCCTAGTAAGATGAATACATAACTACATATATTCATGTAATAAAGTAAATTAATGTTTAATTGATAAAAATGAGCATAAAGAACAGTTATAAAAAAGAGGATTTGCAATAGGGCATCATAAGGAAGAGAAAATAAGCCCCCAAAAGATGTAAATAACTTAGTCAAGTTGGTAGAGAGGGGGAAAAGAGGTATAAAGTAGAAGGGTAAAAATAAAGTGGGGGAGGAAATGTGCAGGAGAGTCAAGAGAGTGAAAGAAAACAGTCATAAGAAGAGAGAGGAGGGGTGGGGAGTATACTATGTAAGGAATAGAAGGAGTTGGGGTTTAAATATTGAGTTGCTCAGTGGCATAGCTAAGGTGCTACAGCATTAGTTTTATAAAGATTTATTACAGTAAAGTGAGAAAAAAAATATTTATAATCAGATTAGTGTGGAGGTATGTGTTAGGTAGGGTGGTGACAGGTGCATGAGGGAGTGTGTCTGCAAGGTGTTTTTTTCAATTCTCTTTTGAAATGGATCGGAGATTGGATAGCACATAAATTAGCTGGTATTTTTTTCCAAGTTTGAGCTAAGGAGAATTTACAAAGTAATCTACCTATTGTTTTATTTGGCCTGCAGGTGTCAAATAGCATTTGGTCACTACGGAAAGACAAAGAATGTTTGGATGGGGATAGGAGGGTGGACAGAGATTGACAGTTTGCAGGTTTGTAAAGAAGGGAATGTGTCATCTGTAGTTGTGAAAGTTGGAGTAGTTCCAAAAACCTGAACAATATAAAAAAGCACTCACCTTCATGGCACATCTCACACAGTACAGAGATTGTTGATGTTCTCAACATTGACATTTCCTGCAGTCAAACAGATCTGCCCTCAGTCAAAACAATACATCAGTTCATTTTTCTCAACTAAAAGCACAAAGTTAACTGTGACATATGAAACATGTATGTCCACTGCTAGTGGGGTTTGGATTTATTGGCCTGAATCTAACCACAAATACTTAAAAAGTAAAACAAAGTCATGGAAATTCAGAAGACATAGCTGAAACATGTGATGTCCTTAAGTGGTCAGTTACATATCACCATGGGCCTCCTTTACAGGAGGTTCAAGATATCACACAATGAAAATTCTAGCTTGGCTAAGTTTTTCTTGCAGTTTTTACTGAATGATTTGCCCGTGTGACCTTTTTACGTGTGTGTATGTGTGTGTGTGTGTGTGTGTGTGTGTGTGTGTGTGTGTGTGTGTGTGTGTGTGTGTGTGTGTGTGTGTGTGTGTGTGTATGTATGTATTTAGGAAATGTGACAGACAGAAACATTGAGAAACATTATGTCAATGCACAAAGTCTGCAGACAGTTGTAAATTGGTGGCTGTCATTAAGTCACCATATGACTCCCAACCCCTCCAGAATGAACTCACCCTAGTAAAGTCTTGATATACTAAAACAAGCTCAAACTAAATGCTAAAAAGTGTAGTATCATCACTTTTGGTAGACAACTCCTCCTCTCAAAATACTGTCTAGACAACATACCTCTACAAAATCAAAATGTAGCTTGGGACCTAGATACTTAAGTTGATAGCTTCGTCACTTTTCATAATCATGTAACAATTGTTGTCAGGAAATCCTTTTATTTAGCCCAGCTAATTGCTAATGGAATATCATCAAGATCAAAAGAAGTAATGATTATGTTATACTCACCATTGATCAGGGCAATTATGGAGTACAATGTGCCCTTTGGGATGCATCTCAATAAACATATGCAATTAGAAAGGCCCCAAGGATTCTCAATCAAAAAGATCACAGACCTAAAGTCCATGAGCTATTAAAAGAGGCTGGGAAACCTATCATTCAGTTGTCTGATAGGCTTTTGAGCATAAATCTCTGTCTTGGTTATAGTGCTACAAAAGACTTAGTTGTCTTGCACCTCCTGTATCTCTGCAAGTCCAATATCTGCCATAATATTAAGCCAAGGACCTGAATCTTCACCAACAGATAAATAAGACAAGATGGACTCTAAATCGGTTTCAAGTGGAGTTCCCCAGGGCTCAGTCCTAGGACCCCTCCTGTTCAGCATATACTTCTCAGAGGTACAGGCAAGCACAGGAGGACTATGGCTGACCAAGTTTGCAGACGACTGCAAACTAGGGACTATAATTGACTCTCCGGCCAACACAGACATCCTCCAAAAGGGTCTCACTGAGATGGATACCTGGTGTCAAAATCATGGCCTCAAGCTAAATGCCAAAAAGTGCATAGTCATCCCCTTTGGAAAAAACAAAGTACCCACAAACTATCACATAGGTGGTAGTCCCCTAAATACGGAAGCTGTAATAAGGGATCTGGGGACCCAAGTAGATAGTAATCGCACCTTTGATAATCACATTGTCAAAGTGGTTAGCAAATACTTCTATGTGGCTCACCTAATCACAAAAGGGTTCGCATCCAGATTAAAAGAGGTCATTGTGCCCCTCTACTCATCAGTCATCAGACCCATCATAGAGTACAATGCCTCATTTGGGATGTACCTTACAAGACACCTACAACAGCTGGAAAGACCACAGAAGTACCTCACCAAGAGGATCACTGGCCTCAAACAGATGCCATATGCAGCTTGACTGAAGAAATTACAGCTGTACTCGGTTGCATACCGCCTACTCAGAGGTGATCTCTGCCTGACATACAAGGCCATGTCCAACCCAGAATTGATGGACATGCCCCACCTAAAGAAAACCTTATCCCCGTGAGCCACATGCTCTAGGGATCTAAACCTCACCACAACAATAAATAGGACATGCTGGAGGGATAGATTCCTGCCCCAGAGACTTCCCATGCTTTGGAACAAGATCCCAATCTACATTAGGCAGAGCTCCTCGCTAACACTCTTCAAAAGAAATCTTGACGAGTGGATGGGAAACAGAAAGTTTACCCCGGGGATCACTTCAGTGGCTCTGCTGGACAGAGGCACAGGGAACTAATCTAAGGGGGCGTCAAAAGCCAACACATTCTGGCTAGGCTTATAAATGCCTTCGGACAGATAGCCTAGTACCTACCTGTGAACCTATGAAGCTATGGAGGGACATGTTTAAAATCCATCCAGTGCTTCACAAACCTCTCACTATCTTCCTTTTAGCATGAACTAAGTGATTGGATTGGTATCCACAAATTTACTTCAGATTTGACTGGTAAGGCCCTCCTGGAAAATGGAAGTGCTGCCTGAGGATTTTACTGGCAAGTCAAGAATCCTCATGAGACTCAGGGGCCTTGGAATATCTATGAATGTATGAATTTATACACTCTTTTTATAGTGACAGACAGACACAGCTTACAGACAGCACAACTATTCCCTTCCCTCGACTTTATTCTAACACTAGACCATGCTACATTTTCCTGAGAAAAGCAAAGTTCACTGTTCTTCCTTTTGGTAACTCCTACACTTGACAACCAATATAGTTGATGATTTGTGACAGCAAAAACAGTTGTTAAAATTTTGCACATTCAAAAGATTGAACATAAGCTCTCTTTCTCTCTCTATATATATTAAAACATATAACTACATGTATCTGTGTGTGTGTGTGTGTGTGTGTGTGTGTGTGTATGTGTGTGTGTGTGTGTGTGTGTGTGTGTGTGTGTGTGTGTGTGTGTGTGTGTGTGTGTGTGTGTATGTATGTATTTAGGAAATGTGACAGACAGAAACATTGAGAAACATTATGTCAATGCACAAAGTCTGCAGACAGTTGTAAATTGGTGGCTGTCATTAAGTCACCATATGACTCCCAACCCCTCCAGAATGAACTCACCCTAGTGAAGTCTTGATATACTAAAACAAGCTCAAACTAAATGCTAAAAAGTGTATTATCATCACTTTTGGTAGACAACTCCTCCTCTCAAAATACTGTCTAGACAACATACCTCTACAAAATCAAAATGTAGCTTGGGACCTAGATACTTAAGTTGATAGCTTCGTCACTTTTCATAATCATGTAACAATTGTTGTCAGGAAATCCTTTTATTTAGCCCAGCTAATTGCTAATGGAATATCATCAAGATCAAAAGAAGTAATGATTATGTTATACTCACCATTGATCAGGGCAATTATGGAGTACAATGTGCCCTTTGGGATGCATCTCAATAAACATATGCAATTAGAAAGGCCCCAAGGATTCTCAATCAAAAAGATCACAGACCTAAAGTCCATGAGCTATTAAAAGAGGCTGGGAAACCTATCATTCAGTTGTCTGATAGGCTTTTGAGCAGAAATCTCTGTCTTGGTTATAGTGCTACAAAAGACTTAGTTGTCTTGCACCTCCTGTATCTCTGCAAGTCCAATATCTGCCATAATATTAAGCCAAGGACCTGAATCTTCACCAACAGATAAATAAGACAAGATGGACTCTAAATAAGTTTCAAGTGGAGTTCCCCAGGGCTCAGTCCTAGGACCCCTCCTGTTCAGCATATACTTCTCAGAGGTACAGGCAAGCACAGGAGGACTATGGCTGACCAAGTTTGCAGACGACTGCAAACTAGGGACTATAATTGACTCTCCGGCCAACACAGACATCCTCCAAAAGGGTCTCACTGAGATGGATACCTGGTGTCAAAATCATGGCCTCAAGCTAAATGCCAAAAAGTGCATAGTCATCCCCTTTGGAAAAAACAAAGTACCCACAAACTATCACATAGGTGGTAGTCCCCTAAATCGGAAGCTGTAATAAGGGATCTGGGGACCCAAGTAGATAGTAATCGCACCTTTGATAATCACATTGTCAAAGTGGTTAGCAAATACTTCTATGTGGCTCACCTAATCACAAAAGGGTTCGCATCCAGATTAAAAGAGGTCATTGTGCCCCTCTACTCATCAGTCATCAGACCCATCATAGAGTACAATGCCTCATTTGGGATGTACCTTACAAGACACCTACAACAGCTGGAAAGACCACAGAAGTACCTCACCAAGAGGATCACTGGCCTCAAACAGATGCCATATGCAGCTTGACTGAAGAAATTACAGCTGTACTCGGTTGCATACCGCCTACTCAGAGGTGATCTCTGCCTGACATACAAGGCCATGTCCAACCCAGAATTGATGGACATGCCCCACCTAAAGAAAACCTTATCCCCGTGAGCCACATGCTCTAGGGATCTAAACCTCACCACAACAATAAATAGGACATGCTGGAGGGATAGATTCCTGCCCCAGAGACTTCCCATGCTTTGGAACAAGATCCCAATCTACATTAGGCAGAGCTCCTTGCTAACACTCTTCAAAAGAAACCTTGACGAGTGGATTGGAAACAGAAAGTTTACCTCGGGGATCACTTCAGTTGCTCTGCTGGACAGAGGCACAGGGAACAAGGGGGCAGCAAAAGCCAACACATTCTGGCTAGGCTTATAAATGCCTTCGGACAGATAGCCTAGTACCTACCTGTGAACCTATGAAGTTATGGAGGGACATGTTTAAAATCCATCCAGTGCTTCACAAACCTCTCACTATCTTCCTTTTAACATGAACTAAGTGATTGGATTGGTATCCACAAATTTACTTCAGATTTGACTGGTAAGGCCCTCCTGGAAAATGGAAGTGCTGCCTGAGGATTTTACTGGCAAGTCAAGAATCCTCATGAGACTCAGGGGCCTTGGAATATCTATGAATGTATGAATTTATACACTCTTTTTATAGTGACAGACAGACACAGCTTACAGACAGCACAACTATTCCCTTCCCTTGACTTTATTCTAACACTAGCCCATGCTACATTTTCCTGAGAAAAGCAAAGTTCACTGTTCTTCCTTTTGGTAATTCCTACACTTGACAACCAATATAGTTGATGATTTGTGACAGCAAAAACAGTTGTTAAAATTTTGCACATTCAAAAGATTGAACATAAGCTCTCTTTCTCTCTATATATATTAAAACATATAACTACATGTATCTGTATGTGTGTGTGTGTGTGTGTGTGTGTGTGTGTGTGTGTGTGTGTGTGTGTGTGTGTGTGTGTGTGTGTCTACTTTGGAAGCTCGAAGTTTCAAAACTTTGAACTTCATATGGTCGAGACCATCTGATTGAAGTTTTGAAACTTCAGTCTGTTTAAATGTAGGTCGCCATACAGCACAGAATGGGAATTTTACCGTTCTCTTCACTGTAGTGCAGTCTCAGAGTTGCTATATTTAATTAGCAGGGGGGCTTGCTGTCCTGCATAAACATAAAAAAATTGTGTTTATTTTTTTTTTTTATTGAAGTTTCGAAGTTTCAAAACTTCAGTGTTACTGTCCTGACCATATGAAATTCAAAGTTTTGAAAGTTCGAGCTTCCAAAGTAGAACCGTGTGTGTAGATGTATGTATATATATATATATATATATATATATATATATATATATATATATATATATATATATATATATGGTTCTAGGTTATAACACCGACAGCACACAACATCGACAACGACATCACCGACACCACATCATCGACAGCTCACAAACACGACACCACACACACTCAACACATCATCACAACAACCAATAAACAAAACAAATTCCCTGACCAAAAACCACACACACAACACAAGCACACCTAAATCCTAACAAACAAACACTAAACCTTACATACACAACTATCCACTACCCTAACCGAAACCCTAACCCTAAGGTCCGTCACTATTGCACACTAACCTAACCCGCTCCCTGACCCTAACTCACTTAACCCACCCCTAACCCAAACAAAGTCACTACTGCACCCTTACTTAACTCGCGCCCTAACCCTAACTCACTTAACCCGCCCCTAACCCAAAACATTCACTACTGCACCCTTACCTAACTCGCGCCCTAACCCTAACTCACTTAAGCGCCCCTAACCCTACAGACCGCCAACATCGCACACTTACCTTACTCGCACCCTAACGTCCGTCACTACCGCATACTTACACATCCTTTCCCCATCTCGGTGTTCTCCGCGTCGGTGTTTTCATCTGTCGATCTTCTTACATCGGTGATTTCGCTGTCGGTCTTCCCATCTGTCGACGTTATAACCTAGACCCATAGATATATATATATATATATATATATATATATATATATATATATATATATATATATATATATACAGAGAGAGAGAGAGAGAGATAGATATGTATATGTAAATAAAACACTAATTATCAATTTATTAATTTTATTTGACTGTACTTTGCCACTAGCAACTTGACTGTATGATGTTTGTATCTGTTTATTATGTCTGAAATAATCAAATTAGGTTTACCTGTGACTAACTCAGGTTACTGTGTGAAAAATCTTGTTTGCTGTCTTGGTTAATCTTTCAATTTTTCCAGAATTTTGCTTTAATAACAAAATAATCTAAGAGCTACATATTATAATTTTGAACTTGAAAAGGAATATGAAATGCTGATCCGAAGGAGTATCATAAAATGCAGGCTGTAAAATTATACCCCAAAAACTTGCCAGCAAAGAACACATACATGTATACATGCATAATTTGTTTTACCCACTGCAAATTAAAATCATATGTCTCTTGGCCGTTTACAAAACCACCATATAAGGCAATGCAAACTGTGAAGAAAACATTATCAGCCTTCCATCTCCAAAATGAGGAACACTACCAGTGAAAACGTGGAACAAATGAACAAAATGTGGAACACTTAATAACTGCTTACTAGCAACTTCACAGGATGATTAAAATGCATAACTTTATAGTTACAAAGAGTTATTTTGATGAATTAGTATGATTCCATATTATTTATCATTAATATCAGTTAAAAAAATTGCTAATGCAGCATATGTGACAGGCCACTTGAATGGGGAACAATGAAGAAAATAAGACTTTTTAAGATTCAGAATGAGGAATGTTCCTCGTAATGATGTACATTTGGGAGGTATGGGAGAAAAGGATTTCTCAGTGCAAGACATATTAGCCAGGTAATAAGTTATGTCACACCCTATACCTAGTCACATAACATATGTGTAAAAAAAAAAAAAAAAAATATATATATATATATATATATATATATATATATATATATATATATATATACATATGGGTTCTGTTCAAAAGCTCAAAATACTGAAATCTCGAATTTCAGTATTTCGAGCCCAAGAAACCGAATCCACATAATAGCGAATGTTTAGAAGCGCAAAATTTAAAACTTTGAATACTGGAGGTTTTGCATTTCACTCTTCTAAAGTTCTGCTATGTCCATGAATCCAGGTAAGTGTGTGTTTGTGTTTGGGTAGGGGCTGTGGTGTGTGTCAGTGTGTTTTGTTGCTGTGATGTGTGTGTGCAAAGAGAAAGTAGCTTGAGTGGTGGTGTTTTGTGTGTGTTTGTATGTAGGGCGACCTCGGAGTGAGAATATTTAAGTAGGGGGGGTGTGGGGGGTAACCCCCCCACACATGGGGAGTGCAGGGGGGCATGCCCCCTGCTTTCATGTAGTAGAGTGATTGTGTGTGTTTGTGTGGTGGATGGTGTGTGTGTGTGTGTGTGTGTGTGTGTGTGTGTGTGTGTGTGTGTGTAGTAAAACCACGAAATTCAAAACTTCTGGTAGTTGTCGTTGTTTTGTGGATTCCACTTCTTGGGCTCGAGATACTGAAATTTGAGATTTCAGTATTTCGAGCTTCTGAAGTGAATCTATATATATATATATATATATATATATATATATATATATATATATATATATATATATATATATATGTATATGGGTCCACTTTGTAATTTTGAAATACTGAAATCTCGAAATTCAGTATTTCAAACCTACAAAGCCACAGACTCACATTTTCGAAACCGGCACAAGTGCAAAATTCAAAATACTAAAGCATGGATATGTTGAAATTCTGCTTCCAGCGGTACGGTGTGTGGATGTTTGGGTTTAATTTTGGTAAGTTTGTGTGTGTAAGTATGTTGGTTAGGGGCTAAGTGTGTGTAAGTGTGTGTTGTGACTGTTATGTATGTGTTTCAAGGACTGTAAGTGTGTGTGTTTGAGTTCCATTTGTGTTTCTGTTTGTGCGATCTTGGAGGTAGAAAATAGAAGTGGGGGGGTGCAGGGGGGATTACCCCCCTGCTTATATGTAGTTTAGGTGAGTTTGTTTGATTGTGGGGAGGAGTTTTGTGTATGTTTATGTGTGTGCTGTATGTCTAGCGTAGTTACAGGATTTTGAATTTCGCGGTTGTGTATTTTTAAGTTTGTGAGTTGTGATTGGGTTTATGGCTTTGTGGTTTTGAAATACTGAATTTCAAGATTTCAGTATTTTGAAACTACAAAAGTGGACCCATATATATATATATATATATATATATATATATATATATATATATATACAGGAGTTTGGTGTCGATCAGTCGTAATTCTGAACCGAAATGTTGAAGCTCATAGGTGCGGACGCTCATAATGTCGTATGCAACATCAAATTCAAAATTTCTGATCACACAACTGCAGCAACAAGCGCTACCATGGGGCGAGAGGGGAGAATAGTAGCCTGACTGGCGTTTGGTAATCCCGGGTTCATATATATATATATTTACGGGGTCCTTTTAGCCTTGGATAAAATCAGTTTTATAACATGCATTGCATCTGTCAAGAACCTTTCTGTGTGACTATGGAAAACAGTAAGAAAATTAACAAAACGTGTCGGTTTGGATTAAAGGATATTTTCTAAAGCATAAGAAATGTGCAAATGTGATGAGGCATCTGTTATTGAATGCAACATCATCTGTACTATAGAATAAGGGAATAAAAGGCAATTTTTTATTGTCTTGCAACATTTACTGGTTTAATATTATAATTGTTGTTAATATACTGTTCCATATTGTAGACAGCAAGAAATGCTTGTTGGCCTTTTTTGTCCTGTTTTTGACAGTTTACGAGGACATGCATTGGTCAGCATTTCCCTCAAGGGTGAACTAAGGACGCAGCACATTAAATGACTTTTTTTCTGATGCACATAATCTTTGTGTAGGGCTGCAGAGTTAACGCTGACTGCTGGAATTCATACTCACACCTACAGTTTTCACTTGACTACCTTAACAGAGACTGACAGGAAGGAAATAGAGCATGAGAAAAAAATATTTATTTTTAGGGAGCTTCTGCTTAGCAAATGAGAGTTGTGGGATCCTTTGTGGCAAACCACTAATACTATAGGGATTTACAGTGCATTCACAGGGCATCATTATATCCAGAAGTACATGTTGTTCACTCATCCATTATGCTGCTCTCTTTAGGAACACATTTAAACAAAAAAATAAAATAAAATAAAATAAATATTCTGCACACTGAATGTTGGTGGAGTGACATTTTTTGCCAAATGATGAGTCCAGTTAACAACTGGAATGTTTTCAAGAAACAAACCATTTTAGATGTTTTTAAATATGAAAGCTATATAGCAGTAAGTCATCTTAAAACGGAATGCAAACTATATATATAGTGACTCAGTTAACCAGATGACACCACTGCAGATTTTCATGGCATATCTGAAGATGTTTCAGATTAGATTTCTGAACATCAAGGCTTGAATAAAAAAAACAAACACTTAACAGCAGCTTTCTATAGGAAATAATTGCTAGTGTGGTTTCTAAGTGTGTGCTAACAGTGAGCGTTTTGTTTTGGGAGATTTCTCATTTGTTTATGTTTGTGTCACTAGGGAGTTTGTGTGTGTGTGTGTGTGTGTGTATAAACACACACACACATATATTTATGCATGTGTGGATTTGTCCCTCACATGGTGGATGCATAGGGGATTGATCCCCTGCAAAAAACACTTGCACTTTGAGTTCTCATCCTTTTAGTATTTCTGTCACTTGTGTTCCACTATGTGATTCCTCAGCAGGTTGTGAAATAGAGCTTCATAGTGGAACTGGTTTTCATCTAACTCCCCATAATAAAAATATCCCTTTAATAACAGGTAGGCCCACTGGACACATGGTCCCTTTTTATGGGCAACCTGGGAACAATGTCTGGGTAACTGACTTATTCAAGTTCAGACACTAGGTCACAGAAGGAGCCAGACCCTGTACCAAACGAAATACAGTTCACAGCCTTAACCGTCTCTGCCAACTTTCCAGTCATATACTGTCTAAATCTACAACTACACCATAGAAGGAGCCACCTAACAAAAAGGCAGCGACTAAGAAGCATGCAAGGTAAGACCTTTCTACAGTTAAAACAGCTACCTAGCTACACTGTTAGCTTACATGTGCACTTGCTATCTACACACTAAGCTGGGATTAGGGGAAACAACCCCCAAAATAACTTTATACAATTTTGTCAAGCTTAAGCTTAAGCAAATGATTTCATTTATAGCTGTTACATTGCTTTCAAAAGCACTGTCAAAGCCAGGAGAAAATAAATGAAATTGAAAGCCTAAAGCAAAGTACTTCACTTGGCTGAAGAAAAAGTTTGTATCCTCCAAGCAGTGATAATCCAGGAAGGGGGCACTGTATTTTTTCTCTTTAGTTTTGTAAATATTCCTCAATCTTTTGTGAATAATTACATGCAATATTGTTCCACTTTAAAAATGTTAGCACTGTTCCCAACTTCATGCACACATGTGGTATATTACAAATTTGTATTTGTATTACTGATAAAATTTAAAACATAAGAGTAAAGTACAAGTGGATCAGTGCACAATATCATGGATGAAACAGCGGAACATAAATCACACTGACAGCTTTACTGTCATGCCGTGCAGTGCCCCTGAGAAACAGTGCAACATAAATCATCCTGATAGATTCAGTGTTATGCTGTGCAGTGTTGCTGACATGCAGTATAACACAAATCATGCTGACAGCTTCACTGTCATGTTATGCAGTGTCACTGACATGGAGTACAATACAAATCATGCTGACAGCTTCACTGCATACCTTTCAACTGTCCGGATTTTTGCAGAATGCTCAGATTTTTGCCTCTTATTTTTGATCTGGTTCTCATAAAATTTTTGGTTTCCTGGATTTTTATGGCAAATCACTGAGGACTGAATTTATTAAATAATGACAGGCATTTGAGTTTCAGATTTCATATCCTTCAGAAAATATATGGCAACACAAAAAGTTTATTCTAGTAATGTTTTAAGTTTATAGAAGCAATATTAAACATCTACCCCTATTTTTGGGGGCTTTGTTCCCCCATTATTTTTGCTTTGTCTAGATTTTTTGTGCTACGAGGTTGAGAGCTATGCTTCACTGTCATGATGTGCAGTGTCGATGTGCATTACAACATAAATCATGCTGATAGCTTCACTTTCATGCTGTACAGAGTTGGTGACATTGTGCAAAGTAAAGCATGCTGATAACTTTACTGTCACGCTGTGCAGAGAAGAGCAGTAGTAAAACATTGAAGCTACTATCTGCAAGCTTGTATTACAGATAGCATGTTATGATTTTACAGTAATCTGCTTTATAGCTGTTTACCTAGCATTTGTGTATAAATCTGGGCCTGTTTTACTGCACTGCCAATGAGCTACAAAGGATAATCTTACCACCACCTGGCGGACCATTCCAGTGAGGTAAAGTAAATTTAATTTCAATGTAATTTTTTTTGATCGGAGGGTTATATCCTCCTGCACCACCATATGCTGGGGCTCTGTCTCAATGCTCCTGTACTCTAATTATACTGCCTACAAGGTTGTATCAGCTTGGATGAAAAGGAGAATGTATTTTCCATTGTTCTCCACTGGTGCAGTCTGAGATATGCACACACACACACACACACACACACACACACACACACACACACACACACACACACACACACACACACACACATATATGTATATATATATATATATATATATATATATATATATATATATATATATATATATAAAGAGAGAGAGGTATAGACCAAGGATATGAGGGCAGACCCTCCCCACAATAGGAGAATACCCAGGTACAAGTGCAGCAACCATACAAAAACTGCACTTTACATTAGGCTCATAGATTAGTAGTAGGCTGGCTGCCCTTGTGGGCTGTTTTAAGCCTGGCCAACTACGCCATGTGATAATCAAACCCTGAACCTTGTGTCTGTAAGGTAACCATCTTGACCATTATGCCAACCATCCACCATTACATGTGGAGCATCAATCCAGTGAGTCACTGGGTTAGTTTGGCTGATTTGGCAGGTGTTCACAAGTTCAGTGGTGATCAGGCCAAATGGATTCATAAATTTTAGTCTAATAGTCTACTCCTTGCAGTGCATTTTCTTTGAGACTTTCTTTATATCTCTGACTTGATTTTCTGTTTCCTTATATAAGCACTTTACTGTTAAAATTATCTCCACATTAACTGTATATCAGTCACTCTACATGGTCTATGTTTGCTTGCCTTGTTTTGCTGTCTCCATGTTTACATCAGAAGTATTACAAACAAAATAATTGACTTACATTCATGGTTAACCATGCCCTTGTTGTACATTAGCATAATCTCTGAAGCCTGGTTAAAGCTGGATGTGAAATTACACCCCCCTCGGCTACAGTATCTGTAGACTTGACTGTATAGAAAAGGAGCATTGCTAAAATGTTTTCTAATACCTTTGATTTCTCCCCCTATAATCTGGTAATAAAACAACTTTCTGTAATGCTGAAATCATCATTTCTCTTCCCAAACTGAACACACGCAAAATGTATGTAGCATTGTCTTGTACACCCCACCAGGAGACAACATCTCTGCTACAGAAGATATTCTTTCCTGGATAGCATCAAGCATCCGGTATGAAATAACTATTCTTAGGGACTTTGCATAGATTAGCTGTCCTTCATTACTGACTTCCCAAGCACATCACTAAATTTGTTTGACTTCACTCAAATTATCCAAACCCAAACCGGCTTTAACAATCCAATAATAAACAACCCCTTCTGGAGTGGATATTGACAATCAATCCAAACAAAATATCATTCTCAGGGACCTTACCAAATACACTGAGAGGTCACCTTCCCACCATTGCAATTAGTAGTACTACCCACGTATCCAGAAGGCTTCACATTATAACAACACTTACTCTAACCAACTTCAATCCCAGCACATTTATAGCCATTCCAAATTAATCAATTAGAATCTACTCAGAACCATGCCTCTAGATGATGCCATGCTTCTCTTTAATACAACTTGCCTTAATGTACTAAATAATCAAACTCCTATAAGAAGGACAAGAATCAAGCATAACACTACTCCATGGCTGTCCTCTGACACCATAATGCTCATGCATATAAGAGATAAGGCCTGGAAAAGCTGGTAACTACATTGAACTCCAGAAGGCCATCAAAATATTAGATATCTCCACATTTCTTACCAAAGAATAGTCAAGACAGATAAAATCCACAATTGCTTAGACTGACAAAGCACTCACCATAAAAACCAGAATGAGTTCTAGGCTCCATCAAAAAACATTTAACATCTGGTAGATGTCACCAACCCTACCTAGGCCCTGGTATGGATCAAGATAGTATTTCCACTCTGTTCATCTCCCACTTCACAAACATGATAAATTCATTACACAATAAAAATAACAATAACAGTCCACAAAATACCTCTCAACCCATCATCAATTCCAGTTTCTTCCTCAGATCAATCCCCACCTGTACCATAAAGAGGTACCACCTCATACTTAACCCCACAACCTTAGGTATTGATGATTTACTAGGTAAATGTCTAACAATTGCTGCTGAAGCCATAGCCTATCCAGTCTCTATTCTCATTAATAGATCTATCCAAGAATCTTATCGGCCCTCCATCTGTAAGAAATCTTATAACCTGCATCTTTACAAAAGAGGCAACATAACTGAACAATCCAACTATAGGCCCATAGTCATTCTTTCATCCTTGTCAAAAGTCATGATGAAATGCATCCACGTTCAAGTACTTAAACATATATTTGCCAAAAATCTATTCTCTCCTAGCCAGCACAGTTTCAGGCCAAACCACAGCACTGACACTACATTATTCAGCTTCATAAACACAATCAATCAAAAATGCAAGACAAACATTATTGTATCAGCACTATTCTTAGACTTATCAAAAGCCTTTCATACAGTCAGGACTCCTTCACCTCCACTGAAAATTTGTTGGCCAAATCTGACCTCATCCTAAATCCAAAGAAATGAACATTACTCCATTTCACATCTAATTATCAACCTCATTGCAAAACAAACTTTAATGTCACCTCCTCCAACAACAACACAATAATTGAAGTAGTCTCTAACACTAAACTACTAGGTGTTACTATCAAAGATAACTTGAAATTTGACTTGCATATTTAATAATTTATCACTGGAAAAAACAAAAACAAGAACAAAAGCTAGTTCTGTTATACAGAGTTAAACACTGTCTCAGTGAAAGTATTAGGACAACCCTCTTCTCTTCCTATCTTTCTCCGTCACTGCTATATACTTCACCAATTTTCATCAACCACCAGGACACAGAAGAGCAAACTTGAGCAGGGCTACAATACAATAGCCAACTTTGCATCCAATAAAGTTTACTGTTTTCATCACTGCATTGTTTTTAAGCACCTTAACAGGCTAGAGTTACCCCACTACCTTTCTCTGTCTTAACTACAAGTAGCACACAGTGTAGTGCATCACCATGAAAGGTAGCCTGCCCTCGGCTCTTTGTTATAAAGGTACACCCCATCCGGCAACTGCATGTCATGAGAAATATCTCCTCATGGCTCAAAAGTCCAAGAACATAGCTGGAGATGCTCTGTACTCCAGCCTTGTCTCCAAGGCCTGGAACTCCACCATCTTTTCTATTAGGCTCACTGAAAAGAAAATTCCAGAAAAAAATATATGTTTCTACTTTGTTAACCACTATAAAGCCTTTAACTGTGTGGACCATAACAAACTATGTTAAGTTCTTAAACAAATTGGTCACTGTATTTACATTCTAAGGAATCTATATGCAGAACAAGAAGTAACAATGAGAAATGAATATGCAGTAACTAACTGGTTCAAGACTGGGAAAGGACTATGGAAAGGCTGTATATTGCCACCTTGCTTTTTCAATTTATATGCTGACTGTATCATGCCAAATGCTGAATTAGACAAATCAGATGGTGGAATCAAAGTTGCTAGAACTATTAACAATTTCCATTATGCAGATGATACTACTCTGAAAGTGAGGAAAGGTTGAAGAGCTTGTTAATGAAGGTGAAAGCAGAAAATGAGTTGGCTTGCTGCTCAGCTTAAAAAAATGTTTCTTCCATCCCTATCAAGTCTTTGCAAATAGAAGAGGTAGAAATGATAGCACTGATAAATTTTATTTCCTGGGATTAAAGATTAATGCAGATGGTGATAACAGCCATGAAGTTTAAAGGTGTTTGTTTTTTTCAAGAGGAAACTATAATAAATCTGTAGAAGATTTTAAAGATCATAGGGATCCCCCTGTCAAAAAAGGTCCATATTGTCAGAATTATGGTTTATCCAATAATAATATACTTCAGAGAGAATTGGACAATAAGTAAGACTGTGTACCAGAAAATTGACGGTTTTGCAATATGAAACTGGAGAAAACAGTTAAGAATTCTGTGAATGGTGAGAGAAATAAATCAGTCATTAATAAACTGTTCACTGGAAGGCCTGAAAACAAATTGAAAACTCAAACACTTTGGCCATATACTGTGAAGGCATGATTGACTAGAGAAGACAATGATGCTGGGAAAGATCAAAGGCAAAAGGAATGAATGTGTGACAGAGGTTAACAATAAAATATAATTTCTCTGAAGAAGTTATCTCTGGGATCCAGTAAACTCCATGTTGGCTTTGCACGAAGTCTACATGGAGTTTACATGTGTGCATAGTGATGAGCAGTGTGCAGAAGTGCTAACGACATATTCATGCTGTGCACCACATTTAAATCTAAATAAGTACTTTTTTTTGTGGCTGGCCAGGAAACCATGTAAAGCAACATGGATAGCAACCCTGTTTACATCAGAGCACAGTCAGTTAGTGTGTTTGTGCGGAATGCCAAAAAGATCACCAGGCTTAACATATAGTTCTAATAGGTCTCAACCTCTTAGTGCAAGAAATCTGGACAAAGCCCAACATAATGGGAGGGGGGGGGGCAATGACCCAGAAATGGGGACAGATTCTCCATATTTGCACGTTTAAACTTAGAAATGTGCTAGAATAACACGGCTTGTTATAAGATACATTTTCTGAAGGATTTGAAGTTTGAAACTCAAATGTATGTAATTATTTATTGACATCAGTCCTCAGATCATCCCACTGATATAGCAGAAAACCAAAAATGTTATAAGGAACAGACTAAAAGATAGAAGGCAAAAATCTGGACATTCTTCAAAAATCTGGACAGCTAAAAGAAAAGGTATGACAGTTATGTATATGGTCCAAACACAGTACAGGACAGTGTACAGAGTGCAGAGTATTGTGAAATCACATTCCTGGCATTCTGTACCAAAGTTCTCTAAATGATCTGTAGGGGTACCAAAAAGCAGCAACTTTGACCAGGCTCGGTGTAAAAATCAACCAAAAACAAAAGAGACACCTATTAACACTGAAGAAGAATCAACCTGAACAATCAACCAAAACATCAACCTGCTTGGATTCTTCCTCAGTGTTAATAGGTGTTTCTTTTGTTTTTGATCTGTAGGGGTACATGGACTGACATGTAAAATAAACACTCAGGGAACATGCATGTATTGAATAGGGACACACAAATGAATTGTAGTAATGAACACAGGGAAAGAGGATGGGTGAAAAAACCTAATGTACAGTAGATGAAGATATGTAAATGGAGGACAGCTGTAGCAGTAGCACCAATCACATACTAATATGGTGCAGTATGGACTGCACAGAAAAATTGTGCATTATATGACTGTCACACGAGGTGACATAACAATGGGGAAGATATATGTGCGAGATAAACATCCTTACATGAATAATGGAGAGGACATCTATTGGGGATCTGACAAGCAATTGGGGTAGGGTGCATATTGAGAAGCTGTGCAAACTGAATTGCCTGAATATGAGTGTAATCTCATCAGAGATGTCCAGCAGGTGGGACACAGGTAAAAGCTTAGGGACAACATTAAAAGAAGCAAGCAGAATCATAGACAATATCAGAATAATACAGCCAGTAATCCCATGTCTCTGATATAACATATGTGATTTAGAGTGAGCAGAGATTGTTCTGCACCAACACACCTGTCCAACTATTATGACATGTCTGCACTCTATGAGAGTAATCGCGTACACTGTCCTGGCATTGTAACATTTACTGGAGGTGTTGGGGAGATACTGCTATACCTATACATTATGATCAATATAGGCTAGTTGACTGATATGCTGGTGTGCATATATATATATATATATATATATATATATATATATATATATATATACATATACATATATATATATATATATATATATATATAAGCACAATCCCCACTGTAACAAATGTTACTCATAATATTAACGGTATCAAACAGCTATGTATGTACTGCGTGCATCACTGCAACAGGTGTCAAATATGCATCTCGTGTAACAACTTGATGGGTCTTCAGACAGTAATGTTTATTCCACAAAAAGAATACTTAGGTATGACCAATAAGATGTGTGACAGCTCACTGTGACAAAGAGGGTACACTTCAGTTACACATCACTGGAAGATATGTAGTAAGGTACATGAAGAAGGGTGCATTGTACTCAGTTATTGGTGTGATGAAGGCTGTGAACTATGGCAGTATTATGGCCTGTGATGTGGATGTCCTTCACATTAGTTGTGTTATATACACGGGAGTAGTCAGCACTGTGGCCACATGCTGGTGGACATTCCACATACCATCTACCCAGGACACAGGTCACATACCTACTGGTTTGATTAAAGGGTGTGATCTACATTATACTTGTGTATTTGCTTTCAGGATGTAACAAATCCCGCCTGTGTTTTTGTGTCACTGCAGGTGTTGTCATGGCTGTGGCAGCACTTTCCAGTGTCTGTGTTGATACTGTCTGTATTATACTAATATCAGAGTTGAAGTCAATGATTGCCCACAGTCTGTAGTACTTCAGACAACTGTTTGGATGCAGGATGTTTATGTCATTTGTGATGTATGTGACTTAAATAATGGACAGGAAAGGGACTAGCAGAAAGTCCTGATGTTTGGACCTGATCATTGGACCTGAGATATAAGTTCACTTCACACATTTTAACATATTTAGATGCAATGTATGTGATACAGTGGTCTCCCCACTTAGTGATATAAGTGTTTATGGCCACATCTGACAGTGTTGAGTGGATACCTCAGTGCGGATTTGTGTCAAATGCCTTCAGCTTGTCAAGTTCAAAGGATGATAGTATTGTCATCATGCATGCCCTTGATGACCTCTTTGAGAACATCTATCAGATGTAACAGACATGATGTAGCATTAACATCTCACACAGGACTGTTGCACACAGCCAGGAAATTACTAGTGTCCATTTAGAAATGTTGGTCTACCTCACAGATGAGGAGAGTCAGGATGTGTCTATACATGCATGCATTGGATGTTGTCTCCTCCCAACTCACATGGATGCATGTTGATATACACCCTTCTACAGGAATATAGTCTGTGTGGAGGGTGTGTTGAAGTGTGTATTCAACTGTGTCAGGAAGGTGCATGTGCTGAGTCATGCTATTGGTGATCTGTGATGTTGTCACAGTCCACTGATTCTGTGTGATATGCCTGGATGAAGCTAAAACAGTGCATGCTGTTTGAACACAATCCTCCATGCAGATATCATTGAGGAATTCTCCCAGCTGGGGATCAACCCTTACATCACTAGATGGGTAACCAACTGGCTCACTGACAGAATAAATACTGTGAAAGTTAGTAAATCAAAATGTACCTGTGGAGCTGTCACTATTGGCATACCACAGGGATCTGTGCTTGGCCCTTTACTGTTTGAAATCTATTCCTTGACAGTTCAGGCTAATGTATATGGCCTTTTGGCTTACCGTGTTTGCTGATTCTTGCATACTGGGTGCAATCATTGAGTCCACCTATAATGATAATATACTACAGGAAGGGCTAACACAGACAAATGACTGGTGACAAAGCCACATGGTCTACAGATAAATGCAAAAATGTTTCTTTATTTTTTCCTTCTGCAAAGTGGAATTACCTGTTAATTTCAACATTGATCAACAGTCTCGCTATGCTGAAATTCAATGATGCAAACAATGGGAACACACATAGATAGTAATCTGAACTTCAACCATAAAGTGTCCACACTTGTATTGAATGCCTATGTTGTGCACATCATAAGTCATGCCATTGTATTCAGGTCTGAGGATTATATTACAGCAATATACTCAAACCTCATTAGAATGCTAATAGAGTATAATATTCTCTTTTGCATGTGCCTCACCAGACACAAGCAGCAGCTGGAGAGACCACAGTAGTTTATCACAAGGAAAACACAGGGCCTAAAAACCATGCCATGATTTATGTGAATAGGCTGAAAGCCATGTCACTGCAATCTGTGTCATATAGCATGAGGTGACTTCTGTCTGTCTCTGACCCTGCCCTGGTGGGAATAGTGCACATCCACAAATCAAATATAGATGATGGCATCAGCAGTGTCTGATGAGGGGAATATGGTAATAACAGTGTCCCAGATGCTAGTGTAAAAGGATCTCTGTAATGTCAAACAAGTGCGCACATACACACACACACACACACACACACACACACGCACACACGCACACACACACACACACACACACACACACACGCACACACACATGCACATGCGTATATATACACACACACACACACACACACACACACACACACACACACACACACACACACACACACACACACACACACACACACACACACACACACACACACACACACACACACACACACATCACAGTTGACTGCAGTGAGAACAGAACTCCTATTTATCTAAGTACATAGACTACTGTATTTAAGGCAAGTGCTAAGGCTCAAGTCTGACTTGGACCATCTCAGACAACACTTTATAACTGATGACATCAGCAGTGCCTGGTGAGGAGAATATGGTAATAACAGTCTTCCACGTGCTGGTGTAAAAGGCTCTATGTAATATCAAGCAAGTGCACAGACCCTCACTCATAACCCAGTGACTGCAGTGAGAACAGGACCCCTACCTATCTTAAGTACACAGACTATAGAACTTTGTATTTAAGTCAAGTGCCACAGCTCAAGTCTGAGTTTTATGAGGCTGCAGGACAACATATAGTGGATGACATCAGCAGTGAATATTGAAAAGAAGATGTTGGGAGACCTGCAGGAAATGATGTGTAGGCATGTGCAAGTGTCACAATACTGTCAATTCATGGGATTGGAGTGATAACTGTAGGATTCCCACTTATGCTCTTCTAGATAGACATACACACACACACACACACACACACACACACACACACACACACACACACACACACACACACACACACACACACACACAGTTGACCACAGTAAGAATAGGAGCCCCTAAGCTATCAAAGTACATAGGTTACAGAGCTCAGTACTTTATGCAAGCACCACAGCACAACTCTGAATTTTACAAGGCTGCAGAACAACATACTGTGGATGACATCAGCAGTGGATGCTGGAGAGAAGATGTTGGGTGGCCTGCATGAAATGGATGTGTAGCCATGTGCAATTGTCAAAATACTGTCAAATCATGGGATTGGAGTGGTAACTGTAGGATACACAATTATGCTCTTCTGGCTAGATACACATACAGTTGACTGCAGTGAGAATGGAGCCCCCTACCTATCTAAGTACACAGACTACAGAGTTCAGTACTTTATGCAAGTGCCACGACACAAGTCTGACTTTTACAAGGCTGTAGGCCAACTTATAGTGGATGACATCAGCAGTGGATATTGGAGAGAAGATGTTGGGAGCCCTGCATAGGTTCATAGCTTAATATGTACATAGGAGGTTACTAGGCTAATGGCCCTAGGGCCTTTACAAGCCTAGCCATGTAAAAATCTAGCTACCCTTATTTAGCATAGTTAGATGGTTGTTGTTAGCAAAATGATTTTGTGATCAGCACTGTCTACCCCTGTCCATGAGGGAAATGGTTGCCACCCCTGGGGTGAATTTACAATAACCCATCTAGTTGTCAAGGTTACCCTTGAATAGGGTCATTGAGGAGCACTGCTTCACATGAAGTGGGAGCTTATTCCAGAGGAGTGGCAATTGGGGGGAGATATATCTGTCTCTCCAGCATTTTCCCTTAATGTGACAGGCTAGGTTGAGATCCCTGGAGCAAGTGACTCTTGTTCCATTTGATTTGCAGATGTGCAAAATTTCAATTAAGGCAGGGTCTGAAACTGCTCTGCAGGTCAGGCACAGGTCACCTCTCAGTAACCTGTATGATACTGAGTACAGTGACAGGGCTTTCAGTCTTTCCATGTATGTCATGTTTTGGAGGCTCTGGATTCTCCTGGTCAGAAATTTTTGTGGTCTCTCTAGTTGCTGCAGGTGTCTGGTGAGGTACATATAGAAGGGAGCATTGTACTCAATTAGTGGTCTGATAAGGGTCAAGTACGGAGGTATTCACAGCATTGTAGGGCTGCTCACTATCGCTTGCCATTGGTGCACAATGCCAAACTCTGCACAAACATGGAGGCCAAAAAGTGAAGGGATCCATTGCTTTTACTGGTACTTATGTGTGTTGTATGTGGTTCTATTTTTTGACAAGATTATAGGTGTTAAAATGGGGTAGATAGGAAAGTGGTGAAATGGGGAGCAAGCATGGAGAAGATCAAATGGAAAGCAATGCAAGAATCTGCAGGAGGGTGATAGGAAGAACCATAGCTATCCATTTCTTCAACAGTGAAAACTGATAATATGTGCAGAATATTAGTTGAATTTGGACTGTCACCTCCAGAGAGGGTGGTGACAGCAACATAATCATATTGTGTAGCCAAGTGGACCAATAATCATGCTGTATAGTCAACTGGACCAAATCAAGTGTGTCAAGAAGATGTGTGCAAAATGGAGAGTTATGTATAGGACAATATTTTTTTGTGGGGCAGGTATTCCTATTTTTTTTTATTTTAATTCAGTAAGGGAGAAATGCTAAGTAAGGGACTTTGGCATTTCTGGGTCAGGTAAGTTGAGTAAGCAAGGAAGCAAATGCAAACGAACAAGGCAAACAAGGCAAGACACAGGAATGGTGGGGGACACCATGATTGGGGTGAGGGAGTGGACAACACAGCCTCATCTCCTTCAAACAAGGAGACAGTGAGAATTGAGTCCTCATCCACTGGACTGTCATCAATGTCCCCTTACTCCACTGGTGGCTGGGGTGCTTGACGTCTTCTCCTCTTACATACTGTGAGAGAGAGAGCAACTTCTCCATCTGGCATAGATGCAAACCAATGGTGCAGTGTATAACCCTACACACCAACCATGGCATCTCCCAGTGGGTGATGAAATCCCCAACTCTGCCACTGCTCTGAGAGGGTACCACAGCACCAGCTGCCAGGCCAGTACTACCTGAGGGTACAGGTAGTGCAGCAGAGGCAGTGCTGCCAGGTTGTGCCCCAGATGTGTTGAGCATCGGTGCTATAGCCAGTGGAGTGTGGAAAGGCTGATCCACTGTGGCTGGCCTACCTCACTGTGCTGTGTAACATTTAGTGGTTTGGTGCACTTGGATGACTGATATTTTGATGACATATAATAGAAAATTAAAAAAAGAGAGATAAGGGTTGGGGTGAGAGAAAAAAGAGATAAAATTAGTACCATCATATGTGACATACAATGCATTAAAACAATTATGCAACTATTTTACTTGAAGTATTACATTTAAGTATACATCCTAACAAATACACACTATAACTATAAATTGCTGAAAATAATACTTGACGTGCATATATTGCACATATGCATGGTCCAATTATACAGATGACAGTTAACAGCAGGGCATTTATGTCACTTGCATAGAGTTTAATTTAATGTAAATATTATTAAAGAAATGCAGTATTGTATAGTTGTGACTCATATATTTGAACCCACAACCTCTGACTGCAGTCTTGTATTTGACTCCTAAAGTTGTTTGTGCTATAGATTAATGTATACATGCATGTTTTTAGAGTTAGGATATGCATATGCAATTTGCTACAATTGTATAAAAAAAAACAAACATTTATCTTTAACTTTTAAAGCTACAATAATACTTCTCTTGTGCTGTATATGTACCACTTGCTTCCCTCAGTCTCTCCATTCAAGCAGCATGAGACCATCTTTTGCACTCTAGTTTGGCATTAGCTGGGCAAAGAACAGAAAAGAACAGAAGAGCATTATGCATACCAGTCTTAACTATATTTAGCTTTCTATGTATTACAAATACTCTCTTATTGTCATACTTACACAGTAGCGGGATATCTGCAGTCTCAAATTCAGTCAACCAATGGTTGAGAGTATTCCTTTTGTACCTGTGTAGGTTATTAAATGATACCTACACTGTTCTCCAGTGCATGGGATGTCATTAGCACTGGATACAGCCTGAGCCAAACTACTCCATGTCTCAGACTTGGACCCAGAATAGTCTCCCTGCAGAAACCTTTGGCTGTGGTGTTTTACCAGCAGTCCAATAAATATCCTAGACTCCTGGACGCCCCACCTCTGTGCCCTAAACTGGACAGCTTTCCCACTAACTCCAGACATGTCTAGCATCTGAACTAGAGCAATGGCAACTGATGCTTTCCTGCCAGTTTCCTGTTACCATGTTTACTGGTAGTGTACAAACCCAAGTAACGATGCTGACCATGTTTGTTTGATGTTAAGTGGAGAGCAGCAGTGCCAAGCGGAGAATAAATAAATACTTGAAATTTGGAAGGTAAATCTGACACTTGGCCTTAGACAGGTGTGTCTGCTGATGTATCTTGAAAATATATATACTGAAAATTGGGAGGTAACTGTTAGGTGAGTTAAATTTGCAGACATGCACTAGGGGCATAAATGTCATGACCTGACACATTTCTTTTTGGCATTATACACTGATAACATTGATTTTTAAAGTAGGGGATACAAACTTAGGCATAAGGGACAAAACATTTTCTTCCAGAGCACTGATTTTCCATCTTTGCCACAGAAGAAGTGCTGCTCAGACATAGTCAAGAATCATTCATAAATACAGCTGACAGTTTGAGGTGTTACACATGTATGTGTGTGACCTGACAGGTTCTTGCATATAGATCCAGTTGTGTATGTGTCTTATTTAATTGTGAAGGTCATGCAAGTCCAGATAGCAGAATTATAGGTACATAAATATAGTAGACAGTATGCCCTCAGTCATACATCTGAAAATACAATAAGGGTGTATTACTCTAATACATATAATTTATATCAGTTGCACTATCTAAAGTGTTATAAGTGAGAATGAATATAAATGGGAAATGGAGCAACAGTAAAAAATTCTGAAATATCATGTATTAGAACCCAGTACCATATGAATGGCAGTCCTATACTTACATCTTTTGTCACAAGAATGTTGATATAACACTTGTCTATTTTTCAGTTCATTGTTATAAATTGCACTGTCACAACAGTAAAACTGGGTTGGGGTTGTATGATGGAAAGCACAAATTGTAACAATGTATCCTTTTTGACATTTGCACTTTTACAGATGCCCTGTCTGCAGGTGTCATGCAGGGGTTTTGTCCGCTTCCTGGGTGGACCACTAGTCCCAGTTTGTACACTGCTAAGAATTACACAAACAAGATAAGCCCAGCCAAATCTAACATAATTTTTTTCTCCATGTTTCTTGATTGTGCTAAGCCATGCACCATGCAAACACTGACCAAAAAAAATAATATATATAGCTAAACATATAGAAACATCTAAATGAAGAACAGCAATCTATGAATTAAAACTATCAAATGTTTGTTAGTACACATGAAATATTTCTGCATGGGTCTGGATTTAAACTCTCACCCCATTTGAACCTTCAGAACACAGTAATGGTGCCTTATCCCTCTTTGCCATACAACACACAAACAGCTTTGCATCAGAGACTTGAAATCATTCTGCAATATCTGCATACAACCAACTGTAACATTATATATGGTACTATGAAAGCGTATAACAGTTATTTGTGCATGTATTCATTTTGGATGTAGTGCACGGAGTGACCACACAACAATGTATGGGTATTGCTTGCAAATATAAAGCTCTGTTTTACCTCTCTGTGTTTGTTGCTCATTCTTGTCTTATCTGACCAGTAATCTGAGACATGCAATCTGTAAACCATTCTATATCATTGTCCTTAAAATTTGTGAGGATATAAATGGCAATAATATACAGTTGTCAACAAAGGAAAGGGAGGATGGATGTTAATGAACAGAACATGTGAATTGTGCATTGCTTAATTACATTTTCAACCTTGACAAAATTACTTTTAATACTTTGTAAGTCTGACCTGACACACCCATTGGAGGCAGGGCAGCCTACATTGTTGTTGTGTTTTCCATCTCACGATCAGAAATCATTCATAATTGCAATCCATAAAAAAAACACTGAGGGACTGCCTGCAATATTTTTACATCTGCGACATGGAACCAAGTATTTGGGATTCAGGAATTCTAATGATTCACACATCATTTGCATCTTCACCATGATCACAGCCCTGAATCCACACCATAAAAAGGCAACCATGTAGCTAGGGAACTTGAAGGTGAGGAGACTTGTTTATGTGGATAACACAGATGAGGCTATTACAGCAAATGAAGAGTTCCTGTCAACTCTCAGGGATCCAGACAGCTCACAGGAAAGTACAGGACTTGTCCTTGACATTGGAACTACTGTTTTAGGGACAGCAAGGATATCTCAGGAGGAGCTTCCAGGTAGGCTTATGTATCTCAATTGTTAAATAATCTTGTATAGTAAAATATTTACAGCAATATGTTAGTTCTGTTTGATGAGAAATTGGTTTGTGGGGATTGTAGCTTGCTACAGTTAACAACACATTCTGATTGATTACACATAGGCTTAGGCTGGACTTATCATCCACGTTCTTGTTGGAAATATAGTTAATGGACATATAAAGGGAAAAAAAAGTTTTACCCCCTGTGTTACTGTTAATTGTGATGATGTTGTCCTTACCTTTTGCTTAATTTCTTCTAGGACCATCCAGCATAGGGAGCCCACAACCATCTGCACATGGTAAGCCAAACATTTTTATGTCAGTACTGATGAGGAGTTCAAAGAAATATTTAGTTTGTGATGTGGGTGTCAGGACTGTTGTGTGTATTGCCACACTGTCTGTGACAGTGGCACCACTGCTGGTTTGTTAGCATATATTGGACTATAATAGTCTAGGCATTAATTTATTCCTGTGTTTGTTGCTTATTATCGCATGTGATCCAGACAGTGAAAGTGTGGGACTCCTACCACCTGATGTCAAAGTATGAGCAGACTCTGATGATGATGGTGGCCAAACAGAGGCACAGTCAGGGAGTTCAGAGGTTGAATCTGACACTGAGGTTGACATTCAGTCATCTCTTGTAATTCCATCGGACACAGCCAGTAGGCCTATGCCTAGCCATTCCAGTTAGCCTTCAGATGTTGGACAGGTAGAGGGTGAGATAATCAGGAAAGTTTGGGTACTGCTGCTACAGTGCTTGTTGACTCTGTCCATAGCCAAAGTGTTGGTGAGGTGTCATGCAGGAGGGATGTTAGGGGTGCTCTGAGGACATCTGCTGTCCATCCTTCACCTGATCCAGGTGTCTCTTCCTGTGCCACTCAACATATATTTAGGTCTGCCATGGAGTCACAGGTACATTCCCATAAGTCCTCCAGAGAAATGCTTAGGGTAGTAGATGTGGCACACCTGGCATGCATGACTGCCTCCACTGTATTGCTAATTCAATGCATTGGATGAATGACACATTGGAACAGGTTGTGTCTGTGATGGAATGTCTGCTGGGAGGTGGAAAGCAACCTCATGGGCATAGGCCAGCCACATCATCTGCTGTTAGCCAACATGGCCGTGCCCGATCATGCTACAATAGTGGCAGAACTTCCACTGCTACATCAGTGGTTGAGGTGTCCATATCCAGACTTGATAGGCCATGGGCTCATGGTCCTAGGCATCCTCATGAGGGGAGCTCATCAAGCAGACATCAATCATGCTCAGGTACCAGCAGTGTATCTGACCATGGGTGTGGAAATGCCATTGCAACTCCTGGCTGAGCCGGTTCTCATGGTTGGGTACAACAAAAATGAAGAATGTACAGTTATATACCAGGTTCTTGGACGATTTGTTCTTTTTATTGAAAGGTCCCTGGGAGGAGATTCATTAATATTTGAAGTATTTGAATAGTACTACAACATACTTAGTATTTACGTACAATTTTGGTGGTTCTAAAATCAACTATTTAGACACTACATCACACTCAGTGGATGGATTTAAATCCAATATTTACTGTAAAAATACTTTTTGTAACTTCTATTTGCACTTTCCAGTAACCACCCCCTAACACAGAAAAAAAGCTTGGTAAAGGGTCAAGCCATTCATGTGGCTAGGGTGACCTCATGCTTTGAAGATGTTAGGAGTAAACTCGACTTAGTGGGTAATATGTTTTATGAACAAGAGTACCCCAGAAAATGAGTAGGTGAGATTTTAGAAGAAGTCTACAATAAATGGGGTGTTTTATATAAGCCACTGTTGAGTGTGGGATTAAGTACTGATCCTATTACCAACAATACTCAAATGTTTGAGAGATCATGTGTACTACAACACAGCCACCTCTCTAGTAAAATCAAACATGTACTGAGGAGGAATTGGAATATTTTCAGGGTAAATCCAGATATTTATGACACCTTAGGTAACCAGCCTTTATTTATTAATAAAACGGGGGCGAATTTTAAGAGACTTTTGTAATTGAAGGTTAACCTCCATGAGGATCAAGGGAGAGGTACTAGACCATATGGTTGCTGTAGCCAATGCTAATATATTGGTAAACAAAAGCAGGTTATACTGGGAAACAGTATAAGGACCAAAATTAATTTTCAGCATGGGAATTGTGGTACTAAACAAGTGGTATAACTAGCCCTGTGTGAAAAGTACGAATGTTTCTATGTGGGAAAAACAGAACGTGGACTGAGGACTAGGATATGCAAACATACTTATGACATTAACAATATGAAGGAGAATAATGCTTTATACAAGCACTCCCTGGTGTGTGAGGGGTTTATCAAGTTTACTTTTGGTATTATGGAAAATATTAGAATTGATCAGAGAGGGGATAACTGGAAAAATTACCTGAGGAAAAAGGAAACGCAGTGGCAACTACATTTAACTGTCATGTTCCCGCCAGATTTAAATGATGTTGCGTCTATTTCTCCTGTTTTATTGGAAAGAGCTGAAAGATTATAGGCAAACATTTCTACATATTCTTGTAACTTTTTAAAATATTATTATATATACTTTTTTGTTCTTTTAGAGAATATTTTATTGTATGTTATATTGTTTTCTATATATGCATTTCAAGAAATTTGATGCATTTAAGAAATCTGTAATACTAATTTTTTTCAACATTTGGTTTTGAATGACTGTTTTTATTTATTATTGGTTAATTCATTAACCTATCAGGAGTCTTGGAAGGTTATTTAAACAGGTTGTTTATGGTACTTGTTTGTATTCTGATGAAGTCCCAACTGTTAGGGACGAAAGTGCTTAATACTGGTGTGTGGATATAATAAAGGCATTTTTTCCATCCATTGCTCCCTTCTAAGTGTGATTTTTGTTTTGCATTATTGGTTTTACGCACTGTACTGGAGTTTTGGTTCACGTAGCATAGAAAGGATGCTGATCTCTCCTAGCACGACAGAGGTGTGCTCACTTGATCACTGTTGCTGAATGTGAGTGCAAATAATCAGTTAAACAAGCACAATAACTAGTGTGGCTGCTTAAATGATTTAAGACTGCCTGTTTCTGTAAGGTCATCACTATAATTTCAATAGGAACAGTGGTAAAAAATAGGAAAGAACTGTTATACAAACATAATAGCTCTTTGCCTAGAGCTGGTAAAGCTTTTTTTCCCAGCTAAGCTCTGTTGGACAGACAGCAGCTTATCACCTGGACAGTGGTGCTTCTATAAGTCAGAATGGTGGCAGAGCAGTACAGGCTGCCCATTGATGTAACATGACAATCCAAAAAAGATGATGTGCTTCTTGACTTCCAGGTATGCATTGACCATGTAGCAACTTGACTTTTTGTGACAGCTCATCCATAGAATAATTTGTCAGGTTCTGCCCGTGAAACTTGCCAAAAACAGTTGCTTGTGGCCTTATTTTGGGTTTGAAAGTTGTCCTTAAAGCGGGCATGCAAAAACTAATCTCTAAAATTCACCTATACTGATCTGGAAAATATAACAAATCTACTGGATAACAAATTTAATTCAATTTTATCTCTCCTATTTCCCCTGACAACCCCTCAAAAAATACCCTCAAGCCATAACTCCCCAACTATCACTAGGGAACAAGTTATCAATCCACTCTCAAAAACCAAGAACTCTGTAATGATGTGTACCGATAATGTCCCAAGATGCGCTCCTTAATAGCATGCAAATGTGACCTGTCAGGACCACTAGAATCACTATTTAACCATACCCTCCAGATAGGCTTCATGCCAAGTGAATGGAAGACTGCAACTGTGAACCCTCTGCACAAGGGCAGGCCATCTATGGACCAAGTAACTACAGACCCATGAGTATGACTAGTCTCATATGCAAAGTCATTGAAAGATTTATCATAGAAATGACAAACAATGGGAAAGTAAATATTCAGACACTAGATCCCATGCAGTTTGGTTTCATCAAGGGCAGTTCTTGCCTAATCAGCTTGGTGGACTTCTTCAAGAAGGTCACCATAGCAGTGGAAGAGGGCAAAATGGTGCATAATATCTACCTTGACTTGACCAAATATTCAACACAATACCCCACTCGAGCATTGTAGACAAACTCTTGAAATTAGGTATAAACACCTATGTTACCCACTGGATAGTCAGCTGCCTCACAGATGGGACCCAAGAAGTTAGAATAGGGAAGTCTACCACCACAAAGAGAGATATCACTAGCACAGTCCCTCAAGCTTGGTGCTGGGGCTGCTCCTTTGCATATACTTCTCTGAAGTTAAGGCCAACATCAAGGGAATCTGGCTGACCATATTTGCAGGTTATTATGAATTAGGCACAGTCATAGAATCCCCCCAAAACTCAAATACCCTCCAAGAAGGCCTAACACAGATTAATAACTAGTGCCAGAGCCATGGACTAAAACTCAATGCTAAGAAATGTATAATAGTATCTTTTGGGAAGAGTGCTATACCTGGAAACTACTACATTAATAATAAAACCCTAAGAGTAGACCCACTGGTCAGAGATGGGGAATGTATATACACAGTAAACTGTTCTTTGACCATCATATGTCTATGGTAGTAAGGAAATCACTCTATGCTGTGCAACTTATAAGCAAGGGTATGTCATCTAGGTCCAAAGATGTCATTGTTCCACTGTACTCTGCCCTCATTAAAACAAATATTGTGTAGAACTCTCCCTTTGGTATGAACCTGAGCAGGATAATGCAACATCTGGAGCATCTACAGAGGTTCCACACAAAAAAACCCCAAAAACAAGGTGTAAACAACATGTCCTACCTAAACACTCACTGAAGTAATGTTATGCAGGGTTCCCATTTTGTTATAACAAGCACCCTAGTTCTGTCTTCCAACCTGACAAGTATTGATTGTGCCAGTGTCTTACAGATAGCACAGACTGCCACATAGGTTGCCTGTCCTTGATTTTGCAAAATACTCTTGATTTTGTGTCATGTTTTTACCCAATTTATCATAAACTTGTTTTGAAAAAAAAATAAAATGTTTGATTTTTTTGGTACATAACTAAGGAGTTTGTCAGTACTGGCAGACATAGAATTTCACACTTACAATTCAAATAGTGCATGTTGATGCAAACTTGTTGTTCTATTCTATTGTAAGAGAAATAGAGTAGCACTTAAAAATCCATTATTTCAGACTTTTCTCGCTCATTATTGTTTAGCTTTGTCCCTGATTCTTGATGTATGAAGTGCACCACTGTGAATTTTGCTTTATAGCTGCTCCTCTAACCTCTGGGACCCACTGGTGGCACTCTGAGAACCTGATAAGAGTCACATGCATGTCCCGCTGCAGTGCAGTGAACATGTGGTTGCCAGTTCAGTAGAATGGAAGGTCTCAGTGTGTCTTCTGTCATGAGACATGGAAGCACTCCATAAATCTGGCTGACCATTTACAAGTGGCTAAGTTGAACAGATTCACATTACTAATAGACCACAATAAAGAACTCAAATAATCTGGAAAACAAAATAAACATTATACATCTGCTCCCTATCATCTAATCACAAATGGCATTGCATAATGGTTTATGCACATAATTTTTTGTTGATCAGAATTAAGTTTGACAACAGAACAAATAACATATTTACACCAATGTACAGCATTACAGTACTCAATCTCAAAAGACATAACAATGACAGAATAATGCCGTGATATCCCAATATTTCTTATTTGAGAATACTCAACAATGAAGTGAAAATGTGACAAAGTTTATCTTGATATTTGTTAATCCATCTCAATTTACTCAGCATTTATCCATTCCTTATCCTCCACCCCCCTGCATCCACCAGAGTTCAGACCCCTATATACTATACTTTCAACAAATCTACAGAACCAGGAAAATGGAAATAACCTTTCTACTAGCAGTCACATTCTATTCATGTATTAAACTTTACCTCAGTTCTGATTTCTCTTCTTGTTACAGCAGTGCATTAATAACCTAGTTTTTAATTTTTTATTTTTTGTTACACACACCCTTATTTAGCATGACACCTCTTTCTGTTTCAACATCAACCATTGCAACTGCAGGTCACTGTGTATATCGAACCTAGTCAGCCACTGTAGCTAGAGCGCATGTGTATATAAATTACTGAGCATGTGCAAGATTAGTGCCTTTTTGTGTAGTCAGTCAGTGTGAATGTAAGCTTGAATGGAGATGTACGTGTGTGTTAGAAGTAACAAGTCTGTCAGTAAGCATATAAAGTTTGAAGTATATGTACAAGTTACAGCTCCTGATGTGTGTTTGTATAATAAATGACTTGAACGCATTCCATGCCTCAGTGACTCATTTGAATACAAGAGACATGCAATATGGCGTCAGAATGTCATCCAAAGTTGAAACAGCTCCAAACCACGAGACACAGAGTTAGAAGTGGAGTAATATACAGAAGTAGACATAGCCACAAACCAAGAACCAACACAGGAACAAATGAGCCAGCCACACCAAGGATAAGATAGACCAGTTTAATGCACACAGTTAAGTGCTTTTGTCAAAGTAGATCCAAAAGACTTCTTCAGAACAAAGTAACACAATCCTCTACAACATTTTAATATCCCTCCCAAAAGTCACATGATCAAATTAGCCAGTAAAAGACACTGTCATTAAATATAAAAAGATCGCAGCTTTAAAACACTTAAAATGGAAATGCTTTCATTAAACCCAGGAAAAACACATGCATTGAGCTTAATTTGCCACTTCAATTCCTTTAGTTTTAGTACATCATTCCAGGGAGCCCCCCTGATGTCCCTGGTAACATGGTCAATGGCTACAAACCCAAATTCATGGTTAGGGTTCTCAGATACATGTTTTGCCAAGGCATTGTTCATGTTAACCTTCCTAATGTCAAGAGAGTGTTCATAAACAAGTTCCTTGAACTTCCGCTGTGTCTTTCCAACATAAAAACAATTACAGTTTTTACACAGGGCAAGGTAAACAATGTCCTTGGTGTTACACTTACTAAAAAAATGCATATGAATCACCATTCCATTTACATAAACTTTATCGAATTCAGTCAAATACCTGCAGTGGTTACAAAACCCACATTTGTGGGTACCGTTCCCCCTAACAGAGACAAAGTTCTTGTCCTGGGGGGTTGCTTCCAGAATTTCTTTGAAACATCTACCTCTTTTGTAAACCATTCTCACCCCCTCTTTATGTATCACTTGTAACACCTTGTATACTGAAAAAATGTGCCAGTATGCACTCAAAGTTTTATAAATCTGTGGGCACTCAGAGGTGTATGTGGTAATGAAAGATACATAAGGGGAATTATTTACCACTGCATTAGTCACCCTCAAAAAAACATGTGTACTAGTCTCTTGGTCAGACAATAATGGAGTATAAAACCCCCTAACTCTTTTGTTTTGTACCTCAGAATAAACTGCCTCTACCAGAGTCTTCGGATACCCTCTAGATAAAAACATGTCAGAAAGTGTGTTAGCTTCCCTTAAAAAAGTGTCATCCTCAGAAGTCATCTTGGTAAGGCAACCAAACTGAGCCTTTACCAAGCCTTTCTTCTGATGTAATGGATAGCAGATATCAAAGTGCAAGTTAACAGTTTGAAAAAGTAGGTTTTCTGTAAATTTGGCTTACAAATCTTTTCCTCACAATGTCCTTAGAAAGTTGGACATCTAAGTAACAAATGTCATTTTTACCCCATGTGGCACTAAACTTCAAAAAGGTGGTGGTTTGGTTAAGATACTCAATGAAGTGTTGTAGTTCAAGCTCAGATTCCTTCCAAAAAATAATGTCATCCAGAAACCTGAGGTAAAAACTCCAAGGGGGGGAAGACCCAAAATAATTTAAAATGTATTTAGTCTCCCATATTAACATAACAATGTTGGCAAAAATGGGGGCACAAGCGGTCCCCATTGCCACCCCTTTCCTTTGAAGATAGTAATGTCTGTCTATGCACACAAAATTGTTTTTTAAAACAAGTTCCATGATCAAGTCCAAGGTGTTTATCTCATTGTTACAAAAAATTCCATTTTCCACCAAGAATTCATTAAACCAATCAAGCCCTGTCTCATGGGGAATAACATTAAACAGATTTTTAACATCAGTGGTACAGAAAATCAAGTTGTCATCATAACAAACCTCAGACACTTTACTTAAAAAACCCACAAATCCTTACAGATGTGTGAATATCCCTCTAAAACATTTTTTAGTCTGACATCAACATACCTTGCCAAGGGAGTCCAAATATAGAAGGGACAACAGGAAATTTAACCACAAGCAGGGACCGCAGGCCATGGTCAATCTGGCCCTGGTCTAACATATCCTGGAGTATCCAATCTATTCTAGAATAAGCAATGTTAACTATATTGAGTGAGGTTTCTTCATAAAAATTGCTGTCACTTAAGTGTAAAAACATTTTGTTAAGGTAGTCCTCAACATTCATCACTGCAACCCCCTTTCCTTGTTGGGTTTCATAACCTGAATAGTTTTGTTAGAGCAAAGTTGTTTTAAAAGTTCATTTTCAGCCCCTGTTAGGTTGTTAAACTTTTTAGTGTGAATCTTGGATAGCAGGTTCCTAAAACCAACTCACACAGTTTCTCAAAGGCTAAGGGCAAGGGTAGAGGCAGGTTGAACAGACTACTCCTTCTAAGTATTCGACCAACATTCAAACCTTCAGTATCATTAAATAAAAGTTTAAAGTTCAGTTTTCGAACAAACAATTTTAAGTCAATGGTAAGGTTCTCAATTTGACTGTGGGTGGTAGGTACAAAATTGAAGCCTCTACAAAGCAAATTAGCCATGGCGGTTTCAAAGTTCAGACAAGAATAATTAAAAATAGTAAAGGAACCTCACGAATTTCGAATTGTATCAACATCACCAGAATTCATGAGACAGGCTCCACTTACATTTCCGAAGTCATGCAAGCTGGAATCTAGTTCCTGTTCATTTTGTTCCAATGCTGACAGTGGCGAGCCCCATTCTGATGGTGTTCTCCCCACAAGGAACCCTGTTGGTAATTCTGTCTGTTCTTGATCCTCTCCGAACATCTTGGAGGATCCGGGCCTAAAGGGGTTGGCCCTTCAACTTCTTGATCATTGTCATGGGAATTGGAAGTAGTAGCTACTTCCTGAGGTGAAACCAAGTTATGGGGTGGTTTAGGGTAGGCCAAACCATTACAGTAATCAAGCCAGTCACAGTCAAATTTCCTTTCCTTTCTCCCATGTACCTCCAAAATAATTTTGTCAATACTATAAAAAATGTTAGTGTAGTTTTCCCTTTGTTGGTCAAATAACAAGTCATTTTGAATTCCCTTCTCAAATTCCATTTCTTCCTGCAGTAAGCCATCAATGGTTTTCTGGTTATGCTCAATGAGGACCTCCAGGAGTTCACAACCCTGCCGGTCAAACAAGTGAATCAATTCAGTGTGTAAAGGAGAATTAAGTATCAAACCATTAGGGTATTTTCAGTGTCAAAGACCCTTTGGTATCCTGTTTACCCAGTTTTTAGCTGACACCCCGGGACCTGATGGACTGGAAGCCCTTTCTGGACAAGTCGGGCTTTTAACTCAATTGGTGCAACAACTTACTTCACAAGTGACTGACTTGGCAACACGCTTTAATGCAGGTACTTGCTCTGGGTCTGCTACCTATTCTATCCCTCCTGCACAACCATCTAACTGTGTTTTGCACCAGAATGGTGTCAGTGGACTTAATAGATCAGTTAATGAATTTAACTCTACCCCTGAAGTTCTAAGAACACAGGTCAATGAACTACCTTTAAACCTATCTAATTGGATTAAACAGAATGTCAATTTTAAACATGACAGGCTGAGTGTACAGTGTTCTTTACGTGAGTCTGAACTTGTTCAAAGACAAAATGTTAAAAATCAGAAAACTGCAAGGGGAAAATGAATATTTCAAAGAAAGCACTAAAGTAAATAGGATACCAAAGGGTCTTTGACACTGGAAATACCCTAACAGTTTGATACTTAATTCTTCTTTACACACTGAATTGATTCAGTTGTTTGACCGGCAGGGTTTTTGATGTATTTATACATATATACATATATATTTGTGAATATTGTTTTATATATATATATATATATATATATATATATATATATATATATATATATTTTTTTTTTTTTCTTGATAACATATAGTTTTTTAGCGTAATATGAAAGTTTATTTATTTAAAGTTATAGTATTTTTAAGTCAATTGATTAGTTTATATGTTAGTGGTACTTTAATAATTAATGACTGTGGGGGTGTGGTCTTGTATATAAATGCCTAATGTGTTTTAATTCACTTTGTCTGATGAAGTTTGGTCAGTGTACCTTAAGAAATTGCTAACATTGTGATTTTTACTGAGTGTTTTTGCAGTAAACAACGTGGTCCTTATTTTCAGCTGTGTGGTGTTTTTTTTCAGTTGGTTTATGCTTCTTGGTTGTTCTTGACCAGCAGGGTTGTGAACTCCTGGAGGTCCTCATTAAGCATAACCAGAAAACCATTGATGGCTTACTGCAGGAAGCAACGGAACTTGAAAGGGGAATTCAAAACGACTTGTTATTTGACAAACAAAGGGAAAACTACACTAAAATTTTTTATAGTATTGACAAAATTATTTTGGAGGTACAGGGGAGAATGGAAAGGAAATTTGAATGTGACTGACTTGATTACTGTAATGGTTTGGCCTACCCTAAACCACCCCGTAGCTTGGTTTCACGTCAGGAAGCAGCTACTACTTCCAGTTACCATTACGACGATCTAGAAGTTGAAGGGCCAGCCCCTTTAGGCCCAGATCCTCCCAGACGATCAGAGAGGATCAAGAATAGACAGAATTACCAACAGGGCTCCTCGTGGGGAGAACACAATCAGAATGGGGCTTGCCACTATCAGCGTTGGAACAAAACGAACAGGAACTAGATTCCAGCTTGCATGACTTAGGAAATGTAAGTGGAACCTGTCTCATGAATTCTGGTGATGTTGATACAATTTGAAATTTATTTTTAATTATTCTTATCTGAACTTTGAAACCGCCATGGCTGATTTGCTTTGTAGTGGCTTCAGTTTTGTACCTACCACCCACAGTCAAATCGAGAACCTTATCATTGACATAAAATTGTTTGTTCAAAAACTGAACTTTAAACTTTTATTTAATGATACTGAAGGTTTGAATGATGGTCAAATACTTAGAAGGAATAGTCTGTTCAACCCGCCTCTTCCCTTGCCCTTAATAGCCTTTGAGAAATTGTGTGAGTTTGATTTTAGGAACCTGCTATCCAAGGTTCACACTAAAAAAGTTTAACAACCTCACAGGGGCTGAAAATGAACTTTTAAAACAACTTTGCTCTAACAAAACTATTTGGGTTATGAAACCCGACAAGGGGATGGGGGGGGGGGGTTGTAGTGATGAATGTTGAGGACTACCTTAACAAAATGTTTTTGACTTAAGTGACAGTAATTTTTATGAAGAAACCTCACTCAATATAGTTAACATTGCTTATTCTATTGGTTACTCCAGGATATGTTAGACCAGGGCCAGATTGACCGTGGCCTGTGGTCCCTGCTTGTGGTTAAATTTCCTGTTGTCCCTTCTATATTTGGACTTCCCAAGATCCATAAAGATTTGTGTGACCCTCCGTTAAGACCTATTGTTAATGCTTCTAGGTCCAAAACGCATCCCTTGACAAGGTATGTTGATTTCAGACCAAAAAAATGTTTTAGAGGGATATTCACACATTTCTATGGATTTGTGGGATTTTTATGTAAAGTGTCTGAGGTATGTTATGATGACAACTTGATTTTCTGTACCACTGATGTTAACAATCTGTTTAATGTTACTCCCCATGAGACAGGGCTTGATTGGTTTCATGGATTCTTGGTGGAAAAGGGAATTTTTTGTAACAATGAGATAAACACCTTGGACTTGTTGATGGAACTTGTTTTAAAAAACAATTTTGTGTGCATAGATGGACATTACTATCTTCAAAGGAAAGGGGTGGCAATGGGGGCCGTTTGTGCCCCCATTTTTGCCAATATTGTTATGTTAATATGGGAGGCTAAATACATTTTAAATTCTTTTGGGTCCTCCCCCCTTGGAGTTTTTACCTCAGGTTTCTGGATGACATTATTATTTTTTGGAAGGAATCTAAGATTGAACTACAACACTTCATTGAGTATCTTAACCAAACCACCACCTTTTTGAAGTTTAGTGCCACATGGGGTAAAAATGACATTTGTTACTTAGATGTCCATCTTTCTAAGGACATTGTGAGGAAAAGATTTGTAAGCCAAATTTACAAAAAAACTACTTTTTCAAACTGTTACTTGAACTTTGATATCTGCTATCCGTTACATCAGAAGAAAGGCTTGGTAAAGGCTCTGTTTGTTCGCCTTACCAGGATGACTTCTGAGGATGACACTTTTTTAAGGGAAACTAACAAACTTTCTGACATGTTTTTATCTAGAGGGTATCCAAAGGCTCTGGTAGAGACAGTTTATTCTGAGGTACAAAACAAAAGAGTTAGGGGGTTTTATACTCCATTATTGTCTGACCAAGAGACTAGTACATGTTTTTTCAAGGGCGACTAATGCAGTGGTAAATAATTCCCCTTATGTATCTTTCATTACCACATACACCTCTGAGTGTCCACAAATTTATAAAACTTTGAGTACATACTGGCACATTTTTTTAGTATACAAGGAGTTTACAAGGGATACATAAAGAGGGAGTGAGGATGGTCTACAAAAGAGGGAGATGTTTCAAAGAAATTCTGTAGCAACCCCCCAGGACAACAACTTTGTCTCTGTTAGGAGGAAAGGTACCCACAAATGTGGGTTTTGTAACCACTGCAGGTATTTGATTGAACTCGATAAAGTTTATGTAAATGGAATGGTGATTTGTATGCATTTTTTTAGTAATTGTAACATGAAGGACATTGTTTACCTTGCCTTGTGTAAAAACTGTAACTGTTTTTATGTTGGAAAGGCACAGCAGAAGTTCAAGGAACGTGCTTATGAACACTCTCTTGACTTTAGGAAGGGTAACATGAACAATGCCTTGGCAAAACATGTATCTGAGAACCCTAATCATGAATTTGGGTTTGTAGCCATTGACCATGTTACCAGGGACATCAGGGGGGTCCCTGGAATGATGTACTAGAACTAAAGGAATTGAAGTGGCAAATTAAGCTCAATGCATGTGTTTTTCCTGGGCTTAATGAAAGCATTTCCATTTTAAGTGTTTTAAAACTGTGGTCTTTTTATATTTAATGACTTAGTGTTTTTTACTGGCTAATTTGAACATATGACTTTTGGGAGAGATATTTAAATGTAGAGGGATGTGTTACTTTGTTCTGAAGAAGTCTTTTGGATCTACTTTGACGAAAGCGCTTAACTGTGTGCATTAAACTGGTCTATCTTATCCTTGGTGTGGCTGACTCGTTTGTTTCTGTGTTAATATCCAGAAGTGAACTCTCAAACAGATCAGTGGTTATTCAAAGGTGCTTAAATTTATTTTAAATGATTTTCAGTCACCAAGCATGTGGCATAGCATTTAAAGTGTTCAAAATAATTTCTGAGATATTCAAAATGTCCAAAATAGCGACATAATGATTAAAGTTTTTGAAATAATTTCCAAAATGTTTGAAATGTTCAAAAAGGCTGAAATGTCATAATTTTTTTGCAATGTATGACTTTTTCACAATAACTAAGACTTTTCGAAGTGTCCAAAGTGTCTGGACTGTTTGAGGTATTTGCAGTGCTAAAGTAAAGCATTTTCAGAGAGATTGTTGTGCATTTGAGCAATATTACAAGTACCAGGTCTATGCTTATGTTTAAAAGAACTTTGTTGTTTTGGCAGAGGGATTTTGCTGACCTGAACCTCTGGTGTTTGATCATAATATTGCAGAGAATTGGTGAGTGTTTGACCAAGAATATGATATTTTCATACAGGCTGCATTTTTTGATAAAGATGCACATACAAAAACATTTATACTTCTCAATTTAGCTGGTTCAGAGGCCACTGAGTGAAAACACTCATTTGTGTATACACCTATTTTGTATGCAGGGGAGGGGGGAAAACCACCATATTGTGATACAGGCTGAAATGCAGGAAGACCCTGAGTGCTTAAAATGGAAATTTAGAGGACTGTGTAACCTTCAAATGAATTTTACAGTGGAAAGGCACAAATTTTACACAGGAAATCAAAAGCCTGCTGAAACTATTGAAGCAAATATTACTGACTTAAGAAATAAAACACAACCATGTAGTTTTGATGACCTATGAGATGAGTTGATAAAAGACCATCGTGTATGTGGTGTTAATGATGCAGTGAGAAAGATTTTCCTTCAAGATAGTGAGTTAACATTGAACAAAGCCATTGAGATTTGCCAAATACATGAACTTACAGAAAAGCATGCAAATATGCTTACGAATGAAAAAAACATGTTTTCAGTATTTGCTAGTGTGAATGTTGATAGTATACAGCAGAAATTAAGATGAAAAAGAAATATAAACTGAGAGGCAGTGCCACACCCAACCTCATTGTTAACTGTCGCAATTATGGAGGCAGTCATGAATCTAAACAGGAAAGGTGTTTTGCTTTTGGTCAGCAATGTCACAAATGTAAAAAGTAGAATAATTTCAAAAGGCTTTGCAATCTAAAGTGCCACAGATGTATGTTAAAAGAGAGTATCCAAAGAAGCAAATAGATCAGCTAGAGATTGTAGCAAACTTCGAGAGCTATAGTCAAACTTTTTGTGTTGATGGTGTTTCTGTGATCAATGAAACAGTTAATACAACAGACTATCAGTTGTCAGCAAAGAGCAAAATATTTTGTACTGTACAAATTAATGGGAAACCTGTACAGCTTAAAGCAGACACTGGATCTAAGTACAATGTTATATCAGCACAAATGTTTGCTAACGTAAAAGCTGGTGAGAAACTTGATTAAGCAAAGTGTGCAAAACTAGTTGCTCATGGTGCTGAAGAGATTCAGACTGGTGGCGCAGTAATTCTTTCATGTCATTCTGCTAGAAACAGTTATGACTTGCAGTTTTACATAGTTAAAAGACACATGCAGTCACTTTTAGACATCAAAGATAGTCTGAGAATGGGACTGATTTCATCTAATTAAGAGTTTCACCATATAAGCATGAATAACATGTGCCAGTGAGCTATTTCAACGTGTCATAGAACAATTTTTTCTGGTTATCCATATGCTATTATAGTAGATGACATTATTGTTGGAGGCAACAGTGAAGGCTTACATGATAGAAATCTCAGGAAAGTTCTAGTCCATGCACGTGAAGTAAATCTTAAACTGAATCCTCAGAAATGTAAATTCAAACTGAAAGAAGTTACTTATGTGGGACATTTGTTCACCAGTTCTGGCTTACAACCAGATGCGTCTAAGCAAACATCAATTATCAAAATGGCAGTTCTAGAGAATATCACATCTTTACACCATTTTCTAGGTATGGTCAAATATTTAGGAAAGCTCATCCCAGGCTTGGGTGAGATTTCTGCACCATTACAAGAGTTGACATGCAAAAATGTAAACTGGTCCTGGTTGGAACAACACCAAAGAGCATTTGATATTCTGAAGAAGAAAATTGCCAGTCCACTCACAATGAGCTCACATTGAAATAGTATGATGTTCACAAACCTGTAACTCTTTTTTGTGATGCTTCAAGATACAGCCTTGTTGCAGCTTGTCTTCAAGAAGGCATACCAGTAGACTATGCATCAAGAACTTTAACTCAAACAGAGATGCATTATGCACGAATAAAGAAAGGACTTTTGGCAGTAGTATTTGCATGTTCAAAGTTCAATGATTATATTTATGGCAGACCTATCCAAATAGAGACTGATCACCAACCACTACTGATAATTTTGAGGAAGCCAATGCATACAGCTCCAGTTCAATTGCAATGCATGATGTTAACATTGCAAAAGTACAATTTCAATATGGCTGATGCTTTGTCACGTGCACCCAGACAAATGACAGAGCAGCATGCAAATGAAACAGCAGACTTTGAAGTAGTGGAACTCAGACATTTTTCATCATCACACCTTGATAAACTGAGAAATCACACAATTTCAGACCCAGTTCTCCAGAAGCTGAAAAATGTTATCAGTCAAGAATGGCTAATGCGACAGACCAGTTTACCACCAGACATTCAGCAGTATTTTCCTTACAGAGATGAACTCATGACGGAAGATGGAATCATCATGAAAGGTCCAAAAGTGGTAATTCCAAATGTGTTACAGCAAGAACATAGCAACATTTGGCATCATGGTCAACCAGGTACTGATTCATCCAAAGGAAGGGCAAGATGCACTGCATTTTGGCCTTCTATATCAAAAGATACAGAGAAGGAAACTCTAGCATGTTCAGTTTGCAACAGTACTAAATTGCATCAACAAAAAGAACCACTTCCGCTATACCGGATTCCTGAATCACCGTGGTCGATGGTTGCTACAGATATTTTCAAATGGAATGGTCAACATTACTTAGTGTTAGTAGATTCTTATTCAAATTGGTTTGAAATTGATCTATGCCCTAACTTGACATCTAGCACAGTCATTACAAAATTGAGTGGCATTTTTCTGTCCATGGTAGTCCGCACAAAGTCATGTCTGACAATGGTGCACAGTTTACAAGTCAGCAGTTCAAGAAATTTGCTGAGTCTTGGGACTTTGTTCATATTACCAGTAGATCTGAGTATCCACAAGCCAGTGATTTAGCTGAACATGCAGTTCATAGTGCAAAGCACTTGTTGAAGAAATCCAAGAGAGATGGGACAGATGTTTTCTTTAACTTAGTCTCATAAACATTCCTCAAGACAACTTGCTTGGCTCACCTGCTCAGAGACTGATGTCCAGACAGACACGAACAACTCTTCCAATCAGTAAAAATTTGTTAGTACTAAATGCAAAGAGCAAGAGAGTAGTCAAGGCTCAACTTTTGAGAAAATGTCAGTCACAAAATTTGTACTATGATAAGACCAGCAAATCCCTTTGACCATTACTACAAGGAGAAGTTGTGAGAATGCAAACATCCAAAGGGTATGACTGAGTAGGAATTGTGAAGAACATTTATTAAGAACCAAGATCTTACATCATACAATCAGAATGAATGAATTTCAGAAGGAATAGTAGATGTGTGTTACCTGTCTCTGAACCAGTGATGCAGAAGATTGCCTGTGCCAACAACTTTAAATCCCAGAGTGACTCGTCAACTGTTCAAATTCAAAAAGACAGGGTGCTTTCTTCAATCAGTTCTGATGTAAACCCTGATATTCCAGTTTTGAAAGAATCCCCAGATACTGTCCCTGTTGCTAAACCCAGTCAGAATTTTTATGTAACCAGATCGGGTAGAATTTCCAGACCGAATCCTTAACCAACATGGGAAATTGATGGGAAATCGATGCTCCACACCTATGGTCACGCCCTCCACACCTATGGTCACCCCCCTCATTGGTCAGATCAGACCATAAGCTAATCACCCTTAACATCCACATCCCACCCCCACCCCCAGTAAGGAAACCTCCATAAAACACTTCTCCAAAGCCAACTTCATGCTACTCAAGTCAGAAGTTACAAACTTCATGACACCCATGCAGACGGGAACTGAAAGTTCGACTGCTGAGTCCTACACTAAGGCACTGTACTAGCACATCCACTCATGCAATGCATGAATCGTGCCATCCCAAATAGAACCAAGATGCTCTCCTCCAAAAACAGGAAGCCAATCTGGTGGTCCCCTGCCATAAACAAACTTTACAACAAAAGGAAGAAACTGTTGCAGAAAAGAGAAAAATCCCAGGATGCAAAAAACTCCCTTACCAGCCTCAGTAAGAAGCTGAGATCCCTCATAAAATCCTCCAAAGCTAGTTATGAAAATAAAATTTCAAAAGATTCCATAGACAACCACAAGCCATTCTATATCTATGTCAAGAATCTAAATGACAATGCTCAGATCTGCTCTGAGCTACAACAGAATGGCATTAAATATACTGATCCCAAGGATATTGCCAATATCCTGGCAGATCGATTCAGTGCCAACTTCACCCCCACTTTTATTTTAATTTACTAAATTTCCAATCTCAATACCAGAAGATTGCCAAATTCTGGTAATAACAGCCAAAGAGGTAAAAAACCCACTCTCCAAAGCGAAGAATACAGCATCCATGGGATCAGATGGCATCCCGGGCTGTGTACTACATGAACTACAAAATGAACTGGCACCTCACCTAAGTGTCATGTTTAATCATACTCTCACCTTAGGCTTCATGCCCACTGAGTTGCGCACAGCTACAGTTATTCAACTCCACAAGGGGTGATCCACCTTGGATCCCGGGAACTACCGCCCCATCAGTCTGATGAGCCTGATCTGCAAAGCCATGGAACGTATTATCATGGAACTTATAAACAAAGACATTGGCAACCTTAAAACACTGGACCCCACCCAGTTTGGGTTTGTGTAGGGCCAATCTTGTCTCCTTAACCTGATTGACTTCTTTGAATCAGTCTCCAAAACCGTGGACGAGGGTAAGGCAGTCCACACAGCCTACCTGGACCTCGCCAAGGCCTTTGACACCATCCCCCACCCTGGAATCATAGATAAACTTACTAAGCTGGGCATTAATCCCTACGCCACTCGATGGGTTGCCAACTGACTTATTGACAGAACCCACACTGTAAAAGTAGATTACTCCAAATCCAGCTCCAGACAAGTGACAAGTGGAGTACCTCAGGGTTCAGTCCTGGGACCTCTCTTATTTGGCATCTACTTCTCTGAAGTACAGGCCAACACTCAGGGACTCTGGCTAACAAAGTTCTCAGATGACTGCAAACTGGGAGCCATTACTGAATTCCCAAATGATGTTGATACTCTACAAAAGGGCCTTACAGAAACAGATGCTTGATGCCAGAGCCATGGGCTCAAGCTCAATGCCAATAAATGTATAGTTATCCCCTTTGGGAAAAAACATGTACCCATGAATTACCACATAGGTGGCAGTACACTAAACACCGAAAGTGTGATAAGAGACTTAGGGACACAGGTGGACAGTGTTCTCACCTTCAATAACCACATCGCCACAACAGTCAGGAAATCCTTCTATGTGGCACACCTCATCACTAAGGGCTTTTGGGACCGGATGGTGTCCCCGGCTGTGTGCTACACGAGCTAAATGAGGAATTAAACCCGCACATAAGGCAGCTGTTTAATCTCAGCCTTACCACAGGATACGTGCCCAAGGAGTGGCGTACGGCAACTGTGGTCCCACTTCACAAAGGCGGTGCCTCTACGGACCCTGGTAATTACCGCCCCATAAGCTTAACAAGTCTAGTCTGCAAAGCTATGGAGAGGATCATAATGGAGCTCATAAACAAAGATATAGGGGACTTGCAGACATTGGACCCGACCCAGTTTGGCTTTGTCAAGGGAAGATCATGCCTTTTGAACTTGGTTGACTTCTTCGAAACAGTCACCAAGGCCATTGATGAGGGAAAGGCAGTCCATACAGCCTACCTTGACCTTGCAAAGGCTTTCGACACAATACCCCACTCAGGTATTGTAGAAAAACTTACCAGCTTAAATGTAAACCCATATGTCACAAGATGGGTTGCAAACTGGCTTAAGGACAGAACCCACAGGGTTAGAGTTGCTGGCGCTGTGTCAGACTCCAAGCCGGTCACAAGTGGTGTCCCACAGGGCTCGGTCCTTGGCCCCCTATTGTTTGGCATCTACTTCCCAGAAGTACAGGCCAACATGGGAGGACTTTGGCTGACAAAGTTTGCAGACGACTGCAAACTGGGCGCCATAGTGGAAAGTGCATCGGACACGGATATCCTTCAGAAGGGACTCACGGAAACAGATAGCTGGTGCCAGAGCCATGGCCTGAAGTTAAACGCCAAAAAATGTATAGTCATACCCTTCGGGAAAAACAAGGTAACCCCAAGCTACCATATAGGTGGCAATCCACTAAGCACAGAAGAGGTTATCAGGGACCTGGGGACCCAGGTTGACAGTGGCCTTTCTTTTGACACTCACATTGCTAAAGTGGTTAGAAAGACCTTCTACATTGCCCACCTGATCATGAAGGGATTCACATCCAGATCTAGTGAGGTCATTGTTCCCTGTACTCTTCACTTATCAGACCAATGATCGAGTACAATGCCCCATTCGGGATGTATCTCACCCGACATCTGCAGCAATTGGAGAGACCCCAAAAGTTCCTCACCAAAAGGATAAAGGGACTCCAAAATCTGTCATATGCTGCCAGATTGAAGAAACTCCAGCTCTATTCAGTCGCATACCATCTGCTCAGAGGTGACATGTGCCTGACATACAAGGCCATGTCCAACCCGGAATTAATGGACATGCTCCACCTCAAAAAATCCAAATCCACCAAAACCACTAGAGCAAGCGACATAAACCTTAGCACGGATATAAATAGGACGTGCTGGAGGGATAGATTTATCACTCAGAGACTCCCTATGCTGTGGAATAAAATCCCGGTCCATGTGAGGCAGAGCACCTCGCTGACTCTGTTCAAGAGAAATCTAGACCTGTGGATGGGAGATCGTAGGTTTACCCCAGGAATCATCTCTGTGTCACTGCTGGACAGAGGCACAACAAACTAATGGGCACAGTATTTTTTCATATAAGGGGTGGCGTAAGCCACAATAATTTGGGCTAGGCTTATAAATGCCTTAGGGCAGATAGCCTAGTATAAACCTATGAACCTATGAACCTATGAACCTAAGAAAAAAAGGAGGTCATTGTCCCACTGTACTCATCCCTCATTAGACCCATTATAGAATATAACGCCCCATTTGGTATGTACCTCTCAAGACATCTGCAACAACTGGAAAGGCCGCAGAAATACCTCACTAAAGGTGTTTAAAATAAATAAGTAAATAAAAGACAAGAATAAAAATCATGTAGTACAAGGCATTGCAACCCCTTT
>NC_056725.1:746933317-746960817 GCF_019279795.1 Protopterus annectens | reverse complement strand
GCATACTACACCTCAGGAAACCGAATCACCAAACATTACTAGTCTGACTCTTGAGACTCCTTTATGAACTGAACTAATATCAGATAATTTCCTTACAGGCCAGAATCATATTCCCAGGAAAATGGATGACCAAGATTGTACCCTGAGAATGACAGATAGCAGATGTCATGCCTGCAAAGAATGGATGACCACAGCTGTAACCCAGCCAGAATGAATGCCTAATTGTGTGTTCCATGCTGGATAATGGGTTCATGCAACAAATGAAGGATGAAGCTATTACTACGTTCACTCCCCAAGTCTAGATTACAGCAACTAGTCCTAGAGCACCAGATGAAAGACAACATTACAGGGCGAGAGTTACCAGATATGTAGACATCTACAAAGGCTGCAAGCAAAATGAAGCCCCTGAAATCCTTAACAGAGCACCAAAGGAACCCCTACCCCCACAAAGACTGAACTTTTGAGAAAGAAAAAATAATATTGCGTAATACTAAGAAAAAGTATTATGGAAATAAAAGGTAATACAGGATTCATGTCTTGTTTTTGTGTACTAGAAAGTTCAATTTACCAAGAAAATAAATATATTTGTCTTAAGTTATGAATTCTAATGTTGTCTCTAGTACTACCACCGAATGCTAGTTTTGAGTTAAAAGTGCTAATGAATTATGAAACATTGATATATTGCAACCATACTGTATTTCAATGATACCATTTAATAGTCATACCATAATATTACTTTACTTTCCACTTAAGAAAGACTGAAATTGTTATGTCCAAAATCCCAGATGACTGATCACAGCTACATGCCCACTCAATTCCCATAAACATTATGTTCCATAAAACTTTAAATGCATTTGCTGGGGGCAAACCACTCTTCAAATACACCCCCATGTGAGGGCCCTTGTCTTCACAGCCATTCTACTTAAATATACAGCCCCCAAATTCAAACAACCATAGGGAAAGAAGAAGCATCCTGCATGATCAAAAACAGAACCTATACAAACTGCACTCTCACAATCACATTATAGGAACAGGAAATATGGTGCGTGAAACATAACATGGAGGCATGGGGAACATGGAAACAGTACTCATCCACCTTGACATTCACCACTCACAGAGAAACAGTTACTGCATCATAAGATCTGATAACAACACAAATATATTTTTCCCTTTGTATATTTTATTCACATTTTATATTGCTGAATATAAACATTTAGTTTTGCTATTACCAAACATTCAAAATCTAAATGTATTAAGCAATTTATCAGTCAGGCTGAATAAATAAAATGGAAGGGGAGCAACATATCTGGTATTATTGTACTTGCTTTTATGTGTTTGCACATGTCCAGAAAAACACACTTTGTGTAACATTTGAGAGAAAGTAGATGGCGACAATGACTTTCTGTGGATGAACTCACTTCATCTGATGTCGGTATGAATGTCAGTCATTTGGATACAACATTTAATATAACACTCAGTGCAGTATAAATATTAGTCTTTATACAAAGACAAGATAGGCAATTCAAACCAAAGTGAAATCCTGCATTACCAGCCTTTCAGTTGTACATCATAATGTGTTCTGTGTCTGTCTTCCCGTAAATATCAGTTTATATTAGTATAATAAAATAATGCCAGAAAGGTTGATTTCCCAGTTTAAAGTCACAAAAAATGCTTTCACTCTGACATGGTCATCGTGTCTACCAGTTTTTCATTTGGAAGTCCATGTCACATTAATTGCTGTAAACTGCAGATTTTGGTCCTGAATGAGCCTTTTTGTTTTATGTCGTACTGTACTACCACTGATGTACAGCAGGGAGAATGGCATGCAACAATATTTCCATATCATAAAATTGCCTATATGTAGATCAGCTTTATACCCTGCATAGCCTTCTCAACCCCTACAAGGTCTGCAAAAACCCATCTGTTTAGGCACACAAGTGCTGACACAAGAAGATTAAAGTGCCTGGCATGTGACACATCCTCACTGTTTGGTTAGTGTGAATGGATTTGTTAGCATTACTGATTCATTTGACCTCATGGTGACTGTTCCAGCTTCCTAACAGTTAGTTCCAGAAGGTGCGTATCTCAGGAGCAAACAAATGAGAACAAACAAGCTACTATGCAAAACTGACTTTAAAACTTTTTTATATATTCCAGGTTTGGTTTATTTGGAATGAGGGTTTGTGAAGTCACAGTCATAACATCTTCTTTTTAAAAGACTGACCACATCCCTGTATACACTGACAGCTCATAAGGAGGAACTGCATCAATCTACATGAAGAAAATATACAGAAGCTCAGAGTACATAGTATCTCTTCTGTGACCTTTTCATTTTCTTATGTTCTTTAAAGGTTTTTAAAATTCTCTTTGGATTTGTAATCAGGATGCCAGAAAATTCACGCAAGTCTGCTAGAATGGTAGTTTTTCTCAGTTTTCTTAAAAATTATAGCACAGAATTCATCTTCAGAATACATGTATGTTAATATCTTTAAGCTGCATTCTTTAAGATTCTTTCATCTGACTTTTTGAACAGGATGACCTTTTGTTCTTGAACATATCCCAAAAGTTCATGTAGACCTGAGATTTTGCATACAGTGACAGAAGAAGGAGAAGCGGGTGAGAATGGTTTAAAGGAGAGGATTGTGCAAATTTAAAAATATGTCCGTCATGCTAAAGCAGGTGGTGCTTATCTCACAGTTAGAATTAGATCCTTATGTCATAACTGCAGTGTTTTAGTTTTGTACTTAGTAATCTGTAACCATACACAAAATCCACAAATAAGTTTACTGGCACATTATCAAAAGAGAAAATAATGTAAATATGCTCATTCTGAGGCAATACTAAAAATGCAGCACAGGTGCTGGTAAACATCATTAAAGGTTGAAATCCCTTGAGTGTTTGCATGTATAATATGACAGTATGCTGTTTCTCTGGAAATCATTTTGTTTCATATTATACTTTTGACTAAGCTTTGAAAGTGGACCTCCTTCTTGAGTGTGGTGTTATAGTTGTAACTGTGCTTTATCACATTCAACTGTATTTTACTATTTTATTGCATTTGTTTGTGTCTTTTTGACTATTTTGCTGTTTCCGCCTGCTTCATTATCTGTACTTGTCTTGCACTGAAATATTGCTTAGTTATCATAGACTAGATCCAGACTTGCTGAATCTAGCCAGTTTTTCATACACTTGAACTCAAATCCAGCCATCTTACATTAAGAAGGGCTCCCCTGCACCCTTGTGGCTGAGGATTGCTGGAGGAAGGATCATCATGTGATTTCCTATTGGCAGATTAGTTTAATACTGTTTAATAATTTCACCTATATATAAGCCTCATGTTTGCGCGGGTTTTGGCTCAATTAACTGGAGCTGTCTGCATTTGATGTCCTATGCTAGTGGTCTAGAGTGTTTCTGCTTGAATCCAAGCCATTCAAAGCTAAGAACAAGAAATTAAGTTTATTTTGAGTTTGATCTGTACTTTTTCAACTGTATTTTACTGTTTTACTGCATTCATTTGTGTCTTTTCAACTGTTTTACCTGCTTCATTATCTGTACTTGTCTTGCACTGAAATATTGCTTAGTTGGCATAGACTAGATCTAGACTTGTTTTTATACAGTTGGACTCAATCCAGCCATTTTACATTAAGCAGGGCTCCCCTGCACTCTTGTGTGATTTCCTATTAGGGTCATAGATTAGTACTAGGCTAACTGCCTTTTTAGGCCATTTTAAGCCAAGCCAATTACTCCACATAAGAGTCAAACCCTGCACCTTGTGTCTGTAAGGTAAACACCTTAACCATTATGCCAACCTCCCACTCTATTGACAGATTAGTTTAAAACTGTTTACTTTCGCCTGTAGATAAGTCTTGCATTTGCACAGGTTTTGGCTCAATTAACCAGACCTGCTCTGCATTTGGCATCCTTTGTCATCAGTCTAGAGTGTTTCGGCTTGAGTCCAAGCCATCCAAAGTTAAGAACAAGAAATTATTTTGAGCTTTATCTGCACTTTTTCAACTGTATTTTACTCTTTTACTGCATTCATTTCTGCCTTCTTGACTGTTTTTACTGTTTGTGCCTGCTTCGTTATCTGCACTTGTCTTGCACTGAAATATTGCTTAGTTATCATAGACTAGAGCTAGACTTGTTGAATCTACCCATTTTTTCATATACTTTAACTCAAATCCAGCCATCTTACATTAAGAAGGGCTCCCCTTCACCCTTCTGGCAGAAGAGTATGGATATAGCCTTGTATGAGCTGGGGATTTCTGAAGGAAGGATCATTGTGTGATTTCATATTGGCAGAATAGTTTAAAACTGTTTAATTTCACCTGTAGATAAGCCTCATGTTTCACCACTCAATCAATGTTAGTGTTGCCTTGTTTAGACGCAAATGTGTAGAAACACTGTTTTTCCCTAGACATCAGTCAATGAACCCCTCCCAGACTTCTCTGCTGCTCTATGGGCAACTCCACTGTACACTTCTGCACTCCAGGCAACTCAGCTAAGCACTGACCAGCGTCAACAAACTTTTTCATCCCTGACCCTCTATAGAATAAATCCATTGTTAATCACAGAGCAAAAGCTGATCTAACCTGTCTAACAAATTAGTACTTATGGATTAACCTATTACTACTATTGACAGTCAGTTTTCCAACATTTCTCCAGCCAGCTTGATCGACATGGGCATCATGAGGCAATGTAGCAATTGTCTTATGTATACTAACAACCACTTGCTCCTAAAGCAAACAAATACAGTATTTGAAATATGTAAATATACCATGAAGCTAGAATCAGTCCTCTCGTGTAACAATAAGCAAGACATTAAATGGGTTTTCAGCACAAACACATTCTCATACAAGGGTCAAAAAACATAAACCCACATATGTGGAGGTACTCACCAAGAGCATACCAAAAGGCCAGAGACATCCCAAGTATAAACAGCCTACTCATATTAGTACACAAGCAGAATCCACCACTACACATAAAATCACACATAACAGTGTTTCAACAATTAAGCCCCTAAGACAAAACACCTCAAAACCAAATGTCCTGGTCATAGGTGACTCAATAGTGAGACACACAGATGTCTCCCTCAACAGGTTGGACAAGGGAAAGTCATGGTCAGCTGCCTGTCAGCTGCCAGGATCCATCAAATCAAGCATGTACTCAAGTCACTCAGTAACAATTACTGTTATGACTCTGTCATAGCACATGTTGGAGTGAATGACTTGAGACGTACCTCCCTGGACTATATGAAGAGAGACATGAGTGAACTCTCAGGTTATGTGTTCCAGGAAGGTATGTCCCTAGCCCTAAGCAGCATTGTACCTTCACCCAGGATGATGCCACAATGCAGACAAAAATGATTGATTTCAGTAACTGGCTTAGCTTCTGGTGTCACTCCAGGAAGATCTAGTTTCTGTCAGCCTGGGAAGTCATGGTCAACAGACCACGCTGCTTTGTCAGAGATGGCTTTCACCTGTCACCAAGGCTTGCGGATACTGGCAAAGATGCTTGCCTCTCCCATTTTTTAGGCAATGTCAAAACAACAAAACTACCAAAATCCACTAGCAGCAAACTCAAGGTAATGTTGCTTAATACTAGGAGCCTAAACAGTAAACTACACTCCCTGGAAGCACTCCTCACCTTGGAAGATGCTGACTTCTGTGCAGCCACTGAGACTTGTTTCAAGGTCGCAGAGGGAACCCTGGCCATACAAGGCTACAATGCCTTTCACAAATTCAGATCCCTAAATGAGTGCAAAAGAACCAAAGGTGGAGGTGTATCCATCTTCATTAAATCCAAATACACCTTGAGACTGGTAAAACAGTACAACTCTCTTGAGCTACTCCAGGTCCAAATAACTATAGGTAAAATACCCTACCATATCATCTCTAGCTACAGGTCCCCCACCATGAACCAGGAGAAGCACGCCACCTACCTGGACTTGCTAGAGTCACCCGGTATACAGCCAAACACCTTGGTCATGGGAAATTTCAACTATCCTTTCATCGACTGGGTGACTTACACAAGCACAAACACAATCACTGTGAGGTTCCTGGACTTTGTTAATTCAAATGTTTTGGAATGGTTGCTCTACACTCACACAAGAGGCTCAAATGTCCTAGATCTAGTGCTCACCAACATGGGGGGAGTCACTGCACTACCCCCTGTGCTGCCCTCCCTGGTGAGGTCAGACCATAAATCTGTCTCATTTGAAGTAAAGATCAGACCTGACCCCCCCACAGGAGCAAAAAAAAAAAACCTGAAAACTTTCTCCAAAGCAAACTATAGCCTAATAAGCAATGGTATAAAAAGTTTCAAAGCCCCTGCTAACACAGCCAATAATAACACCTATGCAGGGGAGTACACAAATGCCCTATAAAGCCACTTAAACAAATGTACTGACTCAGTTGTACCTGACAGGACCAAAAACAGGTCCTCCCAAAAAAAAAAAACAAGCACCCTGGTGGACTGCAAGTATAAATAAGTAATATAACAAAAGAAAGAAGCTGATATCTAAGAACAAGAGGGAACTGAACAGAGGAAGAATACCCTCCACAGCTTGAACAAGCAAATCAGATATCTTGTAAAGTCCTCTGAAGTTAGTTGTGAGATTAAATTAGCATTCCTAAATAAATACAATCATATGGCATTCTTTAGCTATGTTCGAAACCTAAGAGGGAATGCCCCACTGTGTACTGAACTTATAGTGGATGGTACCACTCACACTGATCCTGAGGAAATTGCTAACTTGGTAGCTGACAGATATGGCAATAATTCCACCCCCTATTCCCACCAGGCATACCCTAATGCATTCATGACACCAGTCCTCTACCGAATATCTCCAAAGAACAGGTCATACAAGTGCTCTCTAAGGGCAAAAACATGGCCTCTATAGGACCTGATAACATCCCAGGCTGCTTACTAAACAATCTAAAACAAGACCTAGCAGAACCACTTGGCACTCTCTTTAACCATAGCCTGAGCACTGGCTTTGTCCTAACAGAGTGGAATACAGCAACAGTAATCCCCTTGCACAAAGAGGGTCCATCAACCGACCCTGGGAACTATTCACCCATAAGCCTAACCAGCCTTATCTGCTAGGCAATGGAAAGAATCATCATGGATCTTATCAACAAGGACATAGGCAACTTTCAAACTTTTGACCTGGCCCAGTTTGGTTTTATCAAGGGTAGATTTTGCCTATTAAACCTGGTGGACCTTTTTGATAATGTCACCAAAGCCTTGGATGAGAACAAAGCAGAACATACCACCTATCTTGATTTAACCAAAGCTTTTGACACAATTCCCCACTCAGGTATCATTGAGAAACTCTCCCATCTGGGGATTAATCAATACATCACTAGATGTGTAGCCAACCAGTTCACCGACAGAAGGCACACTGTCAAAATTGGGGAGTCCAACTCCACTAGTAGACCAGTAACCAGCGGGGTACCACAAGGATCTGTACTGGGCCCTCTATTGTTTGGAATTTATTTCTCTAAAGTCTAGGCAAAAGTAGATGGCCTGTGACTTATCAAGTTGGCAAATGACTGTAAACTGGGCACAATCACAGAGTCCCCTAACAATGTTAATATATTACAAAATGGAATGACACAGAAAATGACTGGTGCCAAAGTCATGGACTAAAATTAAATGAAAAAAAAATGCCTCATTATCCCCTTTGGCAAAGAAATAGCCCCTACTAAGTATGATATAGCTAGCACCCTTCTAAGCTGAAACCCAGTGGTGTAAGACTTACTTCAATCACCATGTGCCCACAGTGGTAAGGAAAGCCTTCTTCATTGCAAATCTCATAAGTAAAGGCATTTCATCCAAAACTAAGGAGGTTATAACTCCACTGTACTCGACCCTTATCAGACCATTGATTGAGTACAATGTTTCCTTTTGTATGTACCTCACCAGACACTTGCAGCAACTGGAGAGACCACAGAGGTTTCTAGCCAAGAGAATCCAAGGCCTCCGAAATATGTCATACAGGCAAAGACTGAAAGCCCTGTCACTGTACTCTGTACTCTATATCATACAGGTTGCTGAGAGGTGACCTATGTCTGGCCTACAGAACAGACTCTGACCCTGCCCTAATGGAAATGCTGCACATCCACAGATTAAATTGGAAAAGAGTCACTTGCTCCAGGGATCTCAGCCTAGCCTGTGACATTAACAGAACATGCTGGAGAGAGATATATCTCCCAGTGATTGCCACTCCTCTAGAATAAGCTCCAACTTCAAATGAAGCAGAGCTCCTCACTGACCCTATTTAACCACAACCTTGACAATTGGATGGGTGACCATAAATTTACCATGGGGGCAGCACCTATGTCCCTCATGGACAGGGGCAGTCAGTGGTGATCATAGAATTGCTATGCTGACAACAACCATCTAACTATGGTCAATAAGGGTACACATTTGATTTACATGGCTAGACTTGTAAAGGCCCTAGGGCAATTAGCCTAGTAACCTCCTATGAACCTTTGAACAAAATTATGAGTGCCCTGAGATGAGGAGCAACCACATGGAAAAGCTTTAGTGAGTCCACAGTTTAGTGGAAAGTAGGGTAAATAGGTGTGAGAAAATTTGTTCTTAGTGAGTTTACCTTTTATTGGACTGTAGGGTAGATGGATGTGAGAGAAATATTCTTAGTGAGTCCACAGTTCAGTGGATAGTAGGGTAGATGAGTGTGAGAGAATTTTTCTCCTTAGCCTCTGAGTGCTGTACATTAACTGAGGAAGAGGGGTGCCATACAGTAACAGAGGATCTGCTCCTAGCAGTAGTGAGCAAGCTGCTGATACTACTGCTTAGGCCTGTGATGGTTGAATTGTGCACAGAGGAATTTGGTCCTACTGTTTGTGCTGATCTAAATGCACATAACTGCTGATAAGCTCTGCATTATAAATGCCAAGACATGGAAAAGTACCTGCACAAACACACACTGATAGGTAAATGCCTGTGCATGCACACTTTGAGATGAGCACCTGCTCAGATATCCAATGAACAATATAAGTTGCTGCCATGGGCGCTGGAACCATAGAGTGAGGGGGGAGGGGAGTCCCCCCACTTTTGCAGATCATTCATACCTCCCAACTGTCCCATATTACATCTTTATGTTTTAATTATTTTCATTTTCCATGCTTCCATACCTCCCAACTGTCTGAGATGACATTAGCTCATCCAGCCTGTCAGAGTTGAGCTCGCAGCGTGTATTTCTGGGTTTCCATCTGTTTTTTGCGAGTGGGAATGGACGGTTTATTTAGCTGTGAAGAATTTATTTTCAGAAGCTGCCTGCTGCTATTTTCAGAGTGAGTACGTAAGCTGCTGCCGGAGGATGGAGTCTGGACTGTATTTTCAGAGTGGTGTGTGTGCGTGTGTGTGTGTGTGTGTGTGTGTGTGTGTGTGTGTGTGTGTGTGTGTGTGTGTGTGTGTGTGTAGGATTTGGGGTTAAAGTAAGGGTTAGTAAGTAGTGTTGTGTCAATTGTATGTTGTGTGTATTCTGTGCTCTTTGTCATATGCAGTGGTACTAATAGAAAAAAACTTTTGTAATAACCTAATGTGTAAGTTTAGGATTAAAGGTGGGGCAGAGTTAGAACACATTTGTAAGATGGTGCAGGGGAACAAAGCCTTTTTGTTGCTGTCAGAGACCTTGAATGTGGATAGGGAGCTTACAGATGTCCCCCTTCCCCCTTTTTTTTTTCTCGTGATACAGTTACTCAGCCTATACAGACTTGGCAGGAGTGTAAACCATACAATCAGAAAATGTCATTGCCATGGTAGACTAGTCCATTCTAAGAAAGTTGCCAAAGCTTTATTAGCTGTAGACATCTTCAGAAGGGCTGTTTTTGGTATCTTTAAAGAAATAGCTTCACTTAATACAATCTAATTTACAAGCTGTAGTTGTTATAAGGATGTCTCCAGACAACAAACCAGTTATGATACCGCAGGCAAAGGACAGGCATGAGTTCAAAGACATTTATACTCTAATGTTAAGCTAACAGCTTTAGAATAGATAAAGGATTTCAAAAGGAACTTTTTTCATAAGAAGTAAGACTACAATTTCTTCTACTTATTTTTGGAGAGCTGTAAAACTTCATGTAGATCATCGTTGCTCTTGAACTGCAGTTCTCTTTCTAAAATCTGTAAGCTTAACTCTGGCAACTTAATTCAGTAAGTATTTTCAACATGCCACCTTTAATACAAACTCCTAACAAGTTGATCTCAATTTTTCTGCATTACATTGTCTGATGGCATTATTTCTGCTTAGGAAAGTAAGTATAATGTATATAAAGAAAATACATACCAACAAGATTCAACAAGGTTTAGTGTCTCATCCTCATACTTCAATGGAGAAGGCTAGTTTAAGAGCTTAGTTGGGGAATTTGTGTTTCTCTATCTGTCAAAAGCAGCTGTACAATCAACCACACCATCCTTTCTGATCAGTCATATAGGTTCACAGGTTCACAAGTGCATTCTGGGCAACTGAACTGTGAGAATGTTAACAAGCCTAGACTTACATTCCCATGGTGGTTTTTAGCTATTCTATTTTGCATTCTAATAACCTAGAGATTGGCTCAAATAGGATATGTTGAGACATTTCCATGTTTTCCCCATCCATGATGGACAGAGGTACTAAACTAGGGGTCAATTTGCGGTTACCCATCCAGTCATCCTAATTACACATGAAGACTCAATTCACTCCCCTACCCTACCCCCATTCCCACCCTCCCCATTACAATTACCTTTATACCTAACTATCCCTCCCCTTCCTGTCCCACTAGCCACTACATTTCCACTTCCTGTCTATTGCCAGAACCACCTTACTAATCTGTCAATCTTGTCAACACCACTTCATCTATACCACTGTCTGTCTACCTACTCTATCTGACCATATTTTATTCCAAAATTTATTATTTTCTAATATCTTCTACAGTACTCCTTATTCTCTCTATCTCCACCTCTTACCACTCCAATCTCTCTGACCCACTCCTATGTTCACCAACTTCTCACTCATACAACATATATCCAACTACTTCATATTTTACTATCTCCCCTAATTTCTTTACTACCTCTATCTCAAGTCTATATAAACTATCCATAATACAGTTTTTTAAACCTTCCCACAAAGCTAAGTCAAAACTATACAAACTCCATCTAGCATCTACTACACACTCTCTCCTCACTAAAAACCTACTTTGTTCTGGAGATATCCATCCCTACCCTGGCCCCTCTTCTCTCCCCAAAACTACCTCTACACTGCCCCCATCTTACTCCTCTAACAGTCACCAACCTCAGTCACAACAATCATCTCCATCCAAATACTTAACTATTTACTCATTGAAGATTCAGAGTCTAGCAAATGAAGTCACTGAGCTGCACTCATGGATAGCTCTCAATACCCCTCACATCCTCTCCCTATCTGAAACCTGGCTCAAGCCACAAATCTCAAATAGTGAAATACTCCCACCAGGTTATAATATCTTCCAATCTGATAGACCTGTAAAAAAAGGTGGTGGCGTGGCCATCCTCTACTCAAACATTCTTAACCTCTTACCATACCCTTCCCCAATTCCTGACTTCCTCCCAGCTGAAATCATCATCCTTAACTGCCATCTGAATCCCCACAAAAAACTTGCAATTGCCTCCATCTACCTTCTTCCTGGTAACAATCTGCCCATTCTTGAAAACATCCTATCCTGGTTCTCCCACAACATACCATATGAGACACTTATCCCTGGTGATGTTAGCATTGATTGGTCCAAACTCGCAACTGACTCCCCCCAACTCAGCATCCACCTACACGGCTTCCACCAACTTATAACATCTCCCACTCGCTTCCATAAAAATTCCACTTCCAGCTCCATCATAGACTGGATCCTTACCAATTCCCCCCACCACCAATACCACAATCCCACCACCTTACCTGACTCCCTCAGTGATCATCTCCCTACCACCATCTTAAGACACTACTCCCATATTCCTAAACCCCACATTATCAAAGACTGTCAAAAACTATTGACTTTCAATTCATCCCAATTTAACTCCATTCTCCACAGCATAGATTGGTCCATTCTAAAACACGTCCCCCTAAACGATGCTGTAAGCACTTTCAATAACATCTTCATGAATACTCTAAACTGCTTAGCTCCCTCTAGGAAGATCAGAGTAAAATCAAACCATACTTCCTGGCTCTCCAAAGAGACTAGGTCCCTTATGAAACAAAGAGATAATGCTTGGAAAACCTGGACTAAAACTAAACAACCACATTTTCTTCAAAAATACAGGCAACTGAGGAACCTTGCAAAAAAACATACAACTAATGACAAAAAATTATACTATAGCTCTGCTTTGTTTAACAACATATCCAATCCTCGAAAATTTTGGTCAACTCTCAACAACATCCTCTATCCTGGAAAGCCCTCTAATCCCTCCCCATACCCTAACTCTTCCTCTCAGGAAACAGCTACCCTCCTGAATAAACACTTTATCTCTTCCATCCAAAATCTGGTAACTTCTAAGCCAAACCCTACTTCGACACCCACCTCTCCATGTCCCACTAACACAACTTTGTTTTCTTTTGAGCCAGTTCCCATTACTTACATCAAATCTCTACTACTCACGCTAAAACCTTGCTCTTCTTCCACTGACAATCTATCTCCTACATTCCTCAAACTTACTGCTGACTCAATTGCCTATCCTGTATCTATACTAATTAATCGATTTATTCTGGAATCAACTGTCCCCACCCTTTGGAAATCTTTCTTCACTATCCCTCTTCATAAAGGTGGAAACTCCACTGATCCCTCAAACTGCCAACCCTTTGCCATTCTGTCTCCCCCCTCCAAGATATTAGAAAAATGTATTCACTCACAGCTTCTCAATCACCTCCTCACACACCACTTACTTACCCCTACCCAACATGGATTTCATCCTCACCACAGCACCAACACTGCCCTCCTCTCCTTCACTCCTATCATTGCAGGGGCCCTAAACAACAATAAACCCATTTCCTGTCTCTTCCTAGATCTCTCCAAAGCCTTCAATACTGTCTCTCATCCTCTACTACTATCCAAACTTGCAAATCTTCACCTATCCCCCTCCGCACTTGTCTGGTTTAATAGTTACCTATCTAGCAGGGAACAATCTGTCAAATGGCTGTCATCCTCCTCACCTTTCCTTCCCATCTCCACTGGTGTTGCCCAAGGCTCCATCTTGGGACCCCTTTTGTTTAACATCTTCACCAGTGATCTTTATACCTCATGCAAAGAATCCTCCCTTTTTCAGTATGCCGACGACTCCACACTTATATCCATCTCAAATAACATTCCTGAACTACACTCCCTGACCCAACAGGCCCTACTATCCACTGAAAAATGGCTCTCTCACAACCTATTGATCCTAAATCCCAAAAAGAGCAAACTCCTACTTTTCCTTCCCCGTTCTCTTTCTCATCACAAAACCTCCTTTTTTATTACATCTTCTAACAATACAAATATCCAACCTGACACCCACACAAAACTCCTAGAGGTCATTATCAATGATGAACTCAAGTTCAACCTACACATACTCCAATGTATAAAAAAAACAAACCAGAAACTAGGTCTGCTATATCGGAACAAAAAATTCCTAACCCCTGAATCTAGACTTATCCTGGGCCAGGCACTCCTCCTCCCCTCCCTCTTATACGCCACCCCAGTTCTTACCAGTATCCAGGCCTCTACTCTAAACAAACTGCAATAGACTTACCGTAAAATAACCAGATTCATTACTAACTCCCCATACAACTCACACCACTGCATTTCTTTAAACTCTCTTCAATGGCTTGAACTTCCCCAGTTTCTGCTAGCTTATCAATTTCATATGCTACACTCTATTCTTTATAAACCCTGTCCATCTCTATCTTCCTTAGTCTCCATTTACATCCCATCCCGGACCCTCCATATTTCTTACCAACAATTACTTGATATCTACCACCCAAAAAGGTCAGTAGGCAAACTACTCTATAAACACTCCCTTGCCCATGCTTGGAACAAACTTCCCCTTGACTTACGTTCAATCTCCCACACCTCACACTTTAAAAATGAACTAAAAGCTTATTTTCTCAATTCAAGAACCTGCCCTTGCCATGACCCTACCTAGTCTTCCTTCCCTTTATGTACCCTCAAAAGGACCATACTTAGTACCTCATTACACCTCTCTCTCCAATGTGTCTACTATGCATTTGCACAATTTTATACAAACAAAAAATGTTCATTGTTGACCTATTGAACTATATCAATGTAAAATTGTTACTTAGTTTCTTTTTAATGCAACTTTAACTTTATGCATGTATCCCAACATATGTGAATCATTTTGCTATAACTGCTATTATATCAATATTGTTTAAAATTGTACTTGTTTTAAAATGTATTACTGGAGCTTTTCTCCTTGGGTCCCCACTGAAAATGGGCCACAAGCCCAGTTGGACAAAGCCGGTTAACAAATGTCAATAAATAAATGAATAAAAAAACACTTTGCTTTATGTGGAATGGAATACTGCTTCACAGAAGTGATTGTCTCTCTAATGCAAACCTATCCCTCCAACATGTTCTATTTATTTAACAAAAGATGAGATCCATTGAGCAAGTGTTTATGATACCACTGGACTTGCAAATGTGTAATATGGCTGTCAGAACAGGGTCTGTTGAAGTTGTATACATAAGGGAGAGGTCACCTTGTAATGGCCTGTATGATATTGCGAAGAGGGGTAAAGCTTTGAGACAGACTGAATAGGTTTTACAGTTTAGGCCCCTGATTTTTAGTGAGAAATCATTGTGGTTGTTCCAGTTGTGATAAGTGTTTGACTTGTACATTCCAAAAGGAGCATTTTGCTCAATGATCAGCCTAATGAGTGCTGAGTACAGTGGAACCATTACATCCCTGGAGCTGGATGCAATACATTTAGCTATAAGCTGTGCAATGAAGAAGGACTTACAGCAATACATACATGGTGATCAAAGGACAGTTCATTGTCAACATAGGTTCCCAGATCTCTAATTAGGGGATCACTTTTCATGGGTATGTTGTTAACAACAGGAGCCACGCTTGTCAAAGGATATGAATACGTACTACTTGGCATTTATTTTTTATCAATGGTTTGTCTCCAGCTATTTGTTTAGAAGAGCCCCTCACGGAAGATATATTTTGAATTTTTGTGTGTGTGTGTGTGTGTGTGTGTGTGTGTGTGTGTGTGTGTGTGTGTGTGTGTGTGCTTGCGTGTGTGAAAATGCCCCCAACATGATACATCTGGTGGCTAGAGGTACTCAAGCACAAACCCTGTACCTTGGGGACAGGCAAAAAGAGCCTAAAGTTCCTAGCCACAATCACTTGTGAATTTACACCTCATATTTTTTTTTCTGTTCCTCTGGTTTTCAGGAATGGTAAAACAAAACCTTTTATTCTATCAATTTTCTAAGGTTATAAAACCAGTATTTGAAATGTGTCCCTATTTTGGGGCTGTATTCCTCCACTATTGGCTTTGTTCTGTATTTTTGTGCTAAGAGGTTGAGAGCTATGGTGAGAAGTGGGAAGTGAATTCACTAAATGATATGACAGCCAGTTAAGTTTGTCTTCCTGTCTTTCAAGAAACTGCTGGTTTAGCTTAGTGGTATGTTGCTCTGACTGTAATGCACAGGGTTCTGCGTTCAAGACTTGGCAGTAAAATGCATGGTGGTAACACAACATTTTATGCAAGTAACTTTCCAAAATTATACAAGAAATATTTAAAATGTCTCCCTGATTTTTGACCTTTTGCCTCCCCCATTGAAAATAAGTTTAAGAAGCCGTGCAATATGCCTATGGCTTAAACTACTGTGATTTTGTATTTATATATTGCGTGTAGAAGTCAGTGGTTATCATGGAAATGTTCTGAATAGGGCAGTTTTGTCATTATTGGTGCATGCATTTTGCTTCATTGCCTACTGGAAAAATGATCAAACAATAAATTTAAAATGCAATTGTGTGTGGAAGTAGACTGTTATCATGGAAATGTTCTGAATAGGGCAGTTTTGTCATTATTGGTGCATGCATTTTGCTTCATTGCCTACTGGAAAAATGATCAAACAATAAATTTAAAATGCAATTGTGTGTGGAAGTAGACTGTTATCATGGAAATGTTCTGAATAGGGAAGTTTTGTCATTATTGGTGCATGCATTTTGCTTCATTGCCTACTGGAAAAATGTTCAAACAATAAATTTAAAATGCAGTCGTGTGTGGAAGTAGTCCTTTATGATGGAAATGTTCTGAATAGGGCAGTTTGTCATTATTGGTTAATGCATTTTTGTTTCATTGCCTACTGGAAAATATTTAAACAATAAATTTAAAATACGCTCTAACTTAAGTCTAACAAGTGTGCTGTATTATACAAGGAATCTAATTTAATACAATCAGGAAGGTGAATCAAGGAATGCATACATGTATGCATGTCCCTAAAAATGTGTTTGAAAACAGCCCAGAGGAAAGTGTGAAAGGCTCAAAATCATGGGCAAGTTTTAAGCTTTACTCTTGTTACCAAAGCAATGGATGAAGGTAAAACAGTTCAAACCACATTACCTTGACCTGACCAAGCCTTTTGACACAATCCCCTATTCAGGTGTAGTACAAAAGATGAATAATGTAGGAGCAAACACTTACATCACCAGCTGCATTGCCAACTTGGCTCACAGGATGCAGGAGATCAAAACAGGGGAAGAGACCAGTCACCAATGGAGTCCCCCAGGGTTTGGTGCTGAGACCTTTTCTGTTTGGCATATACATCTCAAAAGTAAAAGAAAATACAAAAGAGCTTTGGCCAGCTAAGTTTGAGATGATTGCAAGCTAGAAGTTATTGAATCCCCAGATGACTTAACCATCATGCAGGAAGGTTTGTCCCAAATAATAAGTGGTGTCAAAATCATGACAATGCCCTCTGAGATTGTCTGGCATTTGAGAACTTATATCTACAGTGACCTAACTTTTGCCCAGCATGTGTCCAGAGTCATAAGAAAGCCTTTCTATATTGCACGGCTTATAAACAAATTGACTGTGACTAGATCTAGAGATGTTGTTGTCCCCCTTTACAAAGGTCTCATTATGTCAATCATTTTTGTATAATGCCCACTTTGGCATGTATCTGTCCAGCCCCATGCAACAATTGGAATACCTTCAGAGATACCTTACTAAAAGGATACAAGTCCTACACAATAGGTCTTGCATGGCCACCTCAAAGATTTATTAGTATCCTACAGAGTGCTTAGAGGTGACATGCCTGGCATGCAAAGCATCCTCCGACATAATACAGACAGACCTAATGAACATCAGCAAGTCAAATGGCATCAGAAATACTCAGTCCAGGTATCTAAATTGGATAAATATGGATATATATCACAGAGGCGACCACTGTTCCAGAACAGACTATCCATAAAAATAAAGCAAAGCTCATCCATCCATATTCAAATGCAATTTGGATCTAAGGATGGGTAATAGAAAATGTACTCCAGGATTTCCCCTCATGCCACTAATGGATAGAGGCAGTTCCTAAATGCTGCATCCCTTACAAGGCCTCCTCAAATTATCTATGGTATGATCACAGTTGTTCTCACTAGGGCTAATATACAATTATCAGCCATGGGGATAGCTAAGACCAATCAGAAAATGTTAATTCAAGCACCAAAAGGGAATTGGCTAAGCTTAAAATGTCCTCCAAGTGAACCTATGTTGTGGTAGCAAATAGTTATAAAAAAATTACCCTTTTTAGTTCACTAAGTGCCTCTGTCACCCTCCGCCCACAGTCTTTAACAGCTTCTGGCACCTATTGTTGCTGCACAGCTATACATTGTTGGTCAGCACCTGCACATAAACACAGTGAGAGGCAAATACCTGCATGCATGAAAAGGGTGAAGTAAAATCTCAATATGTACACACTGTGGATATAAGTACATGCAAATATATACACTATAGGTAAGTACCTACACAGATAGACACTGAGAGGTAAATCCCAACTAACACGCACAATAAGTAGTAAATACTTGCTCATATAAAAATGTGCAAAATTTGCAAAATGGGAAGATCCTAGTACACACACATAGGACTGAGAGGTAAAGACCTGTATACATGCATACTAAAGGAGAAAAGTGTGTGATCATATATACATTGAAGATAAGTACCTGAACACACATATGCTGTTGTTAACTACTTGTGTACTGCACATTAATGAGTATAAATACTTGCACATTTAAACATGGTGGGTAAAAACCTGCACACATTCACACAGACAATAGCTGCAGACAAACATATACTCTGATGGGTGTAAGTACCTGCAATCCACTGATAGGTGTTGGATAGTGGTAGAAGTAAGACCAGAAGGTTGAGGGTGCTACTCCCACTCAAGGTAACTAGATTACTGACACTGCACTACAATATTAAAGGGGCACTATAAACTGTCTTTCAGCTTTTCTTGGTTAGGGGTCACCACAGTGGAACTCCAGTCCATTAATGATTGACAGTGAGTTTTTACAGTGTTAAGTTGCCAGCCTGGCATCAAGGAAGGCACACCCACACACCTATCTGCATGTCTTTAAATTCACTCAACCGCAGGGAGGGCATGCTGATGCCATGTAGAAGGCACTCTAGCCGAGAACTGAACTGGAGAACTTCTTGCTGTGAGGCGACAACACTTACCACTGCACCACCACAGCCTATTGGCACTCTACCACTTAAAAAATCAGTTTCTTGCCTTGGACCAAAGCCTCCACATCCACCCTCGTTAAGAGATCGCACTTGACATTTTCAATAATACCACCCATGGGGAAACCCAGCATCTTACCCGAGACTATATCATCGAAGTTTTAAAGCTTTGAATGTTCTGAACTGAAATCTCCATACAGCATGGAATGGGTAATTTTTCCTTTTCCTTGCTGTAGTGCAATCTCGGAGTTGGTATATTTAAATAGCAGGAGGTGTGGGGTGGGGGGGGTGCAGGTGCAAAGATTGAGGAACATGGTTTTGTTTTTGTTTTTATTTCAGGTGAGTGTGTGTGTGTGTGTGTGTGTGTGTGTGTGTGTGTGTGTATATATGTGTGTGTGTGTGTGTGTGTGTGTGTGTGTGTGTGTGTGTGTGTGTGTAGGATTTGGGGTTAAAGTAAGGGTTAGTAAGTAGTGTTGTGTCAATTGTATGTTGTGTGTATTCTGTGCTCTTTGTCATATGTAGTGGTACTAATAGAAAAAAACTTTTGTAATAACCTAATGTGTAAATTTAGGATTAAAGGTGGGGCAGAGTTAGAACACATTTGTAAGATGGTGCAGGGGAACAAAGCCTTTTTGTTGCTGTCAGAGACCTTGAATGTGGATAGGGAGCTTACAGATGTCCCCCTTCCCCTTTTTTTTTTTTCTCGTGATACAGTTACTCAGCCTATACAGACTTGGCAGGAGTGTAAACCATACAATCAGAAAATGTCATTGCCATGGTAGACTAGTCCATTCTAAGAATGTTGCCAAAGCTTTATTAGCTGTAGACTTCTTCAGAAGGGCTGTTCTTGGTATCTTTAAAGAAATAGCTTCACTTAATACAATCTAATTTACAAGCTGTAGTTGTTATAAGGATGTCTCCAGACAACAAACCAGTTATAATACCGCAGGCAAAGGACAGGCATGAGTTCAAAGACATTTATACTCTAATGTTAAGCTAACAGCTTTAGAATAGATAAAGGATTTCAAAAGGAACTTTTTTCATAAGAAGTAAGACTACAATTTCTTCTACTTATTTTTGGAGAGCTGTAAAACTTCATGTAGATCATCGTTGCTCCTGAACTGCAGTTCTCTTTCTAAAATCTGTAAGCTTAACTCTGGCAACTTAATTCAGTAAGTATTTTCAACATGCTACCTTTAATACAAACTCCTAACCAGTTGATCTCAATTTTTCTGCATTACATTGTCTGTTGGCATTATTTCTGCTTAGGAAAGTAAGTATAATGTATATAAAGAAAATACATACCAACAAGATTCAACAAGGTTTATTGTCTCATCCTCATACTTCAATGGAGAAGGCTAGTTTAAGAGCTTAGTTGGGGAATTTGTGTTTCTCTATCTGTCAAAAGCAGCTGCACAATCAACCACACCATCCTTTCTGATCAGTCATATAGGTTCACAGGTTCACAAGTGCATTCTGGGCAACTGAACTGTGAGAATGTTAACAAGCCTAGACTTACATTCCCATGGTGGTTTTTAGCTATTCTATTTTGCATTCTAATAACCTAGAGATTGGCTCAAAAAGGATATGTTGAGACATTTCCATGTTTTCCCTATCCATGATGGACAGAGGTACTAAACTAGGGGGTCAATTTGTGGTTACCCATCCAGTCATCCTAATTACACATGAAGACTCAATTCACTCCCCTACCCTACCCCCATTCCCACCCACCCCATTACAATTACCTTTATACCTAACTATCCCTCCCCTTCCTGTCCCACTAGCCACTACATTTCCACTTCCTGCCTATTGCCAGAACCATCTTACTAATCTGTCAATCTTGTCAACACCACTTCATCTATACCACTGTCTGTCTACCTACTCTATCTGATCATATTTTATTCCAAAATGTATTATTTTCTAATATCTTCTACAATACTCCTTATTCTCTCTATCTCCACCTATTACCACTCCAATCTCTGTGACCCACTCCTATGTTCACCAACTTCTCACTCATACAACATATATCCAACTACTTCATATTTTACTATCTCCCCTAATTTCTTTACTACCTCTATCTCAAGTCTATATAAACTATCCATAATACAGGTTTTTAAACCTTCCCACAAAGCTAAGTCAAAACTATACAAACTCAATCTAGCATCTACTACACACTCTCTCCTCACTAAAAACCTACTTTGTTCTGGAGATATCCATCCCTACCCTGGCCCCTCTTCTCTCCCCAAAACTACCTCTACACTGCCCCCATCTTACTCCTCTAACAGTCACCAACCTCAGTCACAACAATCATCTCCATCCAAATACTTAACTATTTACTCATTGAAGATTCAGAGTCTAGCAAATGAAGTCACTGAGCTGCACTCATGGATAGCTCTCAATACCCCTCACATCCTCTCCCTATCTGAAACCTGGCTCAAGCCACAAATCTCAAATAGTGAAATACTCCCACCAGGTTATAATATCTTCCGATCTGATAGACCTGTAAAAAAAGGTGGTGGCGTGGCCATCCTCTACTCAAACATTCTTAACCTCTTACCATACCCTTCCCCAATTCCTGACTTCCTCCCAGCTGAAATCATCATCCTTAACTGCCATCTGAATCCCCACAAAAAACTTGCAATTGCCTCTATCTACCTTCTTCCTGGTAACAATCTGCCCATTCTTGAAAACATCCTATCCTGGTTCTCCCACAACATACCATATGAGACACTTATCCCTGGTGATGTTAGCATTGATTGGTCCAAACTCGCAACTGACTCCCCCCAACTCAGCATCCACCTACACGGCTTCCACCAACTTATAACATCTCCCACTCGCTTCCATAAAAATTCCACTTCCAGCTCCATCATAGACTGGATCCTTACCAATTCCCCCCACCACCAATACCACAATCCCACCACTTTACCTGACTCCCTCAGTGATCATCTCCCTACCACCATCTTAAGACACTACTCCCATATTCCTAAACCCCACATTATCAAAGACTGTCAAAAACTATTGACTTTCAATTCATCCCAATTTAACTCCATTCTCCACAGCATAGATTGGTCCATTCTAAAACACGACCCCCTAAACGATGCTGTAAGCACTTTCAATAACATCTTCATGAATACTCTAAACTGCTTAGCTCCCTCTAGGAAGATCAGAGTAAAATCAAACCATGCTTCCTGGCTCTCCAAAGAGACTAGGTCCCTTATGAAACAAAGAGATAATGCTTGGAAAACCTGGACTAAAACTAAACAACCACATTTTCTTCAAAAATACAGGCAACTGAGGAACCTTGCAAAAAAACATACAACTAATGACAAAAAATTATACTATAGCTCTGCTTTGCTTAACAACATATCCAATCCTCGAAAATTTTGGTCAACTCTCAACAACATCCTCTATCCTGGAAAGCCCTCTAATCCCTCCCCATACCCTAACTCTTCCTCTCAGGAAACAGCTACCCTCCTGAATAAACACTTTATCTCTTTCATCCAAAATCTGGTAACTTCTAAGCCAAACCCTACTTCGACACCCACCTCTCCATGTCCCACTAACACAACTTTGTTTTCTTTTGAGCCAGTTCCCATTACTTACATCAAATCTCTACTACTCACGCTAAAACCTTGCTCTTCTTCCACTGACAATCTATCTCCTACATTCCTCAAACTTACTGCTGACTCAATTGCCTATCCTGTATCTATACTAATTAATCGATCTATTCTGGAATCAACTGTCCCCACCCTTTGGAAATCTTTCTTCACTATCCCTCTTCATAAAGGTGGAAACTCCACTGACCCCTCAAACTACCGACCCTTTGCCATTCTGTCTCCCCCCTCCAAGATATTAGAAAAATGTATTCACTCACAGCTTCTCAATCACCTCCTCACACACCACTTACTTACCCCTACCCAACATGGATTTCATCCTCACCACAGCACCACCACTGCCCTCCCCTCCTTCACTCCTATCATTGCAGGGGCCCCAGACAACAATAAACCAATTTCCTGTCTCTTCCTAGATCTCTCCAAAGCCTTCAATACTGTCTCTCATCCTCTACTACTATCCAAACTTGCAAATCTTCACCTATCCCCCTCCGCACTTGTCTGGTTTAATAGTTACCTATCTAGCAGGGAACAATCTGTCAAATGGCTGTCATCCTCCTCACCTTTCCTTCCCATCTCCACTGGTGTTGCCCAAGGCTCCATCTTGGGACCCCTTTTGTTTAACATCTTCACCAGTGATCTTTATACCTCATGCAAAGAATCCTCCCTTATTCAGTATGCCGACGACTCCACACTTATATCCATCTCAAATAACATTCCTGAACTACACTCCCTGATGCAACAGGCCCTACTATCCACTGAAAAATGGTTCTCTCACGACCTATTGATCCTAAATCCCAAAAAGACCAAACTCCTACTTTTCCTTCCCCGTTCTCTTTCTCATCACAAAACCTCCTTTTTTATTACATCTTCTAACAATACAAATATCCAACCTGACACCCACACAAAACTCCTAGAGGTCATTATCAATGATGAACTCAAGTTCAACCTACACATACTCCAATGTATAAAAAAAACAAACCAGAAACTAGGTCTGCTATATCGGAACAAAAAATTCCTAACCCTGAATCTAGACTTATCCTGGGCCAGGCACTCCTCCTCCCCTCCCTCTTATACGCCACCCCAGTTCTTACCAGTATCCAGGCCTCTACTCTAAACAAACTGCAATAGACTTACCATAAAATAACCAGATTCATTACTAACTCCCCATACAACTCACACCACTGCATTTCTTTAAACTCTCTTCAATGGCTTGAACTTCCCCAGTTTCTGCTAGCTTATCAATTTCATATGCTACACTCTATTCTTTATAAACCCTGTCCATCTCTATCTTCCTTAGTCTCCATTTACATCCCATCCCGGACCCTCCATATTTCTAACCAACAATTACTTGATATCTACCACCCAAAAAGGTCAGTAGGCAAACTACTCTATAAACACTCCCTTGCCCATGCTTGGAACAAACTTCCCCTTGACTTACGTTCAATCTCCCACACCTCACACTTTAAAATGAACTAAAAGCTTATTTTCTCAATTCAAGAACCTGCCCTTGCCATGACCCTACCTAGTCTTCCTTCCCTTTATGTACCCTCAAAAGGACCATACTTAGTACCTCATTACACCTCTCTCTCCAATGTGTCTACTATGCATTTGCACAATTTTATACAAACAAAAAATGTTCATTGTTGACCTATTGAACTATATCAATGTAAAATTGTTACTTAGTTTCTTTTTAATGCAACTTTAACTTTATGCATGTATCCCAACATATGTGAAACATTTTGCTATAACTGCTATTATATCAATATTGTTTAAAATTGTACTTGTTTTAAAATGTATTACTGGAGCTTTTCTCCTCGGGTCTCCACTGAAAATGGGCCACAAGCCCAGTTGGACAAAGCCGGTTAACAAATGTCAATAAATAAATAAATAAAAAAACACTTTGCTTTATGTGGAATGGAATACTGCTTCACAGAAGTGATTGTCTCTCTAATGCAAACCTATCCCTCCAACATGTTCTATTTATTTAACAAAAGATGAGATCCATTGAGCAAGTGTTTATGATACCACTGGACTTGCAAATGTGTAATATGGCTGTCAGAACAGGGTCTGTTGAAGCTGTATACATAAGGGAGAGGTCACCTTGTAATGGCCTGTATGATATTGAGAAGAGGGGTAAAGCTTTGAGACAGACTGAATAGGTTTTACAGTTTAGGCCCCTGATTTTTAGTGAGAAATCATTGTGGTTGTTCCAGTTGTGATAAGTGTTTGACTTGTACATTCCAAAAGGAGCATTTTGCTCAATGATCAGCCTAATGAGTGCTGAGTACAGTGGAACCATTACATCCCTGGAGCTGGATGCAATACATTTAGCTATAAGCTGTGCAATGAAGAAGGACTTACAGCAAAACATACATGGTGATCAAAGGACAGTTCATTGTCAACATAGGTTCCCAGATCTCTAACTAGGGGATCACTTTTCATGGGTATGTTGTTAACAACAGGAGCCACGCTTGTCAAAGGATATGAATACGTACTACTTGGCATTTATTTTTTATCAATGGTTTGTCTCCAGCTATTTGTTTAGAAGAGCCCCTCACGGAAGATATATTTTGAATTTTTGTGTGTGTGTGTGTGTGTGTGTGTGTGTGTGTGTGTGTGTGTGTGTGTGTGTGTGAAAATGACCCCAACATGATACATCTGGTGGCTAGAGGTACTCAAGCACAAACCCTGTACCTTGGGGACAGGCAAAAAGAGCCTAAAGTTCCTAGCCACAATCACTTGTGAATTTACACCTCATATTTTTTTTCTGTTCCTCTGGTTTTCAGGAGTGGTAAAACAAAACCTTTTATTCTATCAATTTTCTAAGGTTATAAAATCAGTATTTGAAATGTGTCCCTATTTTGGGGCTGTATTCCTCCATTATTGGCTTTGTTCTGTATTTTTGTGCTAAGAGGTTGAGAGCTATGGTGAGAAGTGAGAACTGAATTCACTAAATGATATGACAGCCATTTAAGTTTGTCTTCCTCTCTTTCAAGAAACTGCTGGTTTAGCTTAGTGGTATGTTGCTCTGACTGTAATGCACAGGGTTCTGCGTTCAAGACTTGGCAGTAAAATGCATGGTGGTAACACAACATTTTATGCAAGTAACTTTCCAAAATTATACAAGAAATATTTAAAATGTCTCCCTGATTTTTGACCTTTTGCCCCCCCCATTGGAAATAAGTTCAAGAAGCCGTGCAATATGCCTATGGCTTAAACTACTGTGATTTTGTATTTATATATTGCGTGTAGAAGTAAGTGGTTATCATGGAAATGTTCTGAATAGGGCAGTTTTGTCATTATTGGTGCATGCATTTTGCTTCATTGCCTACTGGAAAAATGATCAAACAATAAATTTAAAATGCAATTGTGTGTGGAAGTAGACTGTTATCATGGAAATGTTCTGAATAGGGAAGTTTTGTCATTATTGGTGCATGCATTTTGCTTCATTGCCTACTGGAAAAATGTTCAAACAATAAATTTAAAAAATGCAGTCATGTGTGGAAGTAGTCCTTTATGATGGAAATGTTCTGAATAGGGCAGTTTTGTCATTATTGGTTAATGCATTTTTGTTTCATTGCCTACTGGAAAATATTTAAACAATAAATTTAAAATACGCTCTAACTTAAGTTTAACAAGTGTGCTGTATTATACAAGGAATCTAATTTAATACAATCAGGAAGGTGAATCAAGGAATGCATACATGTATGCATGTCCCTAAAAATGTGTTTGAAAACAGCCCAGAGGAAAGTGTGAAAGGCTAAAAATGGGCACATTTTAAGCTTTACTCTTGTTACCAAAGCAATGGATGAAGGTAAAACAGTTCAAACCACATTACCCTGACCTGACCAAGCCTTTTGACACAATCCCCTACTCAGGTGTAGTACAAAAGATGAATAATGTAGGAGCAAACACTTACATCACCAGCTGCATTGCCAACTTGGCTCACAGGATGCAGGAGATCAAAACAGGGGAAGAGACCAGTCACCAATGGAGTCCCCCAGGGTTTGGTGCTGAGACCTTTTCTGTTTGGCATATACATCTCAAAAGTAAAAGAAAATACCAAAGAGCTTTGGCCAGCTATGTTTGAGATGATTGCAAGCTAGAAGTTATTGAATCCCCAAATGACTTAACCATCATGCAGGAAGGTTTGTCCCAAATAATAAGTGGTGTCAAAATCATGACAATGGCCTCTGAGATTGTCTGGCATTTGAGAACTTATATCTACAGTGACCTAACTTTTGCCCAGCATGTGCCCAGAGTCATAAGAAAGCCTTTCTATATTGCACGGCTTATAAACAAATTGACTGTGACTAGATCTAGAGATGTTGTTGTCCCCCTTTACAAAGGTCTCATTATGTCAATCATTTTTGTATAATGCCCACTTTGGCATGTATCTGTCCAGCCCCATGCAACAATTGGAATACCTTCAGAGATACCTTACTAAAAGGATACAAGTCCTACACAATAGGTCTTGCATGGCCACCTCAAAGATTTATTAGTATCCTACAGAGTGCTTAGAGGTGACATGCCTGGCATGCAAAGCATCCTCCGACATAATACAGACAGACCTAATGAACATCAGCAAGTCAAATGGCATCAGAAATACTCAGTCCAGGTATCTAAATTGGATAAATATGGATATATATCACAGAGGCTACCACTGTTCCAGAACAGACTATCCATAAAAATAAAGCAAAGCTCATCCATCCATATTCAAATGCAATTTGGATCTAAGGATGGGTAATAGAAAATGTACTCCAGGATTTCCCCTCATGCCACTAATGGATAGAGGCAGTTCCTAAATGCTGCATCCCTTACAAGGCCTCCTCAAATTATCTATGGTATGATCACAGTTGTTCTCACTAGGGCTAATATACAATTATCAGCCATGGGGATAGCTAAGACCAATCAGAAAATGTTAATTCAAGCACCAAAAGGGAATTGGCTAAGCTTAAAATGTCCTCCAAGTGAACCTATGTTGTGGTAGCAAATAGTTATAAAAAAATTACCCTTTTTAGTTCACTAAGTGCCTCTGTCACCCTCCGCCCCCTAGTCTTTAACAGCTTCTGGCACCTATTGTTGCTGCACAGCTATACATTGTTGGTCAGCACCTGCACATAAACACAGTGAGAGGCAAATACCTGCATGCACGAAAAGGGTGAAGT
>NC_056725.1:746718317-746928317 GCF_019279795.1 Protopterus annectens | reverse complement strand
TCATAGTAGAAGACTGCTGTAGCATCACGATGTAATATAACTGCACCAGGCAGGTGCTGAATATTACAGGTATGTACAACTTTTATTACTTCGGAGAGATTTTTCCTTGAACTGTGATGAATTACTCATTTTAAGATGTTGTATTTTGCATGCACATTGAGGAAGAAGTACAAAGTACATGTTCAGTGCACTTTTGTTGCATTTCTCCTTAAGGGATGTAATGTTGTGCAGTATTGGGATTTATCTGATTACTTTCTAAGTTTCCTACTTTAACTGTGGTTTGGGAGGAGCAGTTATTTCCATGTGTGGGTAGGATTTTCCAACCTTTAGGCCTATTTGTACATATTAGTTAAGTATTTGCTTATTTGAGTAAGTGTTCATGTGTACGTGTGTGTGGTTTGAAGTTAGTCCTGTCTTGTCTTTGGGTAGTGGGCAGGAACGTGTGCTACTCGCTGCAGCTTACATAGATGATTCACAGCATATTAACTCCACAGTGAGACACTTAAAAGACCTAGTGGCACAATGTAAAATCAGTGCTGTATTTTGGTCCTCATTAGCCTAGTTAGGTAGATGTAGCATAGTGATGCATGATGGGAGCACTTGGATTTCTCTCACACTTTGTTTACATAATAAAGGACAAGCTGGAGTCAGAGACAATCAGCAGAAGACTGAAATGCAGCATTTTCCTTATATTTCTGCAGTTTGCATATAAAGCTTCAAATTAATGCCATTATTCATACATTAATGTATATAAACACTCTGGGTACATCTTTCAATGAGCAAGCAATTATAATTTTGCTACCTTGTTTTGTCATCTCACATACATTTCCCCAGTGTTGATGTCTTCCCTTTTATTCTTTAACGTAACACTATCTGTAGAATGTGTGCATTTTGAATTGTGGGGGGGGCACACCTTTGGTTATGTAAGTAAATACTGTGTGTGAAATGCCAGCCTCACCTGTCATATATTTTTGCCTATCTTCTGGCAAATATGTTGTCTACTACTGTAAGACAGTACTGAAGCTAATCAATATTATCACAAGCACACAGTGTTTTAAACATAAGGTATGTGCATATTTCTAATAAGCAATATTTTATCTAGCCTCAGCAGTTCATGTACACATGTATTTGTAAAGAGTTGCAGGTAACAGGTGTGCTGGTAATTGGACAAGGGTAGATAAGAATGCTCTTGTGTAACCTTGGAGGGATGTGGCATGAGATGATTTGGCTCACTTTTTGTCTGACAGCCACCATGAACTATTTGGACATGAGTATTTGAATTTTTCTTGGGTATAAGAACTTTGATTAGCTCACTTTTACTTGACTCAGTGGTATCATTTTTACTATTTTGAGTTTCTTGCATTGTTAGAATAAATGTCCTTGCCCTTCACACTCTTCCCCGGGAATTGTATGTGGCATAATGGTCAAAGTGTTTACCTTGTAAACACAAGGTGCAGTGTTGGATTCTCGCATGGGGTAATTAATTAGACTCGAAATGGCTTACAAGGGCAGTTTGCCTCGTTCTAACCTATGCATGGCTTTTAGAATACCTTAATTGTGATTTCTGATGCAGACTCTTGTACCATATTTTTTCCTTATTCAGTTATCCATTTCTAACTAAAATTAGTTCTCCAGAAGTGCACTTATTAGCAGTATAGGTCTAAGATGGTGATTGCAAACCTTCTGTACACATGGATAAACAAAATCATATTTTCTCCTGGCAAATTTTTCCCTCAGAGATTCCATTATTCTGCTCACTTTCCATGTTTCTTTGTCACAGTACGTGCTTACTTGTCTGTATGGTATCAGACAAGTATTACCCCAAATCACTTTCATTTCTCATTGTTTATCAATTTACAGTTTTGTATGAATGAATTTCCTGGTATATTACTTTGCAGATAACATTATGAAAAAAAGCACAGATAATTTCAGCTTCAGTTTTTGTTTCTCTTTTTTATTGTTTATTTCTCCCCTGCTGCCTGCCAGCTATCGTCCCTCCCCACCACTGACCAATTGGCCACTCATTCCCTTTCCCTAGAGTGACAGCAAACAAAGAGGGACTGTTATTTAAGTAGCTATCGGAGACTTTTCTTGTAAACCCTAACAATACTGCCTTTGACAGCGGACATACATGCTCATGTGTTAGGGCCCTAAAATGATCTCCTGTCTGGTAGATGTGCATGCTTCCATGCATGCATCCTCAGAATGCAGTGTCCTCTCAGAAGGCTACTGATGAAGCAGCTTGGCAGGAGTTGAACATGTGTCCCTGGCTGACTCTCTACATACCTCTCTGTAATCTTCAGTGAGACCAAACAATGCTGCATGGAAGATTTCTGCTCTTCCCCAGGTTGGGATATGTGTATGGCAATGCCACTCACTTGCCCCAGACTTCTCCAGGCCATGAGCATCTATTTAGGTTATTTAAGTCACAGTGGCAGAATCATAGAAAATACAAGGCAAATGAGCCATGTGGCCATTTATTCCCCACCCTTAGAGCTTACTATTTTCACCTTACCAAAACTCACTCTTAAACCTTACCATTTACTCCTTACCAGGACCCACCCTTAGAGACCTTACCATTTACTCCTTACCAGTCCCCACCCTTAGACCTTACAATTTATGCCTTACCAGGACCCACCCTTAGAGACCTTACCATTTACTCCTTACCAGGACCCACCCTTAGAGACCTTACCATTTACTCCTTACCAGTCCTCACCCTTAGACCTTACCATTTATGCCTTACCAGGACCCACCCTTAGAGACCTTACCATTTACTCCTTACCAGTGCCTACGCTTAAACCTTACCATTTACTTCTTAGCAGTGTCCACCTTTAGACCTTACCATTTATTCCTTGCCAGTACCCACTCTTGGACAGTGCAGTGGTGTAGTGGTTAGCATTGTTTCCTCACAGCAAGAGGTTCTCTGGTTTGATTCTCAGCTGGGGCGCCTTCTGTGTGGAGTCTGCATGTCCTCCCTCTGTTCGTGTGGGTTTGCCCCAATTTCTTCCTGCATTCCAAAGACATCCAGTAGGTGGATTGGACACTCTAAATTGGCCCTAGGTGTGCTTGTAAGTGTGTGGTGTGCCCTTTGAAGAGAGTTGAGCCTCAGGCTATCAACCTGATCCTGTAAAATCTGTACCTGCTACACAAACAATGACTGCTGAAGGGTGCTTGTTGCCTGATCTGCTGAATGTACAGGAACGAATCCAGAATCCACCCACCCTCAGACCTTACCATTTACTCCTTACCAGTAACCACCCCTAGAGCTTACCTCCTTTTTCAAAGAGCATTAGGCCAGTCAGTTGTGGGTGAAATTGTGAACACCCATACAGTTGTCTAACTACTTTTAAAAGAAAGATACATTTTCACATTTCTTGATCTGGAGTGGAAATTTATTCTAGTGAAGGGATAACCATTGCATGAGGAATCTGTTTCTCCACCATTTACTTATTTGCCAAAGCAAGCTGATATTTCTGGTCCTGCTGGTATTTGTGTGATGGTTTGATTTGTGGACATATAAGAGGTGTTTGACTGCCAGATCTATAGTAGCTTGAGAATCAAGGCACTCATTACCCTTATAGAGCCTACAGAACACTGAATACAGGAAGAGAACCTCCAGCCTCTCCTTATAGCTCATTTCTTTTATTCTTTTAGGTCCATAATCTTTTTTGTTGTTAAGAACCTTTGAGGTCTCTCTGACTTCTTGATATGTCTATTAATATATATCCCAAAGGGGGCATTGCATTCTATGATGGGCTTGATCACTGCAGAATATAGTGGGGTAAGGACTTCTCTGGATCATGAGGAGATACCCTTTATAATCAACTGTGCCAGATAGATTGAATGTCCTAGCCACTGTTGTGACATGATGATGAAAGGAGAGGGAATTATCTAACCATGTTACAAGGTCTCTCAATATGCTCATTTTTGGAAATGGATGTTTTCTATTAAGGGATTGCTTTACATATGTGACAATACTGTATTTTTTAGCATTTAGTTTTATCCTGTTCTCTGAACACCAGCTATTAACATATGTGTGTTCAAGTTACATGTTTTGCATATCAGATAGAGACCTTAGGATGATACACAGTTTATAATTGTCCTCAAATTTGATTAACTAGAGAGACCCTTATATGATTTGGAGATCAGAGAAGTGTATGCTGAATAGCAGGGGTAGTGACATGGATCCCTGAGGGACTCAGCTAATTACCTCTCTGAGGAAACACCTGCAGCAGTTGTTAAGAAGGGGACTACCGCTTGTCAGCCAGTATATGCAATAGCAGGGACCACCCATTCCTTCTGACTAATATAACAGATGTTCACACCCATTTACAGATGTGCATTACAATTCACATAAACAATATAAAAAGTAAAGAGTAAGGCTGCACTGGTGCAAAAAAAATATAAAACATGATGGTGTATATAACAATAGTCTACATTTTTTATTTTATTTACTGTTTGTGATTTATGATCTTTTTGACAAATAAGTTAATACCTACATGGGTCTAATTCAGTTTATCGAAAGTTGGTAGGTCGAACAACCAAAATAGCGAAGACATGAAACAGTAATTTTTTTTCCAGGGAAAAAAATCGCTGTTCCACAAAAAATAAATAAATAAAACACAACATAAAGTGGGGGCTTTGCCCCCACACCCCCTACTTAAATATACCAATTCCGAGATCACACCACAGTAGAGGAAATGCAAGCTCCCAACAATGGCCCAGTGATTTTTTTCCCTGGGAAAAAAAATTGCCGTTCCATATCTTCACTATTTTGGTTGTTCAACCTTTTGTGGTCGATTAACTAGCATTCGATATTATCAGCTTTCGATAAGCTGATATAGACCCTACCTACATTCCTTTTATTTTCTTTTTTACATTCGCTTTTGTCTTGTGGAAGAGTGACGAGGAGTACTATGACTGCTGTAAAGAACATCAGAAACAATGAAAATATGCATACGTGGTTGTCAATAACACTGTACACCATGGTTTTCAAACCACTGGACAGTTTGTTTTGAAGAACTCTGTTTAACTTGGTTTGTTTCACTTTGCATAATTTTGCTAGTCTGCTAAGTTTGAGCTGATAGGTGAAGTTGGAAGAGGACTATTTCATTGTAATTTTAAGAAATTGTTCATTAAGTGTTGAATGAATATGAACAGAATTCAGCTAACCACATTATACACACACATAAATGAATGTCGATAGATACCGTATTTCTCCATAAATAAGACCTAAACAGAGAATAAGGCCTAGCATGATTTTCCAGGGTCATCATGATATAAGCCCTACCCCAATAATAAGCTCCAGTTAAGATTGTCAACAACACATGATGGGCGTGTTGAATTATAAAATACTAATATTATTGACATCTGTTGACTGAGGTTATCATACACTGCTCGCCATTTTCAGACCATTCAGACACCCAACTTCTTCTCTTTGCAGAAAGTCATAAGATTCTTTCCACTTGAGTCCTCCACGATTCTGACTGAAACCCTAATCCTCACTCACACTTGACAGTTGAGATCCTTGGCCCATAAACACTGGCAAGTGTACTTAGATAGGTCAAAGTACAGACAACGCACGTAGAACATGCTCACTTGATAACAAATGAGTGCTGTTGTGTCTTCTTAACCGTTGCCATTTTGTGTTGCCACACCTGTCTTGTAAGTCTTAAATTAACCGCAACCCCCCAGACAAGATGAGTGCAAAAAGAAAAAGCTATTCCGTCAAGTACAAGAAAGGAATCATGGAGGACTCTCAGGGAAAGAATCTGATGGCTTTCTGTAAAGAGAAGAAGTTGGATCTCCGAATGGTCTGAAAATGGTGAGCAGCGTACGATAACCTCAGTCAACAGGCTGACAAGGGAAATGCTAAGAAGTGCAAGTGTGGATCAGGTCAGCAACCATTATTCCCTGAGCTGGAAGACATCATCTGTGAATGGATTGCTAACAGGAGAGCTTTTGGTTTTGGTCTGAGCAGGGCTGATATTCAAGCATTTGCCCTTGCAATGGCACCACAGTTAGAAATATCCCCAGAAGAATTCAAAGCATCACAACATTGGCTGGATGGTTTTCTTCTGTGATATGAACTGTCTCTAAAAAGGTCAAGAACACTGTTCAAGCTGGAAGATACTGAAGTTATTAAACATGCACTTGCATTCAAGTCCTTTGTTGATGGCATCGACTTTTCTAAATACCAACACTCCAACATGATTGCTATGGATGAAACTGCAGTGTTTATGGGCCAAGGATCTCAAACAACAATTGATCAGAGGGGTGCCTCGTCAATCTACATTCTCTCCACTGGTTACAAAAGTGCACGTGTTACCTGTATTTTGGCAATTCATCTAGATGAAAGAAAACCCCATCTCTAATCATTAGTAAGGGCAAGAAAGATAAGATTGAACATGTTTCAGGCATTTATATTCTTGAAACCGAAAAAGCCTGGTGCACACAAGCAGTTATAAGGAAGTGGGTTGATGTAATGCTGCCACTTGTTTTGTGAGGTGGTGAAAGAGGTCTGCTAGTCTAGGATTCAGCCAGCACTCACCATGTTAAAGACATGAAGAAATTCCTTGCACAGCGAAGAACAGATCAAACAATGATTCCCGCAGGAATGACTGCCTATCTTCAGACTTTTGATATTGCAATAAACAAGCCATTTAAGGATGATTTGCGCATGGAACTCAATGACTACATATTTATTTATTTATTTATTTTATTTTACATTTGTTAACCGGGGGGAGTCTGACTGAGCCGAAAAGGCCCTTTTTCAGCAGAGGCCCGGGGAGAAAAGCTCCACAAAGAAAAATTACAGACACATTTAGTTATTTAGATATAATCAGTATACACACAAATTACAAGAGACATGTTTTTACAGTGGTATGCAGCAAATGAAAATAGAATGGAGAGAAATCAGCATGGAAACTTTGTGAAGCCTAGCCTGCAAGAGGCCGTGACTTGGGTGAAGAATTCATGGGATAAAATCACTGACAGATGTGTTGCCAATGCACTAGCAGCAGGCAACATGGACAAGCAGTGCTCATTTAAGGAGAGCTCTATTGCTAGGCATGACAGATTGGGGCCAATGGTGCTACAGGAAATAGTCACAAGAAATTCAGGCTGGAATTTGGGGGTTGGAGACTTATGACAATGCTCCAGAAGAAGATGACATGACTGTATTTGAATAAATTTTCTGTTATCGGGGCAACAGAATGGATTGCTTCTGCTTTCAACTACCAGCAAGCTCTTGTCAGTTTTTTTACTTTATTGTATTAAGGCAACATTTCATTATCAAGGGGTAATTACAAAGTTTGTTTGAGTCTTTCGGCTTTTCCCGGTTAGGGGTTGCCACAGCAGAACTCCGGTCCGCTAATGATTGGCAGTTGATTTTTACATACCGGCTTGCCAGGCCTGACGTACAACCGTCAATGAAGGTACGCCCATTCATGCATGTCTCCACACAGAAGACGCTCTAGCTGAGAATCGAACCGGACAGCATCTTACTGTGAGGCGACAACGATACCGCAGCACCACCACCGCAGTACAAGGGGTAATTACAAAGTAAGGCCACTATTTCCCAGACTTTATTTTTATGACTTTCCATCATTCTTCTCTTATGGTTTGGGTAAAGAATAAAGAAAGCATCACCACTCAAAAAGTGGCAGTTAGTGACCTGTTTTATTCCCCTCCTCCAATACACATGCATTGAGATTTTACTGCACTTTCTGTTAAGCATGAAATATTGCACTGTGAAAGCCAAGGTGTAGATATTCTGAAGTTGAAATGTTTGTTGCACTGTTTATGTAGAATTCTCACACAACTGTTAACACATTACCTAGAACTGTTGCCCAATAACAGAAAAGTACCAAATAAATGTCAATTAGTGTGCATGAATAAATGCCGATTTTTGTACATGAATAAATGTCGATTTGTGTACATGAATAAATGTCGATTTTTGTACATGAATAAATGAATAAATGTAGATTGTTGTACAGGGGGGTAAGTAAGGCATCCACTGATAATAAGCCCTAATGCATATTTCTGCAGGGGAAAAAGTATAAGACCCAGTCTTATTTTCAGGGAAATACGGTATATACAGGTCATCATTCAGTTTTAGCATATAAGCCTTTGCATAATTTCTGACTGCTGATGTACACAAAGTTGCTTCAGTCTTATGGAGAATGTGAATGATTTGTGCCATAACTATGAACTGTCCAGATTTTTGCAGAATGCCCAGATCTTTGAGTCATGTCTTTGTTCTGTTCTTTATACAATGTGCATTTCTCTTGCAAATCACTGAGGATTGAAGTTACTAATTAATGAATACATTCGAGTTTCTGACTCCCTATCCTTCAGAAAATGCATGCTACTATAAAAATCTGTTACTGTTACAACTTTCTAAATGTATACGAGCAATATGTAAAATATATCCCTGTTTTTGGTCCATGTCCCGATTATTTTAGGCTTTGTCTAGATTTCTTATGCTAAGAGGTCAAGAGTTATGATTTTTGTGGTCTGATATGACAGTAGAGGAAGTTACAGTTGGTGGGGAGCAAAGCTGCCCCATATTGGTATGGACCAAATCTCATTGCCTTTTTCATCATCTGAGTTCACTGACCTTTTTTATTGTCCTTTATTTATATATTGATGTTCCATGATACCATCTTACCCAATAATGTATTATCTCATAATGACAAGATGATTATTATCTGGATGCAGAAGGCCACCCGTGTCTGCCTGAACGAGTACAATAATCATCTTCTACCAGCACATTTTGCTGGTGACACTAATGGTTCTGTACGTCCCAGAGGAAGCAGCAGATCCTCCATTGTAGATAGGAACTACTTTAGATCTTTGTCATAGCTTATGAATAAAGCCCCAGAGATGAAGAAAACATTGTACAGCACTACTGAAACATCCTAGGATGTTATTTGGGCCTCATGGAACTTCTGTTTTTCATTGTGTACATCTACTTCTTCATGAGGATATGATATAATGGTGGATGCTCTCAAAGCTTAGTATAGTAGCATCTTTACCTGCTGGGGTTTCAAAGCTAAAGCTGAATGTCTTTGTAGGAAATTTATGTTATCTGACTTGGAATTTAGTGCACCACTAATTCCTATAACATTACAGTGAAGAATATTACCTCTATGCCTCCTTTCCTACTTACAGAATATCCATTTCCCATTTTAGCTAATAGGAGTCCTTGATTGACTTGAAATATACCAAATGCATTAGTATACTTATGAATTTAAATTATAATGATGTTATATTTATAGATAGGTATGTATATGATTTTAATGGTTAATCCCTGATTAGTACCACTATGCAGGATGCACAGTGTCTAGTAATCATGGCACAGAGAGCAATTTAATTTTGTCTTGCTGCAGTTGCATTCAATCAGCTTAATCAGCTCCCACCTACTGTCACCTTCAGTTTTGTATCCACAAGCTTGTCATATGGGTGCTTGTGCTTCAAGACTAAAGCCTAAACAGACACCATTGTTGAGCTCTGAGGGGCACTCTAGTTAAAAGATTAATGCAACAGCTGTATACAGGATAGACTTAGATTGGCAAAACCAGGTAAGGAAAATGTCCTTGACCCCAAAATTAAATAGTGTCACATTGCATACATTTACTGTGGATGCACATGCCATACAGCTGATTAGAACTTGTTCACACAAGCTTGGTTTAGCTCAACTAATCTGACAGTTTAATTTCTCCAAGTCTTTTGGGTTTCTGGTACCATGATGGGAATGGACTCTATTCATAAGTCCAAGTAAATTTAAATTTTATGAAATTAGTATTGTTTCAATCTTTGATGTTAGCCAAAAGGGCTCTTTGAAACACCAACAATGTGCCCAGAATTGACTCTGTTACATATAACAGTAGTATATCTGAATGCAAATGTAAATTCTTTTTAAGGGACCCATTACTCCTACTACTATTAGAATTGTCAGGGTAGCCTTCTTTCACATTCCCTCATTTCTTCCTGCAAATCCCGGTATTTTATGACTCTGTGTCTCTCTGTATATAAGACACTGTAGTTACTGTGTATCAATGATCAATGCCACGTTTGTCTTCTTTTCATGTACTACTACTAGAGCTGCTTTTCTTACATCTATTTTTTTGAACTGCTGGTAGTTGGATGATCCCATGTGATATAAAATTCATAATTTTCTATAAGACTTTGTGGTTCATCTTTCCAATGCTTATCAGCTCCTTCAACATTGTAATGTTCACAATCCCCAGTGCAACAGTCTTGTCACATGATTATGCCCTTTAGTATACAGTCCCTCTGCCATTAGTGCATCACAGCCAGCAACAAGATGTGCAACTGTTTCCAGTTGTGTTTTACAAAACTGGCATTTTTCTATTTCCCCGACATGTTTAATGGATATTGTAAACCAATGTGTATGTAGTCCAGTGTCCTGGGACACCAATATTAACCTTTTGTGTTTTGGTTTAAATTCACCTTTTCTTAACTATTCCTACATCATATTCTGATTGACAGATTGTTTCAGGAGTTTTCTGTACTCGCAACTATATATATATATATATATATATATATATATATATATATATATATATATATATATATATATATGTATATATACCTTTCACATTTCTTGCCTTCTCATCTGATCCTTCTCTTTATATTCTTTCTTATGTTTTTTGGCACATTCAATTGCTGCCTGATTTTTGCCTACTTCTGGTTAGATTTCCATTCTCGCTTGACACTATGTTTCTGCTAAACTAAGCTGGGAAGTCATCTTAGACTTGTTCTCCTCATGTTTAAAAACTCTAACTATGTATGGATGTTGTGAGGTCAGCAGATGTGTGCAGTCCTATGATTGCAGATTAATACATGTAATCAATTTCAAAGAGACCCATACCCCCTTCAGAATGAGGAATACATACTTTTAGAGCATACTGATTCTTATATATCATTTGATAAGAGTGAAGCAGTTTTCTTGTTTTTCTGTCCAGCTGATCTGATACCTTTTGGGGCCAGTCTTTTAAAGTAAGTTTTGTTCATATTTGTTCATGTTTTATTGTCAGTCCTTCATCAACTCATGAATATTTATGTACTTCCTCCTGCTCAATTTCCTTTGTATCACATTCTTGTATTTACTTGGTGCTGCAGCTTTCCTGCTTTAAATGTTTGCTTTTGCACATCTACCAAGACCAAATGACATTCTTATATCATCTGAGAAAGCTTTGACCACTTGCAGTTGTGCTTTCCGTTCCTCATCTGATGAACTATACAGTTTTAAATCATCCACAAAAAGAAGATAAGAAGTCTTTACACTTTGTTGTTTTCTGGGAGCAAATTGTAATCATGACCTAAGCTATTAAGTAGACAGCTTAATGGGTTAAGTGCAAGACAAAACAGCAGCATGGGTGCCAGAACCATGGCGCAAAGGGGAGGGGGAGTCCCCCCCCACACTTTTACAGCTGCAAGACCTGTCAGGAAAAATTAATGAAGTGGAGTTTTCACGCTAACATGGATTCGCGCGCGGACGTTAAACTAACTAAACTAGCTGTTCTTGTTTTCCTATTCCTCTGTGTACAGGAGTTATGCTGCTGCTGTTCTGTTGGTGCTGCCAGAGCCCGAGTCATGCCAGTAAGGAGAGTTTTGTTCTTTTATTTGCAGGAGTTATGCTGCTCCCATGTGTATATGTGTGTGTGTGTGTGTGTGTGTGTGTGTGTGTGTGTGTGTGTGTGTGTGTGTGTGTGTGTGTGTGTGTGTGTGTGTAAAATGTCCCAGTTAGATATTCCTGCTTAGTGTTAGTCAGGCTCAAACAAGAGCCTGAATTCTCCACCCATACCACCACTTGTGATTCAGAGAGCTGAGTCCATAGCTCTCAACTGTCCACATTTTCATAGAATATTTGGCTCATACTTTTGGTCTCTTCCTCTTAAAGTTGTCTGTTTTCTGGCAAATCAGTGAGAACTGAATTCACTAAAGAATGATAGCCCTTTCAGTGTTCCTATTTTTCAGGAAATACATTGTAACACATAACACTTTATTTTAGCAACTTTCTAAGATTATGCAAGCAATATTTAAAATGTGCCCCTGGTTTTGGGCTTTTGCCCCCTCACCAAATACATTTTGGCTTTTTCCAGATTTCTTGTGCTGCGAAGTTGAGAGATTTAGTTGAGTGTAAAGTGGATTTTACAAGGAGCTGAGAGCTTCAGTGGTAGAGAAGTTTAGTGCTACTTATGCTAATTTATTTGCATTGTTAGTAGCATAACAGGTAGTTTACTTGCTTTTGATGCAGAAGGCTGTGGGTTCTACTCCCACAGTATGCAATTGGATCACTGATACTGTACTGTGTTGTACTTTAAAAGGAGTGGATGCTGCAGTCCTGTGAATGTCCTCCTTTGGAGGAGTTACCTAGTAACTATGTTTCTGTTATCAGTTTGCCATTCATTCCCCATTGCAAAATGACTAGCTTAGCATTTTTTTATGTAGCATAAGCAATTTATTCTTCAAGGGCAACAGGCACTTTATTTGTAGATGAAACAATTAAATATAAAAGTGTTTGCCAGCAGCAACATCTTCATTAGTTAGATATCCCTTTAATGTGGAATTATTTAGATGACTTACGTCTGCAGAGATTTTGCATATTTATTGATATTGATGGATTGTAATGACAGACGTTTGAGTGGCCTTTTATGGTTCAAATTTTCTGAAATGGGTAGTTTTGTCATTATTGGTTCATACATTCTGTTTCATTGCTTACTAGAAGACTGTTCCAAACTACAAATTTAAAACACATTCTAACAAGTGGTGCTGTATTATACAAGGAATATAATTTAATACAATCAGGTTAATACAATCAAGAATGTGAATCAAAGAATGCATACATGTATGCTTGCTCACAAGATGCAGGAGATCAAAATAGGGGAAGCAACCAGTCACCAATGGAGTCCCCCAGGGTTTGGTGCTGAGACTTTTTCTATTTGGCATATACATCTCAAAAGTAAAAGGAAATACTAAAGGGCTTTGGACGACTAATTTTGAGATGACTGCAAGCTAGGAGTAGTTACTGAATCCCCAAATGACTTAACCACCATGCAGGAAGGTTTGTCCCAAACAATAACTGGTGCCAGAATCATGAATTGAAACTAAACTCCAAGAAATACATTATCATATCCTTTGGGAAGTCATCTATTCCAGGAAACTGCCAAATTGACAATGCCCCCTGAAAACTGACCCAGTTGTTTGGCATTTGAGAACTTCTGTGTACAGTGACCTAACATTTGATCAATATGCGCCCACAGTCATAAGAAAATCTTTCTATATTGTACAGCTTATAAATAAATTGATTGTGACAAGATCTAGAGATGTTATTGTCCCCCTTTACAAAGCCCCCATTAGGTCAAACATTTTGTATAATGCCCACTTTGGCATGTATCTGTCCAGACCTATGCAACAATTGGAACACCCACAGAGATACCTTACTAAAAGGATACAATTCCTAAACAGTAGGTCTTGCATGGACCACCTCAAAGATTTATCACTATACTCTGTATCCTACAGGGTGCTTAGAAGTGACATCTGGCATACAAGGCATCCTCCAACCTAATAAAGATTGAACATCAGCAAGTCAAATGGTATCACAATTACTCAGTCCAGGTATCTAAACTGAATGTTGTGGAGAGATGGATATATATAACAGAGGCTACCACTGGTTCCAGAACAGACTATCCATTCAAGTAAAACAAAGCTCAACCCTGTCCATATTCAAATGCAACTTGGATCTAAGGACGGGTAATAGAAAATGTACTCCAGGATTTCCCCTCATGCCACTAATGGATAGAGGCAGTTCCTAAATGCTGCATCCCCTCAAGGGATCCCCATGGGTCTCCTCAAATCATCTATAGTATGATTGCATTTATTCTCACTAGGGCTAATATACAATTAACACCCATGGGGCAGGTTAGACCAATCAGGAAATGTTAATTCAAGCACCAAAAGGGAAATTGGATAAGCTTAAAATGTCCTCCAAGTGAACCTAGGTTGTTGCAGTAAACAGCTTTAAAACAATTGCCCTTTTTAGATCACTAAGTGCCTCTCTCACCCGCCACCCCCCACAGTCTTCAACAGCTTCCGGCGCCTCTGAACAGCAGCAGTGACAAAGAGTCATCCTGGAACAACCCCTTTGAATTTTTATCCCTGGGATAATAATTTGTCCTTTATCATGGCATAGCTGTAAAGTGGTTTGCCACTGTTTCATTGTCGCTGTAATCTAATTGATCAATATAGGGTGTATCTTATATATCTGTAAGTACTCTTTCATCCATGACTGTGGGATGCTGTTAAATATTTTTTGTAATTTATCCATGCCATACTTAGATTCATTCCGTTTTTACAGTTCTGTATTATGACTTTATTTAAAAACAAATGATCCTTTGTTCTATATGACCTTCTTGTATTACCTTTTTGTTCTATTGCTGTGATTGAGTTTTTGTCTATATGACGATAAACTCTGTTGGCATCAGTTCTAGCATATAATTTATACATCATCAAAAGGCAAGTTATTGGCCTATAGTTTTTAGGATAGCTTGCAGGTTCATTCTGAAGGAGGAGTATCATTTTTCCTGTTAACCAGGTCAGTGTCTGTTTGGGATGCATATATAAATAGTTCTTACCGGTAGCATTGTTACCTCACAGCAAGAGGTTCTCCCATTCGATTCTCGGCTGGGCTTGGGAGTGCCTTCTGTGTGGAGTCTGCATGTCCTCCCTGCGGTTGGGTAGCATTCGAAAGACATGCGTGCATATATGGGCTTGCCTTCGTTGAAGGTTGGGCGTCAAGCTGGCACCTTGGTGTTTTCGTAAAAATCCACTGCCAATCATTAGCGGACCGGAGTTCCGCTGTGGCGACCCCGTACCGGGAAAAGCCGAAAGACAAAGAACAACAACAACTTGGGGATAAATCTTTTTGTTTAAAGATGTTAATACTTTTATCCAGAAGTTATAGGTTCATAGGTTCATAGTCAGGTACTAGGCTATCATCCCAAGGGCCTAAGTAAGCTTAGCCAACAAGGTTCCCTGGCTTACTCCACCCAAGAAAGTTATTTTCCTGTGCCACTGTTGAGCAGAGACACAGAAGTGATCCCCGGGGTTGTATTTCCTTTTTTCCCATCCACTCATCAAGATCTTTCTTGAAGAGTGCTAATGGAAAACTTTGCTTGATATAGATGGGTAGCCTGTTCCAGAATATGGGAAGTCTCTGGGATAGGAATCTATCCCTCCAGCATGTCCTGTTTATTGTGGTGACAAGGTTTAGGTCCCTAAAGCACGTAGCTTGGAGGGATTGGGATTTCTTTAGGTGTAGCATGTCCAACAGCTCTGGGTTTGACATAGCTTTATATCTTAGGCAGAGATCACCTCGGAGTAGGCGATATGCTACGGAGTAAAGCTGGAGTTTTTTGAGATGGTCAGTGTAGGGCATTTCTTTGAGGCTTGTAATCCTCTTTGTGAGGTACTTCTGTGGCCTTTCCAGCTGCTGCAGATGTCTTGTGAGGTACATTCCAAAAGGGGTGTTGTACTCTATAATGGGTCTAATGAGTGTCGAGTAGAGGGGAACAATGACCTCTTTTTTCCTGGATGAAAACCCTTTTATGATGAGGTGTGCCACGTAGAAGGACTTCCTGATTACTGTGGTGATGTAACTATCAAAGGAGAGATTACTGTCTACCTGGGTCCCAAGGTCTCTTATCACACATTTGGTGTTAAGTAGATTGCTGCCTATGTGGTAGTTCATGGGTACAGAGTTTTTACCAAAGGGGATGACACTGCACTTTTTTGGCATTGAGCTTGAGGCCATGGCTCTGACACCAGGCATCTGTCTCAGCGAGGCTCTTCTGTAGGATGTCCACATCATTTGGGGACTTGACTATGGCTCCTAGTTTGCAGTCATCTGCGAACTTTGTTAGCCAGAGGTATTCTGTGTTAGCCTGTACTTCAGAGAAGTAGATACCAAACAGGAGAGGTCCCAGGATGGAACCCTGTGGTACTCCACTTGTCACTGCATTGAGTTCAGATTTGGAGTCTGCAACTTTTACAGTGTGGGTTCTGTCAGTGAGCCAGTTGGCAACCCATCTTGTGACGTAGGGATTTATACCTAGTTTAGTGAGTTTAGCTATAATTCCAAAATGGGGGATGGTGTTGAAAGCCTTGGCAAGGTCAAGATAAGCTGTGTGAACCACCTTACCCTCATCTATGGCTTTGGTGACTGCTTCAAAGAAGTCTATCAGGTTCAGGAGGCATGATCTGCCTTTCACAAACCTGAAGTGGGTGGGATCCAGAGTTTGGAGGTTACCAATGTCTTTGTTTATGAGTTCCATGACGATACGTTCCATGGCCTTGCAGACCAGGCTCATCAGACTAATAGGTCAATAGTTCCCGGGATCAGTGGTGGCTCCCCCTTTGTGGATTGGGTAACTGTTGCTGTGCGCCATTCAGTGGTGCTAAATCTGAGCCTTGATTTTTCAAGTTTGGAGCTTTTCTTAATTTTGTTTCAGTTTCTTTGGCCATTACTTCATTCCATTTCATATTCTGTGCATCTGAATGCCTTACTGTTTCTTTTACTTCTTCTGTACATTCAGCATCGTTGTTATGTTTCACAGGGTCTTCATAGATATTTCTCCAAAATGTGTTTATTTCTTCTTTTTTGATGGTGTTTCTATTCCTTTTGGCTTGCTTTCCAATTCTCTATAAAACTTTTTTGGGCCATCAGTGAATTGCTTATTTTATACTTTTCCTTTATATTTATCAGCATATCTTCCAACTTTTTCTGCCAGTGCTGATATCTTTTAGTTTATTATTTGCAATAGTGTACGATAGATCCTGGTCTGTTCTGATTCTGCACACTGCTTTTATCACATCTACCTTTATAAGCATTTTTGTTGATCTGTTCCCTCATTTGTATTTTTCTGACAGTGACACTTCTTGTCTTAACTGCTTTATAATTTTCTCTGTTTAGTACTTCCATGATGGCATTTGATTTCTTCCCCTCCTTTCCCTTACTGCCCTGTATTTTTGTAAGAAGACTTTATCTGTTATTAATTTAGCTGTACATTAATATAGCCTATTTACCCTATTATATTACATGACTTTCTGTTAATAATCTTGATTAGTGTGTTTAATTGTTTTATCATGCTTCTAACATTTTAAACTGAGGGCACATTCTTTTTCTCTGTTTGCTGCAGGCATTCTACAGAAAGTTCCTGAACATCTTCCTGTGACATATTCTCTTCAGCTGCATCCTGTATCATATGTTTCTCTTTAATATGGGAATTCACCTGTCTATCACTGCACACCATTGACTGGATCAGAGTTGCCACTCTTTCTTGCTCCTTCCCTTTCTGTGTAACTACAACTGAACTTTTGTATTCATTTCTGCTAAAGACTCCAGAGAATCTTCATGTGGCAAGTGATCAGATACTTCCGGTTCCACCTGTTTCTCTTTAATTTGGGGACTCATTGTTCCATCATGCTGTGATGTTACCACAGTAGGACTTTCTACACTAAATTCCTCACTTTGTGGGTAATCAGTAACTTCAGTTTCTATTTCAACTTCCCCTTAAATAATCCTCTTTTCTACTTTCCCACTGTGTTTTCTTATTTTTTTCTATTGTGAAATTTTTCATATCCATATCCAGATGCCTCTGTCTGTATTTGCAAATATCTCTGGTGACAATTTTTTTGTATTGATTTGTTTTACTTTCTCCTTTGCACAAATATTACACCATATTAATTTATTTTTCTTTCCCATGTCCATATTTCTTTTCCAAGTGCCTCCCACTCTTCCAGTTTCTCTTTACTCTGGAGGACTCGTTGTTCCAGCATACTGTGACATAACCTGTGTTAGAATTTCTATACTAAATCCTTCACTTTGCAGAGATTCCATAACTTCATTTTCTTCCTGTTGAACTTTTGCTGTACTAATCTTCTGTTTTACATTCTCCATTTGTGATTTTTTTTTTGTATTGTGACAACTTGCATATCTAGATCCTTTGCCTCTATTTCTCTTCAAATATCTTTGGAGATGTTTTTTTCTGTTGATTACCTTTGCTTTCTCCTTTGCATAAACATTGCAGCATATCAGATCGCTCTTTCTTTCCCATGTCCATGTTTATTTTTTATGACTTTCAAAAATATCTAGGTTTTGTTCTTTACATATATATTTTTTTGCATTTCCTCAGTTGATTCTGTTTCCAAATGCTAAAGTTGCTTTGTCTATATAATTTTTTCATGGATTTGTTGTATTAATGAACATAAATTTGTATTTGAAGCTTTTGACAGTTTTTCTTGTGTAAGTATTTTTCTTACTTTTAATTTCTCTCTTAATCTTTTTGAATAACTTCTATCTGGAAATTCTGGGCTTCTTGCATAATAGTAACAAAACATAATTTCATTCTTATCCTCAGTAATCTACTCTATCATCTTTACGTCTTTTTTCTAACATAACAGTTTTTGTGGACTACTACTTCCTTCTACAATGGGGGGGGGGGGTGGTATCCTCCCCCTGAGCCTGGCCTAACACAATTGTAGGAACGTTTCTGTGTCTTGAAAATTCTACAGTCATTTTTTCCAATCCTGGAAGCAGTGAACAATGAGGATTTGGCACATTTTTATCCTGGGACTTGTGTACCCAGTTGTCTTTTTTATTTTTTAACCTACTTCTGTCCATGTCATATGCTATATAAAATACAGTGTATACACTAGTGTCATACCCAGTAAAGTGTAGCTTATTTAAAGAGAAGCTCATTGCTAACCAGTATCCTACCTTTTCCTACATTTCGCTATAGTTGATTTTGGTTATTATATTTATTCCTGGATTCCAACATGTTCATGTTTCACAGATTTCTCAGGAAAGTACTTTCATGCATTTGCAATTCACTAGAAGAAATCCTCATAGAAGGTTACCAAAAAATGGCCCTAGAGCCTTTTTAAGCCTAGGCATTCATGCCCCAATTTTCTTAAATATCAGTGCCCAAGGACTAGAATGACTTTGGTATATGCCTGTGCCTTAGAACATCTACAAGCTGCTGCTGTCCATAAAGGCCACAGGTGACTAGCAGGGGTGAATTTATGAATTCCCATCCACTGGTCAAAATGTAATTTGAATAGGCTTAAAGAAGAGCTCTGTTTCACATACATGGGGAGACTGTTCCAGAGAAGAGGTAGTCTCTGAAACACACACCTGTTCCTCCAACATGTTTTGTTTATGTCACAGATGAGGTTTAGCTCCTTAGATCAGATAATTCTAGTGCTGTTTGTTTTGTGAATATGTAGCATATCCGTCAGGGCTGGATCAGAGAATGCCTTGTAGGTTAAGCATAGATCACCCCTCAGTAGTCTGTAGGAGACTGAGTACAGGGACAAGGCTTTGAGGTTGTCCACATAGAACAAGTTATTTGCATTCTATATTCTTTTAATGAAGAATCTCTGTGGTACTATAGCTGTTGCAAATGCCTGGTCATGTACATACCGAAGAATGCATTGGATTCAATTATTGGTCTAATGAGGGCTAAACATGGTGAGACTGTGATCTCATTAGATCTGGATGCCATTCCACAACTTATAACTTGCACCACATAGAAAGACTTTCTCATCACTGTGGGCACATTGTGATCAAAGTTCAAGTTACTGTCAAATGGAGTTCTCACGTCCCTTACCACTGGGTCTACTCTTAGGAAAGTGTTATCAATGTGGTAAACTGCAAGGGTGGTCATCTTCCCGAAGGGTATAAATATACATTTTTGCACTGAGTTTTAGGCTATGGTTCTGGCACCAGTTACTTAGCTGTCAGACCCTCCTCAAGGATATCTACATCTTTGGAGGAATCAATCATTGCCATCCAGCTTGTAGTCATCAGCAAATTTGGTCAGCCAAAGACCCTCTATATTTGCTATGGCTTGAGAGAAGTATATTCCAAACAGGAGAGGTCCTAGGTCTGAGCCCTGTGGAACACCACTAGTAACAGGTCTATTGGTGGAAGTGGCTTCCCCACCCTAACATCATGTGTCCTATCTATGAGGCATTTTTCCATCCATCAGGTCACATAGGGATTTATGTCTACATTTGTGAGTTGGTCTATAATACCTAAGTGAGGTATTGTGTCAAATGCCTTTGCCAGGCAGTATGCACTATCTTGTACCATCATCCATGGTTCAAATGGCCTTCTCAAAGTAGTCCACCAGGTTTAGTAGGTGTGACCTACCCTTAATGAAACTAAACTGGGATGGGTCCAGTGTTTGAAGATTTCCTATGTCTTTGTTAGATCCATGATAACTCTTTCCATGGCCTTGCATATAAGACTAGTCCAACTTATTGGGCTGTAGTTCCCTGGGTCTGTTGATGGTCCACCTCTATGTAGACGAATGACAGTTGCAAAGATCCATTCCGAATGAATGAAGCCTGTCTGGAGGCTGTGGCTAAATAGAGATTCTGTTGGGCCTGACAGGTCATGCTTTAAACTATTTAAGAGGCATCCTCATTGCTGTATTGTGTTTAGCTCTGGAGAGTGCAACGAGGCCTGTTCTTTAGTAACAGTTGGAGGACAAATGATAGAGGGTATTTCCTGGGGAGTAACCAGTCATCTTTGAGTCATATGGTTTCTGTCTTCTGCTTGTACCTTATTTTTCCTATGTAACACTTTTGAGTAAAGATACTGTTCTCCTCTCTTTTATTTTGGACTTTGGTAACTACTTTAGCCAATGCCCTACCCTTCAGGACATGCTGCAACCCTACTCCCCACTCCAAAACCTAAGATCTGCCAATAAACAACTTGTAATCATTGGGAAACATAATACAAATGCTGGACATAGCCTTTACTCCTATGCCATAGCTAGGATTTTGAATGCACTTCCCCCAGAAATCACTCTCCTAGACTCATTAAATGCATTCAAAATATCTCTAAAGAAATACTTTCTCAACAACCACATCTGTTCCTCTACCCAAAATGATAGGCCACCATAAATAAACTTATATTTTTATTATCGTTTTCTTATCCTCCTTTTATCTTTCTTACCTTTTGTACCTCCATTCTCCTACTACCATATCTCTTTCATCTCTCTTTACCTTTTATATCTCCATCCTCCTGCTGCCACATCTTTCTCCTAATACCCAGCAGGCTGTCGACTTCTTCTTTTCACATCATCATTCTCTACTGCCAAACAAATATTACAGCTTTCCTTACTATACTTTCACCCTTATTCTTATTGTGATGAATATGTCACGTACAGCTTATATATTATTCTGTGTGTTTTATTATGCATTATTATGTGTGCTTTATATTTTTATGCTTGTAGTAACCTTCCAATGTTATGTTGTTGTATTAACTCATTTAATGTACTTTTGCTAAAATTTGCTCCATATGTTCTTTTTAATGTCATATTTGTGGAGCTTTTCTCCCTGGGCCTCCATTGAATATGGGTTACTGTCCTAGTGGGTTTTCCCAGATAACAAATGTCAATAAATAAATAATAAAATGAATAAATGTTTCTGATAAGGCTTTTCTTTCTATACTATGAGGATGACAGGTATCCCTTCAATTATAATTGAAATGTCACAAAATCAGAAGTAATTAATGGCTTTTAATGCATGTATATTCCCATACACTAAGCAGTCATTTTTTTCCTAATTAGAATTAGCCAGTACAACTTTATACATACAAACATAAATAAGTAAATGGCCATACATATTCCATGTGAAATTGTATTTTCATTTATTTTACAGAATAAATAAATAAGCAGACTCATAGGTTCCATGTGAAGTAATGGGGGGAATTTAATAAAGCCTACATGCTTTTTTCTGTGTAGGCATCATGCCATGCTGCTTACATGGGCATGAATCTTTTTAGATTCAGTAAACCCTGCTGAGCAACATGCATGCACACTCTAACACTGAAACTTCCATGGCATACAAATCACCTCATAAGCAGTAAGCAATCCAGCAAGCACATAGGCATCTGTTTAGACCCTGTATCAGTGTTTGTAGTGTACATGGAAAAATTCCATGTACAGGAGTGTAGACAGACAAAATCGGTTGTAAAAATGGAAATATATAGACAGAAATGTCATACCACATACACATATGAGTAAAACTAGCATCCTGTATGTCGGAAAAATTAAAGGAAATAAATTATTTTTTTTTAATAATCTGGGCAGATTTCTGCAGTGTGCCACAGTGTGCAAACATGCTTTATAGAAAAATAAAAAAAAATTGGGAAAAAATTAATATTATGTGACAGAAATGTATTACAGGACTGTGCATGGAGTCCCTACAGTGGTGCATTGGTGCTGTTGCTATCATGGTTGGGCTATGAAGCATGTAGTTTCCAGGCTGTGAGCATGGATACCTAGGCAAATGAGGTGGAGTTACTGAACAGCAGAAAGGAGTAATCTCCCTGGATTTAATAAAATCTGTGTAGGCTCTGTGTAGAGCCTACATGGAATGCACCCATGTACATAGCCAGTGTTCCCCCTCAGTAGCACACCATGTATATTAACAATGGCGAGCTGCTGAGGAAAAACATACTAACAGCAATATTGAATCTGTGTAGGCAGAAGTGTTGAGGCTGGTCAGCCATTATGTACATAGTGAAGCTCCCTTTAATGTTCCCTACTGCTGTTGAAATGTACTGTGAATTAATAGTTTGTGTTTTTTTGTTGAATTATTTATATTTTTTTATTTAATGTCGTTTGCACAGCAAGGAGCACAGCAATGCCAAGTGGCACTTACAAGTAGAAAGCTGACACCTGCCAGACATCTAAAAATAGAAATTGGATTGTAATTAATTATATCTGTTTTTTTATGTTTTTTTCTTTTCTTTTTTTTTTTACATTTTTTTAATGTATCTTTGAGCAGCTCGGAACACAGCAATGCCAAGCCGTGCTTACACATAGACAGCAGACACCTGTCAGACATCTAAAAATAGAAATCAGACATAATTAATTATTTATCTCTGCTTTTGTTTAAGCCCATTTAAGCCTGTTGTAGCTTAGTAGCATATGTAAAGGTACACTAATTTATATACTAATCAAGTAGCTAAATGGGTAGAGTGACAGCCTAAAGCTTTGTAGGTCCTAGGTTCAAGTCCCTAGCAGACATATCATTTGTTTAATTTAATCTAAATGTTTGTTTAATTTAAAAGCATAACTTTTGCATTTGGAAGAGTTGCACAGTACTAAGCACTGCTTATACATGATTAACAGCTATTATTGTTTGAGTGTTGTTAAATTTTCACGATGCTCAGTTCTGCTTAGCTGGTTTGCATGATGCTAAGCACTGCTGCACTTTTTTGAATGCTGCTGATTGATGTGTAAAGGAAGGAAAACAGCATATATTAAGGGCAATATGTGGGAATTCTGCAGCATTCATTAGAGTATATCTAACTGACAGTATGCTAGGTGGTGTTGGAGAGGGTGTGTGCTTTTGGGCACAGATATGGGGTATGCAGGCATCCAGGGCTTTTGTTAGGCTCCTGATATACAGTTACAAACCTAGGTTGCTGCAGGGTGATTACCAGGGCTCAGAATGTAAGGCTAAGGCCTGAGATCAGTTGGCTAGGGACCTTACCAGTACTACTGGTATCTCCGGCACTGATGAAAAGTGACGTCACCACTATGATGACCTGAAACATAGAAAGAAGGGAACTTTGGACACCTGGGTCCAAGAGGTGAGGGCTGGGAATGCCCCAGACATATGCAAGTATTTCTTCCAGTATTTTACTAAAATGCAAGCTGAATCTGTGCAAAACTGGTATGCATAATGGTGTGCTTCTCCCCCAACAGCTGCAGCTGAGAGGGCTCGCAACATCCAGTCCCATGCCAGGTGCCTGGGGAGATTGCACCATGAGTGTGGTAAGTATGGATATATTATGCTAACTGTACTACAATAAACAATAAAAAATAAACAACTGTACTGCAATAAAGAATAAACAATACAAATTGTAGTGCAATAAATGGGCAATTAGAACTGTTGTGCAGTAAATGAACAATAACAACTGTATTGCAATGAACACTAAATTATACCAATGACAGTAAGCAAAAATGTGTACAGCAGGATTGTGGTGTCATAACATAATTGCACTAGAGCTCTTTGCATTGTATGTGTATAGCAAGGTTGCTGCAGTCAAGTGTAAAACTGTAAATCTGTTTTAATATTTACATTAGGGCTGTATTCATTGCATCTCTGTTTTAATGTCATTGCAGTCAAGTATAAAACTGTAATAGCTGTAGAATGCAAAAGTAGTGGCCTGAATAATGTATTGTTCAACTCATAGTATGGTTCAAGGCTGAGTCCAGGCCAATTTCAGTCACATAATGCTCTCTTTTCCTCCCACTCTAGGAACAAAATGTATATGAATGAGGTAGCCCACTTTATGGGCAGATATTGTGTGCAGACTTCACTGATAATAAACACCAGTACCAATAAAGTTTTAAACACCATTATGGTTTCCTAAATAAATCTGTCTTAATATTTGCATTAGGGCTATATTCATTCCATGCCTGCTCTAAGTTACTGAAGTCAATTGTTACATTATTTTCAGATGTCCCCTGCAGTCACAGCTTTTGGGTTCTACTCCCATGCCTGCCAACTAAGGCATGGCGGCTCTCTAGTTTACTTAATGTATGCAAACATACGTCTCAACTGTCATGATTTTTTGCAATATAATTACAACTGCCTAATCTGTCTGTTCCGTGATTACTAGATAAATAATTACCTGGCGTGAAATATATTTTAAAATCCCAGGAAACAGAAAAAACCCAACACAGGGTAAAATGAAGAATCACCAACAAAACAGTTCAGATCACTGCAAAACGAATCCACGGAGAGCCAGTGTATTGTAGAAAAGAATTTAATAAAGACTTAGCGTTTTCACCAACAAAACTGTGGCATCATCAGAGTCACATTTCAGTCAAAAGACACCAAGTTTAAATAGTAATTTGATCACCACAATAATTCAATAATACATTAATTAATTAATTAAGCTTATTACATCCTTAAAGAAACACTACCATTCCACCAATCCTTAGTACCTTAATAGTACAAAATACAAATAAAAAGTAAAAAATGAAATAAAATAAAATAAAACAGTTACAATGCCCCACCTAAAATGTTTGAATCATTAAAATTCTCTAACGTTGTTGTGTTTTATATCTTATATTATGATATATTATGTCATATATTGTTCACATTCATGCAATAATGGCTACAAAAGTATTAAAAAATAATAATAATAAATAAAGATATGATGAAAATTGACAAAAACCTTACAATCCATTACAATACAATACTTATATAATGTAAGATTTTTGCCTCAAAATCGGTTTTAATGAAATACAATCATTTAAACCAGGCCATTTCATTGCATTTAGCCTCAATTGCCACTCTGTTTCACAAAGAGCTACTTTGTTCCCAATATCACCACCTTGGTCCATGACCACCCGGTCTATGATGAAAAACAAAAATTTCTTAAAACTGGAACATTTAACAGAGTGCAAGTATAGGGCGTTGTGAGCATCTTTGTTTTTCACACACCTAACATGCTCCAACACCCTATCCCTTAATCTACGTGTGGTCATTCCAACGTAAAATGCATCACAAGAGACGCATGAAGCAATATAAATCACATTTTTACTGTTACAATTACATGCCCCCGGACATGCCAAGGTACGCCCAAAATTAGCCACACATATATAAGGCCCTTCCGCTATAAACCTGCATGCTGTACATGTTCCACATTTACCCATCATGGGCCTAACTAATTTAGGGACCCTTTCAAGAATACTCTTTAAATTAGGTCCTTTACTAAATACAATTCTAGGTTGAGGCCCAATAATGGTCTTTAATTCCACACTTAAACTGTAGTCCCATAAACTCCTCATTATGGTACACATTTCGGAAGCTTTTTCACTGAACTGTAAAACAAAAACTGGATCCATATCAATTACCTCGTGTTCACTAGAAAACACAACCTCCCCAACACTCTCCAACCTTTCATTCATCACACTCTTCCTTAAAATAGGGGAATATACTGTTCTCCTCTTTTTATACACCTCTTTCTTGATTTTCAGTAGTAAACTCAAGGGGTACCCATGATCCAGTAACATCCCAATTAACTTGTATATCTCCTTCCTGAACATTTCCTCATCACTCACCAATCTAGATGCACGAACCATCTGACCCTTTGCCACCCCTTTCCTCTGGTGAAAGGGGTGGCAACTATTGAAATGAAGTAACAAGTTTGAGTAATTCTCCTTCCTGAAAATCATACTTAATAAACCATCCCCTTCCTTCATGATGGTGATGTCCAGGTATGGGTAAATTTGGGAGTCGAACAGTAAAGGCAGGTAAGTGATCACTGAGAGGATCTGGTAATATACCGGATTTGTTGATGAGACTTGGATGTGTTGTAAGGATCCAGTCAATGATGGTACCTGAGGTACCATCTTTATTTGGTCTGCTAGGTGAGTGAATTAGTTGGCAGGTTGATAGTATGGAAAGGGGCATCTGAGTTGAAGGAGGACCAATTGATGCTGGTGTCACCAAGGATATATGCTTCATTATTTATGTGGGAGGAAAACCAGGATAGTATGTTCTGAAGAATTTTGATGATATCACTGGGGGGGGTATAGAGGTCAGCAATACATATGGATTTGTGCTTCTTAATTTTTAGCAGTCCTATTGTTAATTCAGCACTGGCAAAGGTTGGAATTGAATTGGTGTAGGAGGTTATGGTATGGGAGGTGGGGTAGATTATAGCTACTCCACCTCCTTTTTTGTGGGGACAATCACTGCAAATCATTTGGTAACCTGGTGGTAGGATTTCATGATCTTTTATGTAAGGTTTGAGCCAAGTTTCAGATATGCTGGTTATGTTGGGGTGGTTGTGGGAGAGCCATGCATGCAGGTTAGGGATTTTGTTTCTTATACTTTGTGCATTGAGTGTAGTGATGTGCAGGGACTTAGGTTTGTTTGGGTTGAGAGGATGGTTTAGCTGCATTAATGCTGGAGTTTGGTCCAGGGTTGGGGTGCACATCACCTGCCTGTGAGAGAGGGGTGTGGTGGAGGAGTAAAGAGAGGTGGATAGGAGGTAAGGTTGATATGAGAGTATTGATCTTTTGGAGTGACAGTTTAGAGGAGGGTGTAGGGGGGAAGGGGAGAGGAGTACTTTAGGTTTGTATAGATAAATAGTGTTGTAGTTATAAAGTTCATGTGAGATAGCAGAGTAAGAGGGGGAGTGAGCATGGTTGTATGTTGCAGTGGAGTATGTGAGTGAGGTGAGGAAGGGGTTGCGAAGTTGTGTGAGATAAGACAGACAGGAAAGAGAGATAAGTAGAGTTATTGGAGTGGATGTTAGAGTTGATGAGAAGAGCATTGTGGGAGGGGTTGCAGAGTTTGAGGAGAGTTTAGGATTTTTTATATGTGGAAGAAGTTTCAATGGGCCTGATTGTGGTTGGCTAGGGTGGGACTGTCCAGAAAAAAAAAACAATCAGTGACCTGAAGTTGGAGAGAAGCTACAGGCAGGAAGTAGTTTTTAACAGTGTAAGACTTTCTCTTCTAAGCATTCGTAAAGTATAGATATTATATATCAGAGGGGAGATGAGAATGAGGTGGATGAGTCCACAGTTTCTTTAGTGTAGGGCAGTGAGGAAACTTTTAAATAAGTGAGTAATACTGAGCCTGGGGAAAATGTAACCAATTCCCAAAATTGTCAGCCTCAACAGTTCAACATTATTAGTACACACATTGAAAGGTATTAACACAAAATTGCACAGTTTAAAGTAATATCATAGAGTAGGCAGTTAGTCAAACTAGAAAACAGTTGGTTGTTAAAAGAAAGTACCACCACAAAAGTCCACAAGTAGATATCACCCCATCTGGTCCTAAATACGACCAAAATGTATGTGCAGCCAATTTAACAATCCCGTTTGTATTACCAGCCCTTCTGCACAATTGCTGATATAGTGATAATCAACCTACAAAGTTGATTGTAATAAAACTACAAAACACCCAAGATAGCTCAGACACTGCTATACCTGGATATACTGTTATTCAATACTGTCACTTCAACTTTTTAGTGTTAGAGGCGCTTAAGAATGCCAAAACATCTAATGCACTAGGCAAACACTAGAATGTACCCTTTCAGCATAAGTCCATCTTTACGAGGATAATTGTTACCAAAATTGGACCCCAAAGTACATAGTAATACTCCTATCCATATTATACATTAGTCTAGATAATAATAGCACAATCCAGCCATGAAGAAAAAAGTTGTTAAACAGTTCGTCATACCATACAATCTGAGCAATGCCCACAAATATATGTAAAGTCAATGTATTCAATTTTTTCTTTCAGTTCAATCTCAGGCCCATATTCACAGCCGCCATCCTGGTTAATATACACTTCCGACAATGCCCAAATGTAAACACAGTCATTCCCCTCTGTTTAACAATAGTAAGTTCAACCTCAGGCCTGTCTTCACAGCTGCCATCTTGGTTGATAAATACAGCCAAATTTAACAGTTTTTGGTACAACACCAAACAGTCTTACCCCCAAACTACCTGAAGGGGCAATCAATCGAATATGTAAATAGTAAACAGTTCATCCACTACCTTCTAGGTGCAAAACATAAACAAATAAAAAAAAATGTTGTGAGAACAGAACCCACAGCTTTCTATACCAAAGGAAGTATACCACCTACCATGCTACTAACACTGTTTTCAAATGCTATAGCACAAACACTAACTACCATTTGTTAAATGAAATAGTTACACATTAAAAACAGACTTCATGAGCAGCAGTAAACTTCCCTTCCCTTAAAACTCACAGCTCCTTCAAAACACAGTGAAACTCACAATTCCTTTACCAGTCTGGTAGCTGGTGTACAGGATTCAACCTCTTGTTTCCACTGAAACTTGCAAATCTTTGATCAGTCTGGTAGTTGGTGAGAGGATTTATGCTCTTGTCTCCTGTAACCTAAGGTACAGAGTTTGAGGCTGTGTAACTTAATTGACTAGCCTGCTATCCATCACAAGGGCATTTCATAGGTTCATAGGTAGGTACTAGGCTATCTGCCCAAGGGCATTTATAAGCCTAGCCAGAGTATGTCGGCTTTCGCCGCCCCATTGATTAATTAACTGATCCTCTGTCAAGCAGAGCTAATGAAGTGATCCCAGGGGTGTATTTTCTGTTACCCATCCACTCATCAAGGTTTCTCTTGAAGAGTGTTAGTGAGGTGCTCTGCCTGATGTAATTTGGAATTTTGTTCCAAAGCATGGGGAGTCTCTGTGACAGTAATCTATCCCTCCAGCATGTTCTATTTATTGTTGTGGTGAGGTTTAGCTCACTAGAGAGCGTTGCTCGCAGTGACTTGGATTTCTTTAGGTGGAGCATGTCCATCAATTCTGAGTTGGACATGGCTTTGTAAGTCAGGCAGAGATCACCTCTGAGTAAGCAATATGCCACTGAGTACAGCCGGAGTTTCTTCAGTTGGGCTGCATAGGACATATGTTTGAGGCCAGTAATCCTCTTGGTGAGGTACTTTAGTGGTCTTTCCAGCTGTTGGAAGTGTCTTGTGAGGTACATCCCAAATGGGGCATTATACTCTATGATGGGTCTAATGAGTGACGAGTAGAGGGGCACTATAACCTATTTATTTCTAGATGTGAACCCTTTGGTAATTAGATGGGCCACATAGAAGGTTTTCCTAACTACTTTGGCAATATGATTGTCAAAGGAGAGATTACTATCTACCTGGGTCCCCAGATCTCTTACTACCTCTTCTGTGTTAAGGGGGCTGCCACCTATGTGGTAATTCGTGGGTGTTTTGTTTTTCCCATACAGGATGACTATGCATTTTTTGGCATTTAGCTTGAGGCCATGACTTTGACACCAGGTGTCTGTCTCAGTAAGGCCTTTTTGGAGGATGTCCGTGTCAGCCGGAGAGTCAATTATGGCTCCCAGTTTGTGGTCATCGGCAAACATGGTTAGCCATAATCCTCCTGTGTTTGCCTGTACTTCTGAGAAGTATTTGCCGAACAGTAGGAGTCCCAGGACCAAGCCTTGCAGAACACCACTTGTGACTGGTTTAGAGTCGGACCTGGAGCCCGCTATTCTTACCGTGTAAGTTCTGTCTGTAAGCCAGTTGGCAACCCATCTCGTGAAGTAGGGGTTTATGTTCAGGCTGGTGATTTTTTCTGTAATACCCGAGTGGGGAATGGTGTTGAAAGCCTTGGCGAAGTCAAGGTAGGCTGTGTGAGCCACCTTTCCCTCATCTATGGCCTTGGTGACTGTCTCAAAGAAGTCAACCAGGTTTAGTAGGCATGATTTGCCCTTAACAAAGCCAAATGGGGGTCAAGTCAAATGTTTGGAGGTTCCCAATGTCTTTGTTAATGAGTTCCATGATGATGCGCTCCATAGCCTTGCAGACCAGGCTAGTCAGGCTTATGGGGTCATAGTTACCAGGGTCAGTTGTGGCCCCTCCTTTGTGGAGAGGAATAACCCTTGCTGTGTGCCATTCTATGGGCATGTAGCTTGTGGAGAGGCTGAGGTTGAACAGCGTGTTTAGGTGGGGGGTTAGTTCATTCTGTAGTTCGTGCAAGACGCAGCCTGGGACACGATCTGGTCCCATTGACGCTGTGTTTTTGGCTTTTGAAAGGGCTGTTTTCATCTGTGTATCTGTGATTTTTGGAACACTACACTTTTTCGGTATTGTTGTGGGCCCTTTTGGAGGTGATAGGGGGGTGAAGTTTGCACTGAATCTATCTGCCAGGATGTTGGCAACATCAGTAGGTTCAGTATATTTTGTGCTATTTTGCACTAGTTCAGTGCATATCTGCGAGTTGCCACATAGATTCTTAACATAGCTAATGAAGGCTTTGTGGTTATCTTTTGAATCCTTGGCTATTTTTCTTTCGAAGTTAGCCTTGGATGATTTCATGAGGGACCTTAGTTTCTTGCTGGCACTAATCAGGGATGTCTTTCCTTCTTGGGATTTGTTTTTTCCTGAACTAGTTTCCTCCTTCTATTGTATAGCCTGTTTATTGCAGGGGTCCACCAAACTGGTTTCCTTCTCTTAGAGGAGTGAATCTTGGTTTTGCTAGGGATGGCACAATCCATGCATCCTTGTAGGTGCTCATAGAGTGCATTTGGAAAGGTTTCTGCATCTTGGGCAGCGTTATCCTTTAGTGTGGGGGCTGTGAAACTTATCACCTCTATCTTAAGTAAGGTGAAGTTTGCTTTAGAACATTATTTTTTACTGTGATTTCCTTAGTTGGGGTGGTGGTGAGGTGTGGACATCCAGAGTGATTAGTTTATGATCTGATCTAGCCAGTGACAGGTTGACCTCTGGTGTGGAACACTGTTACCCATGTTGGTGATGACCAGGTCCAATATGTTTTCACCTCTGGTAGGGGAGTTTACCAGCTGATCCAGGGCATTTGAGTTGATGAATTCCAGGAAGTGCTGGGCCTGGGAGTTTGTACTCGAGTAGTTTTCCCAGTGAATGGTATGGTAATTAAAATTGCCCAATATCAGGGTGTTCGGTAGGACCTTCATGTTTTCCGGTGTCTCCAGAAAGACGGAGTGGTGGTCCTGGGTCATGGAGGGTGATCTGTAGCAGGCCACAATTTGCATTGCAGGTTTGCCTGATGTTAGTTGCACATGGATGATCTCAGAGGTATCATACTGCGCCACTAACCTGGAGGTGTAGGTATCCTTGATGAATATGGATGCACCCCCTCCTTTTGTGTTTCAGTCCGTGTTCTGTTGCCGAAACGTGTGGTATGAGTTGTAGCCCAGTAGTGCTGGGGTGCTCTCTGGAGTCTTGAACCAGATTTCAGTTACTGCACAGATGTCGACATTCTCCATACTGAGGAGTGCTTCGAATTAGTGCATTTTGAGATTTAAACTCCTGGCACTGAGTAGCATAACCCTCAGTTTTTTGTTAATTGTGCTGTTTATGGAGGTGGGTTTACTGTTTGAGCCTTGCCTAAAAAAGGCACTATGGGGGCAGCAAGAGCCTTGGCCAGTATTCAAAAGCTTAGGTGTGACAGGTGCAAGACGTCTCTTGTGAAGCAATGCAGCTTTTCGAGCATGTCGTCCCAGGCTGACAGACACTGGATCCCCTTTGAATGACACCAGAAGCTTAGTCATTTGTTGAAATTGATCCTTTTTTTTATACTGAGCTATCATTCTTGGTGAGGGCAGGATGCTACTCAGGGTCAGGGTCATACCAGCCTGGGCTACATGATTAGAGAGCTCTTCCATGTCTCTTTTCTTGTAGTCCAGAAAGGTATGTCTCAGGTCATTCACACCAACATGAACAATGACAAGAGTCATATTTGTACTTGTTCTGGAGTGATCTGAGAGCTTGTGTTATGTGGCAGATTTTGGCTCCTGACAGGAAGCTAACAGTAACCTTCTGCTTGTCCAGCCTAGTGAGTGGGATGTAAGTGTGCCTGACTATAGAGTCACCTATTACTAGTGTGTTAGGTACGTTATTTTGCCTTAAGGGCTGTGATTGTGCGGCACACTGGTTTTGTGTTTTATGTGTTGTCTGGTTTGTGATGGGAGGTGCAGGTTGTTTGGGTGTCTGCTTTGGAGGTCTCTGATGCTTTTGCAGGTTTTTATTTAGAGCCTCCGAGTATGATTTTGTGTATTTATGTGTATTTTTTGCCAGTGCTGTTTTAGTACGTCTGTGTGTGGCTGGAGGTGTGGTGCAAGTGTTAACCTTCTCCTCTTGACTGTCTGTTCCAGTCTTGGGTGGAGACAGCTTAGCTTCCAGTTTGGTTATATAATTGCATCTCTCGCATATGTTAGTGTTTTTTGGTAGGAGGAGAGGGTTGTCTGTATACATGAGGCAGTTGTAACATTGCCTCAGGATACCCAGATTCACCAGCTGGACTGGAGAGTGCACCTGAAGTTGCCCTTTGGTCATGCCTGAATAGTAGGGTGAGCTGCTTAGTCACTTGGTTGGTGAGGGGTAAATAAAGAGCCTTGTCCTGCTGGGCAATCAGTGTCAGGGTATATTAGTGGTATATTTCACACACACATCCCTAGACAACCTAGTTCTCTAACTCTGTCCTGATATGATGTATCAAAGCCTATATATTCTATTCTGAGGCTCTGTCACACTATTTTTTTTAAATAACTAACTCTTGTGTTTCTTTTCTAATGATACCCAAGACTTTGATACTACATTATTATGAAGTAAAATAGCCTGTGTCTTCCATGCTGATGGTTATTGAGACATTGATGAAACTGATGGCTGCCAAGATATTGATGTAACAGAGCCTGTACTGCTCTACTCTGATAGTAACCAAATATCTGACACTACTGTACTATGAGATAAAGTGAACCATGTTTTCTACATGGTTCATAACCGAGGTCCTACCATTACTGTATAATGATGTATAAAAGCCTTGTGTGTTCCATGATGATGGTAATTGAATCTCTAACACTAATGTATTATGAGGTAACAAAGCCTGTTTGTTCTTTGCTGATGGTAACTGAGGTCCAGCACTACTGAATTATGATGTAACATTGCCAGTGTGTTCCATGCTGACGTTTGCTGATGATCTGTCACTATGTAACAATCCATGTGACTTCCATGAGAATGACAACTGAGCCTTTAACACTACTGCATTATGATGCAATAAATCTTGATTTTCTATGCTGATGGTAACTGTGACTTTATCACTACTGTATTATGATGTAACAAAGCCTATTGCATTCCATGTGTATGGTGTCCGAGGTTCTGACAGATGTGTGTTATGATGTAATAATGCTTGTCCTATGTGTTCCATGCTGATGAGCTTCTGACAGTGCTGTATTATAAGAAGCTTGTGTTCCATGCTTATGGCAACTGAAGCTCTTACTGCAGTATTATTGCTTAATAAAACCTGTTCTGTCCATCTTGATGGCAAATAAGGTTTTGACATTTGAATATTAGGATGTTCTAAGCCTGTAGTATTCCTTAATGATGGCAACTAAAGCTCTGACACTAATGCTTCACGATAAAACAAAGTCTTTGTATTCCATATTTATTATAACCAAGGCTCTGACACAACTGTATTATCATGTAACTCTGTCGAGTTGTAGGTTAATGGCAAGTGTTGCGCTGACTCTGCTGTGTTATGATAACAATTGAATATGTGTCACTGCTGTTTTATGGTGTAACAAAAACCCTGTATGATGACCGTGCCCTGGCCCAACAATCAAGGAACCTCAATTCTTACCACTAACACCAGGGAGGCCATCTCCTAGAAGAGGAAAGGGTAAATAATACACACAGTAAAGTACAATTTTCCTTAAGTGCACACAGAGATCACAGTCAGTCTCGGGCTGGTTGCTCCCTTGCTCTCCAGGACCCCAATAAGACTCCCCACTGGCACAGCTATAGGGTCCAGATCTCAACCTAGCTGGCAAGCTAACCTCCAGTACCCTCTTTGTCCAATCAGTGCTTCATGTCCCTGCCCAGGTAGATGACACACACCCACACTTTGAGATAAGTATTTATAAAACTTCACAGACACTCCTGGGAAAGGCTGACACAGATTCTCCAGCTGTGTCCCTTTACCCAGACTATATGGTAGTAATTCCTGCCACCACCAGCTAATATAATTATCAGCTACCCAAAGGCCCTTGAAAGGGTGTCCAATTATTACTGTGCAATATTATTATCCAATTGGTAATGTGACTATTCAGTCTAAGGCTAATTAGAGTGGCCTATTATGATAACCTCTATAAATATGCAATGCACTCTAGAACCTACTTCTCTACACAAACCAGCCACAGGTAAAGGTTTTAAAATATTTAATAATAAATAATTAAAAACACAAGGCAAAACTACTACACCACAGAGATATATGTGATCAGAGAGTTAAGAGAGATAAGAGTTCAGCGATCACACAGAAACTTAAAATAATACAGTAGGACAGGTCTGATGTCAAAGAAAAACACTTTATCTAACTTTCTAATCTTTAGCTAATCTTAAGAGAAAACACAGTGCTATAATCCTACTTACATACATAAAGAGCATAAGCAGTACTGGGGCTGATGGTCCAAGACAAATGCTTTCAGTCTCTCAATGAACAATAGTTTTTAAAACACTAACATACAGCTCTGCTAAGGCCCTTCCAAATTACATCATTTTGACACTTAGGTTTTCCCAGTATTCACATTACATAATTTTGACACTTAGTATGGGATTCCAAGGCAAACAAACTGCATTATTTAGCAAGCTAACACCTGCTCAGGAAACTACAACAATAAAAGACATTTCATATGTATACTCTAACAATTATTCCTTAAGTTAAGACAATAGAAAGAATGTGTTCAGCCAGATGTTTCGGAACCATTTTTTAGATAATTGTAACTTCAAAGAACATTTGAAATGCTTGGCTTGATTTTCCTTACAGCAGATGGCAATGTTGCAACAATCTTAAAGTTCACATTTTACAGTGTTTTCTTTCATTTAAAAACACAAGCCTGTATTTTACATTTATTTATACAAATGATAGAATTATGTATCAAATTCTATTTGACTAGGCTGGCAACCTTCGCCCATCTTTCTCCAGTCTTCACACCCTTTGTGTTTCATTCTGAAGGTTACAGAGGCTGTAATGTTAAGATGTAAAATAGCCTATAATATTCCAGCTGATGGTAACTGAGATACTGACTTTATTGTGATGTTGCAAAGTGTTTTATCCTGAGGTAGGTTAGGTTGTGACATGACTGTATTATGTAACAAAATCTTTGTGTTATATGTTGATTGTAACCATAGCTATGACCGACCTGTATTATGATGTCACAAAGTGTGGCATGTTCTATGCTTATGCTAACTCAAACTCTGTGACACTAATAATTGTGATATAACAAAGCCTAGAGTATTCCACACTGATTCTGACTCTGGCTCTGACATTACTGTATTATGATGTAACAAAGTGTGTGTGCTTCAAGCTGATGGTAACAAAGGATCTGACACTAATGTATAGTGATATAAGAAAGCCTTTGTGTTCTAATCTTATGGTTGTTGCTGAGTATGTGACACTAATGTATTATCATATAATAAAGCTATAGAGATTGTAGATTGATGGTAGTTGTTGCTCGGACACTACTGCATTATGATATAACATAACGTGTGTTTCATGTTGATGGTAATTGAGGCTCTGATGATACCCTATTATGATGTAACAGCACCTGTAGGCTGATGAGGGACTGACTGCTGTAGTACGATATGACAAAGGCTGTAGCGTTGGGTACTGCTGGTGATTGGGGCTTGACACTATTGTACTATGGTGTACCAAAGCATGTGTGTTTCATTCTGATGGTCACAGATCCTCAAACACTACTAAATTATGATGTAACAAAAGATGTAGTGTTCAATGCTGATGTTAGCTGATGCTCTGAATCTACTGCATAATGATGTAACTAAGGATGTGTGCTCCATGTTAATGGCAACTGAGGCTCTGATGATCCTCTTTTATGATGTAACAATTCCTGTAGTGTTCCAGGAAGATAGTAACAGAAACTCTGACACTGCTGTATTATGATATAACAATGGCTGTAGTGTTTCATTGTGAAGGTAACTGTGAGTCTGACACTAGTTTATTATGATATAACAAAGCATCTGTGTTCCATACGGAGGATAACAGAAGCTTTGATGTTATGCTATCATGATGTGAGGTAACAAAGCCAGAGTTCCAACTTATGGAAACTGAAGCTTTAACGTTACTGTATTATGGTAAGAAACCCTGTATCTTTCATCCTCATTGTATTTGAGGCTGTGACTTTACTGTATTCTAATGGAACAAAAGCTGCGTGTTTCATGTTAATGTTAAGTGAGGCTCTAACATTAGGGTATTATGACATAACAGAACCTTTAACTGACATGGTAACTGAGAGTATCACACTATTGAATTATGATATAACTAACAAGCTTGTCATATGTGTTCCTTGCTGGGGATAACTGTGGCTTTGACACTGTTGTATTATGAAGTAACAAAGCCTGTCCTGTTGCTTCCATTCTGATGGTAACTGGGGCAGTAATCTACTGTGATGTAACAAAGCCTATAGTGTTACAGGCCGATGGTAACTGAAGCTCTCACACTGTTGTATTATGATGTAACAGTCCTTGTGTATTTATCCTGAGAGTAACTGAGGCCCTGTCACTATTGTTTAATAATGTAACAATAGCTGTGTATTCCATGCTGCAGGATACAGAGGCCTTGACACTACTGTGATGTGATTTAAAATCGTACAGTTTCCAACTGATGATACATGAGGTTCTGGCAGCACAATATTATGATGTAGCAAAGTGTGTGTGTTCCATCTTGATGGTAACTCAAGCTCTGACACTTCTGCACTATAATGCAAGTCTGCTTGTAGTGTTCCATGGTGATGGCAATGCAGACTTTGACACTACTAAGTTATGATTTAACAAAATCAAAGTATTTTGTGCTGATGGTTGCTGAGGATCTGACACTAAGGTCTTATGAAACAACAAAGTGTATAGTGATGGTGACCAGGATGGTGGAACAACTGTATTGTGACCATTCAAAGCCTGTGTGTTCCACACTGATGGTGACTCTGGCTCTGACACTACTGTGTTATGTTGTAACAAACCCTGTAGTGTTTCTTGCTGATAGTAACAAAGCCTGTAGTTTTCCATGCAGATATTAACAAAGCATATGCGTTCCATGCTGATGATTACTGTGACCTTGACACTGGTTTATTATGATATAGTGCAGCCCATGTGATCTATCCTGATAGTAAATGATGTAATGAAGTCAGTGCCTGACTGCCTGATGGTAAATGAAGCAGTAACTTCACTGTATTATGACATAACAACTTCAGTGTATTCTATGCTTTTGGTAACTGACACAACTGCATTATGATGTAACAAAGGTAGTAGTGTTTAATGATGATGGTAACTGAGGTTCAGACTCTTCTGTATTATTATGTAATAAAACCTGTGTGTTTCATGCTGATTGTATCTAAGGCTTTGATGATGCTGTATTATGATGTAACAAAGCCTGTAATGATCCATGCTGATGTTAAGTGATAGTATGACACTACTCTGCTCTGACGTAACAAGAGCTGTAGTGTTACATGTTGATGATAACTGAGGCTCTGACACTACTGTATTATGATGCAATAAAGCCTGTAGTGTTTCATGCTGATGACAACTCAGGCTCTGACATTACATTATTATGCCCTTTACAGAACTTGCACCCTTAACTACACTCTAAATATCTCACTATCCCTATAAAATACTACATAGCTAACTCCCTGCAAATAAATAGATAATTGCATTTTCTTGATGTAATCCTGAACCATTCTGGCAAAGGACTGACTGATAGTTTTTTGAAAATCAGCAGCTACTCAGTAGGTGTAGACCCCCCCCCCCACTACATCTATCACATCTGGCCCTAGGTGTTATTGGTTTCTTGCTACAAGTGGCACCATCTTTGAATTTTCACTTATCTATCCCCTCCACTCACTGTAAGCCGGCAGCATCCTCATGGCTATTGTGCTCACCAGGTACTCTTCAAACTAATGTCTAAATAAGTGTAAAGTTGTACTACTGATTTTAATCCATTGTAATCTGTATCCTTTTGTGTTATAAATGCTGTTATTGCAATTCTCGGCTCAGGGCATTTGATTTGCAGTTGAACTATTGTACTGTTAGCACTCTTGATAACACCTGCTAACTGTTTACAAGTTCATTAGTGTTATACTTAGGTTATCGCTAACTGATAAAGGAAATATAAGGTGTTGTAGCATTAACTGAGTTAGCTGAATAATCCTGTTATGTTTCCCTAGTTAGCCCTTTGGACCTACTGCATTTGTATATTGTTGCAAGAGCTTTTTTTCAGAGTTTGCTTTAATATTAAATAATCTGCCTCCATGTTACAATATGCTGCTATATTGAGCTTTAAGGCAGTACTACTGAAGAATTAGTGCCCACAGGGTTGTTAGGCTGCACACTTATTGTAGTAAGGGCTCCGTTAAAAGTCTGGACTTGCGGCTTTGCCAGTGCGTTTAAAGAAGCGGAACTACTGGGCTGACTAATGAATTAGGGCTCTGTCCAGGAACCTGAATCTGTAGTAGTACTCGTAAAGAGCATGCCTATGTTTGCTTTGCCCTGTCCTTAAAGAAGCGGAGCTACTGTACTGTTAAATGCATTAGCACTCTGTAGTAGAACCTCTATAAATTGTTTAAAGAATTAGAGAGCTGTCCTGGAACCTGTAGTAGTGCTCGTTAAGGAGCATGCATATGTTTGCTTTGCTTTTGTGCTAAAAGAAACAAAGCTACTGTACTGTTAAATACATTTGCGCTCTGTATTAGAACCTGTGTTAACAGTCTTCAGTACTTAAAACACGGAGATAAAGAGCTAGGTCTGTACAATGTTAGATTAGTGCTCAGCTAGGAGTGCGCTTTTGTGCGCAATGTCTCTGTGTAGATTTTAACTAATATCTGCTGTTTTCTACCAATACTTGTTGTTTAAACACAGTTATCATTCCAGCTAAGCCTAGTGTCTGATAAAAAACAAGAAGCATGTTTTAATAGTGTATATGATGCTAACCTCTGTTTAAGTTGGGTTTCTAAGTGTATGAATCATTGAACTTTGTCTCTTCTTCCTAAACTACCCTACTAAATTCTCTGTATTTTTGTTTTCCTTAGCTCTCTCCCCTGTTTCTGCACTCTAATATTGACTCCCAGACCAAGGCTTCACATTTATCAGTTAATTACGGGAATCAGACCTTCCTGTACTTGAAAAGCATACCTCTGGAGACTGGAAAGAAAGTATGACTAACTCCCCCACTGTTTAAGTGCAAATAATAAATTGAAGTCCTATCTAAATACATTTACCCTATTTCCTCCCTGGAATATAGGTATCTGTTACCAGTGTGAGCACAGTACCATGAGAACCTGATGTCCTTTACAGACCCTGCACCTTTAACTACACTCTAAATATCTCACTACCCCTATAAAATACTACATAGCTAACTCCCTGCAAATAAATAGATAATTGCATTTTCTTGATGTAATCCTGAACCATTCTGGCAAAGGGCTGACTGATAGTTTTTTCAAATCAGCCCCTCTCTGTTCTCCCTCGCTACATTCGGGCGCACTTCTATCTCCCCCCACCCCCATTTTCCACCCGCCCCCATATAATTTCCTTTATACTTACCCACCTTAACCACACCTCTTCCAACTCCTACCCTGTCCCTCCCAACTACTTCCTTACTGACACACCTCTACCCCTATAGTATCTTCCCACACACTACTCCTCATCACTCACCTCATCTTCCCACTGTCTACACATACTCTACCTTTACATTATGCCTTTCAAACTACAAACATTACTCCTGATACCTATACTCTGCTTCTTTTACCTCCTCACTTCCTATCACACATATCTACCCCCACCTTACTTCCACTCAACAAATTGGACTCTACATCCGAATACTAAACCCAGGATTCTCTGCAAATCATTCCTTCTATCCCTAACTATACTACTCTCATTCCTAAAATAAAATTATCTCCCTCTCTCACAACCACCTCTAAGCAGAAAAGAAATGTCTCCCCACTTAAACAATTACTCTACTTCAAACCATTACTTTCATCAGGCAACATCCATCCTAACCCAGGCCTCTCCCAACCTACCTTGAATAATCATCCTCTTATACAAACATCTACTAACCTCACCCCTTAAAAAAGCAAGTATCTTTCTGCTCTATCAATCTCAGGAGTGTAGTAAATAAAGTTCAGGACTTCCATGCCTGGTTAGCAAGGGCGTCCGCAGAAAGAAGAATGGTCGTGGGCGTGCTGACATCATCGCGCGCATATTTTCGAGTTTTGCGAGCGGGAACTCACATGGATGGATGGTTTTGGGGTTCGCAAGCGGAAAATGGGACCACGAGCAGGAACTGAAACAGACGGATTCGCAAGCGGGAGGAAACGAGCGGAAGATGGGCCACTTTCAGAGTAAGTGTGTGTGTGTGTGTGTCGCAGTGTTTCAGTTTGTTGAGCTGAGTGTGTAAATTGCATTATGTCTCTTTCTCTTTTGTCCAGCAGGTGCTGAGCACCTACTGTCTTGCCCAACTTGGGGAATCCTTATACTTCTAGCAGCCATAGAATGTTTACGATCCTCTTCTGGGAATTTCTCTCACACAAATCACACCTTGCCTTATTGTGGAGGGAAGACTTCAGCTGTATTTATCAGTGACAGAAAGCTTGCTCTCAAAAAATGCATCCTGCCCCCTCTTATGTTTAATGCCCAAAATTTCAAAACAAAATGCCAGATGCCTAAGTAACCCACTTCCTGTTTGCTGACAATGAATGAGCTGGCTGACTGTCATCAGCTTCTTCTGATCATGGTCATAGCCAGGTATGTCAGGACACCTCCCTGTTCATCTCTGTCACAACTTAACTCCTGTCACGTATTTTTAATTTTACTTTCCTTCGACCACTCAAGCACTATTCCTATCTTTGCAGAGAGTAAAAGTATCAGATTTTATTTTTTATCCTTTTTTTTTGAATTCTGTTCCCCTCACAATATTAAATCCTCATTTCCTACTGGCCACTTGGTGTACAACAGCAAACAGAAAGAAAAGACAGCCCAGAATCATGTCTGTCATCCACTTGGAACTGGGAGATTTTTATAAGTGCACTAAGCACCTACAAATAATCAGAAGCACAGAGCAATACCTACTGTGCTGGACCCAGTGTGAGTGGAGTTCACACACATACACCCACGCACACACACATGCAGAGGTGAGCTACAATGCAGATGCATGCTTTGGTGGAATCCTGCTCCCTGTGAGTTCCATTAGATCTCATTGGTCCAATATCAGTCCAAGCATCAGCTGGATGGAACAGACTGGTCAAAGCTTTGACCAGGCAGTAAAAAAAGCACTTACATTTGTTCTGCACCCTCAGTTATTTAAACACACAAAGTGCACAAGCACATGACCATGGAAAAAATGAAAAGTCAAAAGACTATAAATTACCAGCATGGCTTAAAGGGAAATTGTGCTAGCAGTGATTCCCTGGGGAAAGTAGGAAATACGTTGTAAAGAGATAAAGTTCACTCAATGACAGGTGGGAGGCTGGCATAATGGTTAAAGTGCTGACCTTACAGACTCAAGGTGCGAGGTTTGATTTTCACATGGGACAATGGGTTAGGCTCAAAATGTCCCACAAGGGCAGTTAGCCTAGTACAAACCTATGAGTTGAAACTTCTTCCAGTTTTCACTTTACTTAGGGCATGAAAGCCCTCTCTAAGTTTTAATTTGAAAAGGTGCAGTACCTTGGCATTCCTCTGCATGGAGCTCCTACAGTGGGACTCATCTAGGGATAGGGTAGTTGGCACCTGCGACTCACTCCTCTCTCACTCAAACAGCAACTTATCTTACTTCTAGAAGCCTGGACTGCAAACTGAACCCATGTTATCAGAGAAAGTTGTCAGGACTCCCTCTCTCCACATCACAACAGCACCTTTCAATCAAATCCTACAAGAAATGCTTTCTGTTGATGTTGATGTCTGTCATTTACTCATCCATTTGTTGTCCTGATGCACGCAAAAATTATAATGCCTGATAATGTATCTGACTTTTCCTAATTTCCCAATCAAATATTTCTCATGTAATTTCTTATATAATGTTTGTATTTGTTATGTATCCAACAGCTGTTAGCCATCTCTCTATTATGTCTAGTCACTCACTGATGTACAGCCTCAGGAGGTTAATTAATGCTAGTAAGAGCAACGAATAGTCAAATGCAAGGACATCTGACTTCCTGCTAATGTATTGCAACTTTTTATTTAAACCATATAATCAATGAACACCTCAAGACAAATGACATAGTTTCATGCATAAACACATTTCATACAGGATTGTGTTATCTAATTATATTCTCACACCTGCCTCAAACAAATTAAGAAGCTGTTTCATATGCCGCATATCTAAGTCAGCGATCAGACAGGAAAAAAAATGCATTTAAATACTGAACACTTACTTATTAGTCAATTTTAACAAATCTCACATAAAAGAGAAAAGATCAGGTCCTTAGACTTCTTTCAAGTTTGTTATGATGATGAGAATATATATATCAAGCATATAATTTTCTGAGGAGGCTATGCTTTATAATATGGAATGTCATTTGTTAAGCATAAAATAACCATTAGCCACAGTTATATTCTACATTTTTTTTTTTGCTTTTCCATGCAGGATCTGAATAAAGCTCAACATTGTTACACATTGGAACTTTGGTTTAAATTCATTCAATACATAAACTTTAGATTGTGACCATTAATAAAATCATGCACAAAGGCTATGAATTGTGACCCACCTGTTGCCAACATGTTTATCATGACTTAACTAAGGGACCCTTTCCTCCTTGGTCATGGTATTTCTTAGAATCAAGCAGGCATTACTACCTGATAAATACTTGTCACTAAATGAAAAAAAAAATACCAAGTAATATTACCTGCTGATATCTGAATTTGTTTAGTAATGAAGGAAACAGATTGCATGGTAGACATAGCTAGTAAATTTGTTGCTGAATCAAAAACTTGCAGTATTAATGTGAAATAATAACAGTCTATGTTTTAATAAGTTAATCTAGGCAAACAATTCAAAAATGAGAGAGAATACACCACAAAGGGTGCTAAGGATTGTGAGCAGAAGAAGAGAGAAAGCAATATCTTTTCTTGCAGTGTTGCTCAGGAAAGGTTTAGTTTTGTAGAGGGAGCCTTTGACATTTTTTTAACTATGTGTTTTATGTAGTAGTCAAATTTCAGATTTTTTTTTATGCTTACACCTAGCAATTTGCAATATGTGACAAGTTCAATATTAGTATTATTTGTAGAGTTAATAGAGAAAGCTTTTTTTGAATATTTAGTTGTTTGGGATTTCTTGGGACTGAGAAATAACTGTGATTTTGTTAACCAGGTCACTATTAAAAAAGGTAGCCTTGTGTTAGTTTTTGTAGACTTTCAAGGCTGTTGACAGAGCAGATAAGAAGGGAGAACAGTTTATCCACATATTGTACTGTGGAGACAGTTTTGTTTGATTGTGCAGAGGTCAGTGATGAAAATGTTAGAGAGTGGGGCCAAAAATGGATCCTTGGGGGACACTAAATTATGGAAGAAATAAGGATAAATTATTTTGTCACCTAACTGCTTGTGATCTATTAAAGAGCTAGTTGTGGAACCAGGTCAGAAAATATAAGTCATGCTGTAATAGCAATATACCCTGCCTAAGTGTTGGTTTCAGTGGAATTTACTCTCATCTGACTTAATGTGGATTTTACTACTTCAGAGATTGTGCCTATTTTTTTACTGATACTGGTGGACTATAGAAAGTTGAGTAGACTTTTTATGATGGAAATGTTCTGAATTGGGCAGTTTTGTCATTGGTGTATGCCTTTTGTTTCATTGTTTACCGGAAAAATGTTCAAAACAATACATTTAAAATGCCCTCTGACAACTGTACTGTATTGTACAAGGAAGGTAATGTAATACAGTCAGGAAGGTGTATCAAAGAGCATGTGTATGTTATGTTCAAGGGGCCTATGATTGTGAAGACAGCCCAGAGTTAATATTTATCTGCCACTGGCAAAATGTATTTTCTTTGAATGTGAGTTTCAATGCTGCTTCAATGCATGTGAGTTTCAAGGGCAGAGAAGTTTTAATGTTAAGTCTATTTTCATTGTGAGACTGCATTGCTTTGTTTAACATATATGCATTAGAGTTTGTGCTGTAAAATGCAAAATAAAACTTTCAAATGGAAATCTAAATAATCGCAGAAGTAAAGCAGTATGCACATTAGTGTTTATGGTAAATGGGGCAAAATAACCAAGGAATGGGACATTGAAATGGCTGCAGGGAAGAAGCTCCATTTGACCATGATTTTGTGAGGGGGGGGGTAGCATTGGTTCACAGGTTCATACCAGGCTATCTGCCCTGGGGCAATTATAAGCCTAGCCCGATTCTGTATGGCTTACGCCACCCCTTGATTTGAGTATACTGTGCCCTTTTTAAGGTTTAGTTTACTGTGCCTCTGTCTTAATAGTGACACGGGAGTAATCCCTGGGACAAACCTACGATCCCCCATCCACCTATCGAGATTCTTCTTTAAGAGATTCAGTGAGGTGCTCTGCCTCACATGACCTGGAATTCTATGCCAGAGCGAAGGGAGCCTCTGGGTTATGAACCTGTCCCTCCAGCAAGTTCTATTTATTTCTGTGCTCAGGTTAAAGTCCCTCAAGCATGTGGCTCTAAGGGATTTAGATTTACTGAGGTGGAGCATGTCCATTAATTCTGGATTTGACATAGCTTTGTATGTCAGGCATAGATCGCCTCGAAGTAGGCGGTATGCAACTGAGTAGAGCTGGAGTTTTTTAACCGAGCAGCATATGGCATCTGTTTGAGACCCTTGATCCTCTTGGTGAGATACTTTTGGGGTCTTTCTAATTGCTGCAGGTGTTGGGTAAAGTACATCCCAAAAGGGGGAATTGTATTCTATGATGGGCCTGATGAGGAATGAATAAAGGGGCACGATTACCTCTCTTGATCTAGATGTGAAACCCTTCATGATGAGGTGGGCTATGTAGAAGGCCTTTCTAACCACTTTGGCAATGTGGTTTTCAAAGAAGAGATTGCTATCAACTTGGGTCCCCAGGTCCCTAATAACTTTCTCTGTACTTAATGGGTTTCTGCCTATGTGGTAATTTGTGGGCACATTGTTTTTGCCAAAGGGTATGACTATACATTTTTGGCATTTAGCTTTAAACCATGGCGCTGGCACCAGTTATCTGTCTCTGTGAGACCCTTTTGAAGGATGTTTGTGTCAGCTGGAGAGTTGATTATGGCACCCAGTTTGCAGTCGTCTGCGAACTTGGTGAGCCATAGTCCTCCCCCGTTTGCCTGTACCTTAGAAAAGTATATACCGAACAAGAGTGATCCCAGGACAGAACCCTGTGGGACGCCACTTGTGACCGGTTTTGAGTGTGACATGGCTCCAGCAACTCTCACTCTGTGGGTTCTGTCTTTGAGCCAGTTTGCGACCCATCTTGTGACATAGGGGTTTATATTTAAGCTGGATAGTTTATCTATGATGCCCGAGTGGGGTATTGTATCAAATGCCTTTGCAAGGTCCAGATAGGCTGTGTGGACTACCTGTTGTCTTTGTTTTAGGCATTTGTTTTTGATGTTATAGTTTCTCAGGTTTTAGCTGTTCAAGGTATAATAGTGAAACCACTTTAATGCCCCCTGCCACTGGAGATAGAGTTGAACTACTTTTTAAAAAATCGCACCACAAGGTGAAGACTCTGATGGGTGTCAGCATTTTCTGACTGCAACTGCAAGATCATTTCAAACCTCTAACCAAATACATCTGATAATATTAAAACTTGTTTCCAGGCCTTTAGACCAGTATCTTTGCACTTGACCCTTAACAGTTAATTATTCCACTTCATGAATGCTATAAACAGCAACACAATACTCTGGATCCTGTCTGGCCTTTTAAAGGAGCACACAGGGTGAGGCAATAAGAATTGTGGAATGAAACAGAACATTTGCTTGTTCAAGGTATTCCAATATCTTTTGTTTTCTTGATTATTGATTGAAAAGGGACATTTTTCAGTTCAAGGTATCATGGAGTGCTTTTTTGTCTTGATTGTTTTCATTTCTGAAAGACTACTGGGGCAAAATCATTACTTTTGTGAAGGACATAGTATATTACACTGACAGCAGACACACTGAAGTCTGTACATTTTAGTATCGAAAACTAAATGGGCAGCCCATTTATATTGTTTATGTGCTGACAAAGACTCCAAAAAGTCCTAAACAGGATGATCTATCATAGGTTCATAGGTAGGTACTAGGCTATTGGCCCTAGGGCCTATATAACCCTAGCCAAAAAGGTACCCTGGCTTTCGCCACCCAAGAAAATTATTTTCCTGTGCCCCTGTTGAGCAGAGTCACAGAAGTGATCCCTGGGGTGAATTTCCTATCTCCCATCCAATCATCAAGATTTTTCTTGAAGAGTGCTAATGAGGAGCTTTTTTGATATAGATAGGTAGTTTGTTCCAAAGTATGGGAAGTCTCTGGGACAGGAATCTATCCCTCCAGCATGTTTATTGTTGTGACAAGGTTTAGTTCCCTAGAGTGTTTAGCTCTGAGGGATTGGGATTTCTTTAAGTGGAGCATGTCCAACAGCTCTGGGTTTGACATAGCTTTGTATGTAAGCAGAGATTGCCTCTGAGTAGGTGTTATGCGACAGAGTAAGGCTGGAGTATTTTGAGACGGTCTGCGTAGGGCATCTGTTTGAGGCTGGTAATCCTCTTTGTGAGGTATTTCTGCGGCCTTTCCAGATGTTGTAGATGTTTTGTGAGGTACATACCAAAAGGGGCACTGTATTCTATAATGGGTCTAATGAGTGACAAGTAGAGGGGAACAATGACCTCTTTTTTTCTCTGGATGAGAAACCTTTTGTGATGAGGTGTGTCACATAGAAGGATTTCCTGTCTACTGTAGTGATGTGATTATCAAAGGAGATACTACTGTCCACCTGTGTCTTAAGGTCTGTTATCACACTTTCGGTGTTAAGTAGACTACCGCCTATGTGGTAGTTCATGGGTACAGATTTTTTTACCAAAAGGGATGACAATGCACTTTTTGGCATTGAGCTTGAGGCCATGGCTTTGACACCAGACATCTGTCTCAGTGAGGCCCTTTTGTAGGATGTCCACATTGTTAGGAGTTTCGATTATGGCTCCTAGTTTGCAGTCATCTGTGAACTTTGTTAGCCAAAGACCTTCTGTGTTAGCCTGTACTTCAGAGAAGTAGATACCAAACAGGAGAGGCCCAGGACTGAACCCTGTGGTAATCCACTTGTCACTGGTCTGAAGTCGGATTTGAAGTCTGCTACTTTCACAGTGTGGGTTCTGTCAGTGAGCCAGTTGGCAACCCATCTTGTGACACAGGGATTTATACCTAGTTTAGTGAGTTTATCTATAATTCCTGAGTGGGGGATGGTATTGAAAGCCTTGGTGAGATCTAGATAGGCTGTGTGGACCACCTTACCCTCATCTACAGCTTTGGTAACTGCTTCAAAGAAGTCTATCAGGTTTAGGAGACATGACCTACCTTTTACAAACGCAAACTCAGTGGTGTCCAGAGTCTGGAGATTACCAATGTCATTGCTTATAAGTTCCGTGATGATACATTCCATAGCCTTGCAGACCATGCTCATCAGGCTAATGGGGCGGTAGTTCCTGGGGTCCATGGTGGCTCCCCCTTTGTGGAGTGAGATAACCGTCACTGTGTGCCATTCAGTGGGCACAAAGCCTGAGGTAAGGCTATGATTGAACATGGTACTTAGGTGGGGTGTCAGTTCGTTCTGTAGTTCATGTAGAATGCAGCCTGGGATGTTGTCAGGTCCCATGGATGCTGTGTTCTTGGCTTTGGAGAGTGTGGTTTTTACCTGTGCAGCCATGATTACAGGAACTTTGCATTCTTCTGGTATAGAGATGGGCCCTTTAGGGGGTGAGAGGGGGGTAAAGTTAGCACTGAACCTATCTTCCAGGATATTGTCAATATCAGTTGGTTCTGTACATATAGTGCCATTGTGCTGTAACTCAGAGCAGATCTGAGTGTTGCCATTGAGATTCTTGACATAGCTATAGAATGCTTTGTGGCTGTCTTTAGAATCAGTGGTGATTTTGTTTTGGTAATGAGCTTTGGAGGATTTGATGAGGGATCTCAGCTTTTTCCTGAGGCTGACCAGGGAGTTTACTCTTTTGCAACAGTTTCTTTCTTCTGTTGTAGAGTTTGTTTATGGCAGGGCACCACCATATTGGCTTCCTTTTTTGGAGGATAGCATCTTGGTTCTGTTAGGAATTGCATGATCCATGCACTCGTGTCAGTGCTTACAAAGTGCATTTGTGTAGGATTCAGCAGTCGTACCTCTATTGTCTGTCTGCATGGGTGCCGTGAAGTTTGCCACTTCTGTCTTAAGAAGAGAGAAGTTGGCTTTGGAGAAATTTTTATGGTGGTTTACCTAATAGGGGTGGGGTGGGATGTGGATGTCTAGGGTGATTAGCTTGTGGTCGGATCTGACCAATGATGAACTGACCTCTGGTGTGGAACACCAGTTGCCCATGTTGGTAATGACCAGGTCTAGGATATTGCTGCCCCTAGTGGGGGTGTGGATAATTTGATCCAAGGCGTTGGAATTTATGAATTCCAGAAAACGTTGAGCAAAATAAGTTGGTACATGAGTAGTTTTCCCAGTTAATGGTGGGGTAGTTGAAATCACCCATTATTAGGGTGTTATGTTGTGCCCTAATATTTTCCAGTGTATCAAGAAATGAGGAGTGGGAATGCTGGGGCATGGTGGGGGATCTGTAGCAAGCTACAATTTGGATTACGGTCTTGCCCAAAGTTAGCTGCACTTGGATAATCTCGGATGCATTATGCTGAGCAACTTGCCTGGAGGTGTGGATATCCTTAATGAATATGGACACACCTCCACCTTTAGTGTTTCAGTCCAGGTTAGGTGGACAAAGGTTGTGATATGAATTATAGCCTGGTAATGCAGGGGTGCTCTCTGGAGCCTTGTATATGTTTTAACAATTGAAACTAGAACAGAGTTGTGTCCTAGTTGCCTGTTGCACATTTGTGTTGCATGTTCTGAGAGAACGATACTGTCCATTTTACTTTTTTTTATGGGGCTGTTATCACCCATTAGTGGCATCTGCATCCATGTTAACTATTGTCTGCCTGGAGGTGGCCTTACCGAAGGTATAACTGCTGTCTGAATTCATTTTGGCCTGTCAGACGTCACCCATTATTTCTGTAGTAGTATGTAGTACTTCTGCTCTGCTCCTGTGTCCACCCCTTGTTAGAGAGCTGTACCACAACAACTATTAACAATTAGTTCCAGCTGGAGTGTTATGATGTACACCTGAACTTTTTGCGGTCTGCTGAAATACAAGCCTGCACCAGATTGAGTTGTGCTACTGTTTTCTATCTGTGCATATTTCAAATGTTTACATGTAGTTATTAGTATTTTTATTTAAAGTATGTATGCACCCTAAGTTTAAAAGTTTTCAGACACTGTGGGATTGGGAGTGTCTGTAACTTCAATTGTGCTACGTATAAATAATTTGGTTTGAAATTTGGAACACTTTTTATTGGACTTTGTCCTGATGTGACAAATTTTAGATTTTATTTTCTTAGAATACCACGCTGTACTCAAGTTTAGAGATGGGTTAGTATTTGTAATAGTAAACTTTCAAAATATGAAATGTGGTGACATTAGATCGGTTTATTTTATTAAACATAGGGTTTTGTTTATTTAGTAGTTGTTGCCTGACCCTGTTGAAGGTGAAGCTCCAGTAGGTGCATTGTAAAACCCATCTTGGCCAAATAAAGGTATTGATTTCTTCACCTCTGTGTTCCAGCTTCTGCCCATATGCAGATGGTTAAATAGGAAATGGCAAATAGAATATTTTGCAGTACTTATCAGGAGAATTATGTTGTGCTGTTTGCATTGTTGTCACATCTTCAAGGAGTGCTGATTTTTGCTGGTGATCTACCTTAATTAATAAGGAAGTCCCAAACAAATATTTTTTTGGAGAGTAGCTAGCATTACAAATCACAGGACGTCAGACCAAAGAGGGGGAGTTGTTGTTGTTATTAACTGTTTTTAATTACTTCTTACTTTGAGGCAGAAATCTGTTTTCTTAGTAGATTAATAGATATTTTAATGAAGTGTTGTATTGGTCGCATTCAGGATGGATTAACATTGTCTTCTGCAAGTAGTTTTGATTTAAGCATATTGCAAAGTAACTCCCAAAGAGACAGTGTTCTTGTCACTACAGGATGTTTACTAAGGTGAGAGTATGCAAAGAACTACATATATAACGTTAGCATGGAGAACATAACATTTACTACAGGTTTAAAAAGACATGGCCTACTAATTTACAAATATGCAGAGAGACATGTACAGTATGTTTAACTGTTATGTTCTGGTGTGTATGCATTTTTATTATATGCTGGAGTCTTTATTGCTGCTTATCGAGAAAAGCTTTTTTCCAGACTCTAAAGGTTAGAAAGAGGTGTTTTATACCCTTCAAGGATTATGACAAGTTCTGAGCAGTTTACAAATCATAAAGCATTATCTTCTTCCCCTGTCATATTGTATTTTTATTTAATTGTTTTATCAGTTAACATTAAGTAATGTGCATTCAGTTACAGAATAGTATAGTAAATTCACAGAGAGCCATTGTTTGGTTTCTGTTACATGATGTACTTTTCTTTTTTTTGAATCCACATAAAGGTCAGATTTGTTTTTTTATTTTACATTTGTTTATCGAGGAGGTCTGACTGGACAAAGCTGTCCATTTTCAGCAGAGGCCCAGGGAGAAAAGCTCCAGAACAATTGCTAACATACTATACATAAGATATTTACGTGAGCATTGTGGTTTACACAGTTATAAAATATAGCAGATATATGATTGCATAAGATATTTACATAAGCATAATGGTTTAGACATACAATTAAAAGTATAGTAGGTAGTAACATATGGTTGTTCATACAGTATGTTTAGTAGAGATAATGTTGAAGATGTACTAAATATAAGACAAGAAAGGAAAAACTAAAAAAAACACTAGCCAGATTGTCAAAGCAGGAGAATATAAACAAGTTCATGTGAGGTTCATTGAAATTTTAAGGGAAACTGTGAAGACTGTGCATAAAACATATATTCCTATCCATAATTCATACCTCAGTCTCAACCTCTTAGAGCAAAAAATCTGGACAAAGCCTAAAATGATGGGGGAACAACTAGGGACAGATTTTAAATATTGTTCTTACAAACTTAGAAAGTTGATAGAATAATAGGTTTTGCATTACCATGAAATTTCTGAAGGATGTGGACTCTTCAACTCAAATGTTTATCATTATTTAATGACTTCAGTCCTCAGCTATTTGCCAGAAAAGTACAGATTTTAGGAAGAACACAAAAAATTTGAGGCAAAAATCTGGACATTCTGCGAAAATCTGTTCAGTTGAGAGGTACAATGGTGCTTACTGCAGTATTAAGTTTTCTTTGCATAAACATGTACACAAGCAAAAATCAACTAGTTTTATGTATTTATTTTTTGTTGTTGTCCAGGTTAGCATGATGCATGTGTTAATCACTGGTGTAGCTGAAACACATCAGAAAATGTTTTTTTTTTTTTTATCCCATACCTGACACTTTTTTGTTTGTTTTTGTTCAGTAACATCATTGATAGAAGATCTGCAAGATATTGACTACAAAGTTAGTAGTAGCCCATTGGATTCTTTAGGTTGTCTTATAACTTCAAAGTCAATGCATCAGACAAGAAGCGATCATTCAGATATAGTAGCAATATGATATAGTTCATTACTGATGGCAATTCGTTATCAGAATTCTTCACATTGTAGGTTTTGCATCATTTTAAGATGCAGATAAAATAAGTTGAACTGAGCAGTGTTAATGGTGGAAAAGCGAGATGTCAGTGAAGAAACTAATGAGTCAAGATAGGGAATATAAATACTTGTTCTGTAATAACTGTCAAAATCCATGCCTACTATGTTTGCTCGGTGTGTCGACTGCAAATCCTTGGCAACACTAACTCAATAGTAAATTTAACTGCTATTGATCTTGCCTTACTGAGAATGTCATTCCGAAAGTGTTCTTCAGCATGGTTGCGGTGCTCCTTGAATATTTCACTGAGTCTGTTGATGTGTTGTTGAGCCTCTACTATATCAAGTTGAACAGACCGAAACATCTGAGCAACAGGCTCAAGAACTGATGAGTAATTTGCAATGATGAAGAGAAAAATAAGAAACGTGCACGAAGAGCAAGCGCTGAGTAACATATGTGCATTTTGTCTGGTTTCACCAGCAGTGCTCTTCTGAAGAAAGTCAAATATTTTCTCAAAGTTCTGACTAAACACATGAATGGATTTATATTTCTCGGTCCATCATGTCTCACACAGAAGAGGTATATTTGGTACCAATGCTCATCGTTTTGGACTGTCATGGACAAAAGTAATAATCTTGATAACACCAACAGCACTACATATTTCAGGAACATCATTCAGATCATTGACTACAAGGTTTAGTCTGTGAGACGCACAGTGGATAAAGGCTGTTTTTGGATACTTTTCACAAATCTTTGCCTGACCACCATTCTGGATGCTTGCCATTATGGAGCAGTCATCATAGCCTGTCTGAGTAAATTTTCCAGGTCTAGATCACACTTTATGCATTCACTGACAATGACATTTGATACAGACTGTGCATCTCTCACAACAACGGGAACAAAAACCACAAACTCTTCTCGAATACAATCATCATCAACAAACCAAATGCCCAATGACAACTGCTCAATGTCTAAGATATCTGCAGTTTCATCTGCCAATACACTAAATCCAACTGCCCTGTTTGCTGCACAAACAATCTTCTTTTAAAGTACGTGTTCGTATTCTACCAACAGCTCATTTTGCACCCTATGGGATGTGTACCAAGCATTTCCTGCAGCTGTTTCACTGTGCTGTTCCAGTATTGTCCCACCAGCTTCAATACGAAAATCTAACAAGTAACACAAATTTCCACCAGATCTTTCTTTTCCACAGAGAGGAATGTCATAGGTTGCACAGTAAATACTGGTAGATACAATTGGTTCCAATTTATTTTGGTTCTTTGCAATTTGTTTTGCTACTGCTGCATCTAGCTGCGGAATAACAGCTGTTTCTGGCTTCTGTCATGTTCGTGTATAAGAAAAATTGGAAGCATCTTCAGTAGAACCTTTGTGCCATGATGATTGCATGTGATTTCTTGCAAGACTCGTTGACGGCATTATGTTTTGTGCACACACTAGTGATGAAGCTGGCTTGCAACCCATGGTGAAGTAACTGAGGAAATAATACACAAGTTAAGCAGAGTGGGCCTTTCAAGAGAGGAGAAAATGCAAGCCACGGTGAGTACTGAGGCAACCAACTATATCTGAATATAGTTGTTAATAAATAATGACATGCATTTCAGTTTCAGACTTCATATTATTCAGAAAATTCAATTCTAACATAAATCCTTTTATTCTAGCAACTGTCTAATGTGTCCCTAGTTTTGGGCCTTTATCCCCAACATTATAACAGTCTTTGTCCAGATTTCTTGTGTTAACAGATTGAGAGGTATGATGTGTATGTGTGTCTGTATGTATGTATGTATAAGGAGGAGAAAGCATACCCCACAGCTGTCCAGGTTTTTGGAGAATGTCCAGATTTTGCCCCATATTCCTCCTAAAAAGCATTGAAGTTGCTAAATAATGACAGACATTTGAGTTTTAGATGTCATATCCTTTAGAAAATGCATACCAACATAAATCCTGTTATTCTAGCAATGTTCTAAGTTCATGAGAGCAATATTTATAATCTGCTCCTATTTACTTTAGGCTTTGTCCAGATTTCTTGCACTTAGAGGTTGAGGTGTGTGTTAAAGAGAGTGAAATGTCCTAGAGTTAGCAGGTGGAATTTATTTTCAAGTGCATTTTCAAGGAATTGTGAGCTTCAGGGGAAGAGAGTTTTACTGCTGTTCATGCTAAGCCTACTTAAAATGTGCAACTGTTTTGTTTAGCAAATAGTATCACTATTGTGGTATGGCATTTTTAAAGTAGCACAGCAGGTAGCATACTTGCATCTTGATACAGAGGGCTGTAGGTTCTACTCCCACAACATGTAGATTTGTATTTTAAGGGGGTGTATGTCCTCCTTTGGATGAGATGCCTAATAACTATTAACTTGTTTTTCAGCTTGCCACCCATTCCCTATTGCAATATACCAGCTTACCATTTTTTTAATATAACGTAAGCAATTTATTTTTCAAGGGCAGCAGGCAGTGAATTTGTAGATGAAACACTGAAATATAAAGTTGCTTTCTAGCAACAACCTCTTCACTGGTTTCAGATCTCTTTAATGTGGAATTATTCAGATGAGTTACTTCTGCAAAGATTCTGCATATTGATTGATATTGGTGGATTGTATGACAGAAGTTTGAGTAGAGTGGCCCTTTATGGTTGAAATGTTCTGAATTGGGCAGGTTGTCATTATTGGTTCATATGATTTGTTTCATTGCTTAAAGGAAAAATGTTCAGAACTATAAATTTAAAACACACTCTAACAAGTGGTGCTGTATTATACAAGGGATACAATTCAATTATTATATAGTATAATTAATACGGTCAGGAAGGTGAATCAAATAACTTTTGCATGGTTATAGAAATGTGTGCAAAGAGTCTATGATTTGAAAACAGCCCAAAGGTAAACTTACCCTGCCACTGGCCAGATGCATTTTCTTTGAATGCGGGTTTCAATGTTGTTTTGGTGAGTGTGGGTTTGAAAGGTAGAGAAGTTTTAATGCTAAGTCTCTCTTCATTGTAAGACTATTGCTTTGTTTAGGTTTAGTAAATGTCTATCAGTGTTTGTGCTATAAAATTTGAAATAAAAGTTGTAAATGAAATCCAAATATCTATAATCATTGTAGAAGTAAAGCATAAAACAGTATGCACACTGAGAGATTTGAACAGTGTCTATGACAAAGGAGGAAAAATAGCCAAGTATTGGGACACTGGAATGGCTGCGTGGGCAGGGGTGGGGGTGGGGCTGAGTGGGCAGAGCAGCAGAGGGGGTGGGGCGGTGTGGGTGGGGCTTGGGTTTGCACCCCCCTGCAAAAAATCCTGCGGGCTCCCTTGCTGGTTAGCTAACTATACTCCAGACATAGTCACCCTAACTAAAACCTGGCTGAAGCCATATAATCAAGATAGTGAAATTATCCCACCTGGCTATAACATCCTTAGACTTGACAGACAAAAGAAAAGAGGAGGAGGTGTAGCCATACCCTACCCTGACCACCTATAAATAACCAGTCTAAACCTCCCTCTACCCACTTTCTCTACAGCTGAACTCCTACTTACCAATGTTACACTTAACAACTTTACCACCATAACTGTTGTAGCAATTTATATCTCCCTTGGAGACAATCTCAGTATACTCGAGAACATCCTATCCCACCTCTCACAAACAATCCACAGTGAAACCATAATTCTAGGGGATGTAAACATAGACTGGCTTACAATTAAAACTCCCCATACTACCTCTTGTATCATCTTACATGGATCTGAGCAGCCAATCACTACCCCTACCTATATTAGCAAGTCACACCTGCCACAGTCTCTTCTGGACTGGATTTTGGTGTCTCACCCCCAAAATTACCACAACCCTCACACTCTATCAAATGCCCTTAATGACCACTGCTCTGTCACAGTAACTAGACACACTCCCCATTTCACCAGACCTTTCAGGTTTATCACTTCCCACAAAATCTCATCTTTTAGTCCTGACTCTTTCACTGACCAACTCTCTAGAATTAACTGGTCCCATCTCACTACTCTCCCCTTAGATGAGGCTGTCCACTCTTTCAACTCCACCTTTCTAAACATCCTCAACTCCCTTGCTCCTCTCCGTACAATCAGAATCAAAGTTAATACCGATCCTTGGCTGACCAAATCCACTCGAGCCCTGATGAAAAATATGTGACAGGATATGGAAATTATGGACTAAAACTAAGACCCCTTCTCTCCTACAGACCTATAAAGAAATTAGGAATCAAATAAAGAAAATTATCACAAAGACAAGATCAACTTCTATGCAAACCCTCCCACTACCCTAAAATCTGACCCTAACAAATTCTGGAACACAGTCAATCATATACTGCATCCAGGAAACCCTTCCCCTCCTAACCCATGCCCAAATAAAACCCCTGAAGAAACTGCCACTGCATTTAACTATCATTTTATTGACTCAGTAACTACCATAATAAATGCTCTTCCCACTAGAAAAAATACTAATAACCCCACATTCTCAACTTCTCCTCCTTATCCTTCTAACTCTTTTTCCCTTACATCAGTCTCAACAAACTATATTAAATCTCTACTCTCTAAACTCAAACCCTGCTCCCCCCAGCTGACAATCTACCTTCTTACTTCCTACAGATTGCTGCTGAACCCCTAGCCTATCCAGTATCCATCCCGATCAACCAATCTATCTCTGAATCATATGTTCCATCAATATGGAAAATGTTCTGTACATTACCTATACATAAAGGAGGTAATTCTTCTGATATATCAAGATTCTTGAGAAATGCATTCACAAGCAGATAATGCAGTACCTTCTCCAACAGAACCTTCTAACACACACACACAACATGGATTTTGTCCTAAACACAGTACTCCAACTGCACTAATATCCTTCATCAATACTGTATCACTGGCCTGTGACAACAATAAACTAGTTTCATGTATGTTCCTCAACCTCTCCAAAGCCTTTGACACTGTCTCCCATCCCCTCCTCCTAGACAGACTCTCTCATTTAAGATTCTCTCCTCCCACCATATCCTGGTTTTCTAGCTATCTCTCTAACCATCAGCAAGCTATTAAATGGCACTCTGCTCTATCCCCCCCACCAAGCGTCCCAATGGGTGTCCCCCAAGGATCCATACCTGGGCCACTGCTCTTCAATATTTTCACCAACCTACTTTACACCTCTTGTCCCAACTCTACACTTGTATAATATGCCAATGATTCAATGGTCATCACCATTGCTGACAATCCATCTGACCTCCACTCTACTACCCAAGCATCATTCAACACCATAGAGATATCGCTGTGTGATTATAAATTAATTCTCAACCCTAAGAAAACTAAGCTCCTACTCTTCCTCCCAAAAAACCTCATCATTCTCAAAACTACATTTTCCATCCTATCACGCAATAGCACTATCACTACTGCTGAACCTAGCACTAAACTGCTGGGAGTCATAATAGACGATCAGCTTAAATTTGATCTCCAAGTCATTACCTCTATCAAAAAGACTCACCAGAAACTTGGACTCCTTTACCGTAACAAAAGACATTTAACCAATACAGCCAGAATAACTCTCTCCCATGCATTTCTTTTTCCCATCCTTCTCTATAGCTGTCAATTATTCACAAATCTTAATACCACACTCATAACTAAATTTGAAACTACCTATAATAAGGTTGCAAGATTTGCTGCAAACCAAACCTACAAGTCACACCATTGCCTATCTCTTAAACAATTGGACTGACTTAAATTCCCTCATTTGCTGCTACTACATCAACTGCAAATTATCCACTCCATCCTCTGTCTACCATCTTTCTGCCCTAGCCTTCTATCTATTATATCTAAATATTCCCCAACCAGGACACTACGTAGCTTAGACCAGGACTTCCTACAGATCTATAAACCCAAAACCAAAACAGGGTGTTTACTCTATAACTATAACCCTGCTGCAACTTGGAGCCAACTACCCCTAGAAATTAGGTCCTTTGACCAAACCAAGCATTTCAAACTAGCCACTTGGAGATACCTAACAAATAGATGGTCCTGCCACTGTAGTCATCCTCCCCGAAATGACCCTACCTTAGCTTCTGTTCCTCCTCCCTCCAGTCTCTTCCACTGTCTAGCTTAATAAACATCTACCCCTCTATCTCTATGTTTAACCACTTCATCCCCTTACTATTCCTTTTGTACCTATACTGTATATAACCACTTAGGAATTATGAACACTGTATTAGTTTCATGACATTGTACCTAAGTTTTTGCAGTATGATTTCTGACATTGTACCCAACTGTCTTCTGTATGATTTATTGTAAATGTTATCTCTTTAACTATTTGTTTAGCTGCAAATGAAAATGTCAATTGACTGTAAGTAAAATATAAATACTCACTGAGGAGCTTTTCTCCTCGGGTCTCCACTGAAAACGAGCTAAATGCTCAACTGGATTAACCCAGTTAACAAATGTAAAATAAATAAAAAAAAAATAAAATGATGTAACAAAGTCAGTGTGCGCTCAATACTGATGGAAAATGTGGCCCTGACTTTTATGATGCAACAAAGCTTGTCCTGTGTGTTGCATACTGATCATAACCGAGGCCCTATCACTACTGTATTATAATGTAAAGAAATCTGACTGCTTCATGCTTTTGGTAACTGAGGCTCTGACACTTCTCTAATCTGATGTAACATGCATTCTATACTAATTATAATGAGACTCTGATATAACTAGCCAATGTGTGTTCCACGCTGCTGATAACTGTGGCTCTGGCATTCATTTATTGTGATGTAGCAGAGCCTGTAGTGTTCCATGCAGATGGTAAATGTGGCTCTGATTCTATTGTATTATAATGTAACAAATTCTGTAATGTTTCATGCTTTTGGTAACTAAGGCAATAAAACTTCTCTGTTCTGATGTAACATAGCCTGTGCATTCTGTACTGATTGTAAATGATGCTCTGACACTACTGTATTATGATACAGCTAAGCCTGTAGTGTTTCATGGTGATGCAATGCAGGCTGTGACACTATGTTATGATATCACAAAGCCTGTGTGTTCCTTTTGAAATGTCAGCCCTTTAAATGCCAAATGCCAATACATGGGAAAAAAGATAGAAAGCACAGGAAACAAGCAAATCTCAAAATTTGCTCTTCTCCTCTGAACTGTCATACCTCAGGCAGAATTTTTATATAATACACTTGGTAACTGAGACTCTTACATTACCGTCATATGATGTAATAGTCTAGGTGTTCTTTGCTGATGGCAACTGAGGCCCTGACACTACTGTATTATTTGTAAAAAAAGACAGTGTTTTCCATGTTAATGTTAACTGAGAATCTATCACAAATGTATTATGATGCAGCAATCTCTGTGTCTTCCATGGGCATCTGACGCTATTATATTACAATGTTTTAAAGCCTGGTTTAATTTCTCCAAGTATTTTGTTTTTCTAATACCATGACAGGAATGGACCTCATTCTTAAGTTAGGGTACATTAGAGCTCTCTGACCTTTATTCTCATTTGTTCATGTTTTATTGCCAGTCCTTCATCTACTCCCAAATAATTATATACTCCCTCCTGCTCAAGTTCCCTTATATTAACATTCCTGTTCTAGGTTTATGTTTTCTTGGTCCTGCAGCTTTCCTTTTTTTAAATGTTGCTTCTGCACATATATCAAGACCAAATGTCATTCCTATATCACCTGGAAAAGTTTTAAATCTTTTGTAACTGTGCTTTGAACTCTTCAACTGATGAACCATACAGTTTTAAGTCATTCACAAAAAGTAGATGAGAATTCTTTAAGCAAGGTTGTTTTCTGAGAGCAAACTTGTAACCACAACCTAATCTGTTAAGTAAACAGGTTAATGGTTTCAGGGCAAGACAAATTAATAGTGGTGACAAAGAGTAACACTGGAATATCCCCCTTTGACTTTTTATCCCTGGGACAATAGCTGCACTTAGTAATGACTTAACTGCAAAGTGGTTTGCCACTTCATGGTCACTGTAATGCAATCAATAAATGTAGGGTATGTCTTGTACATCTTTAAGCACTCCTTTATCTATGAATGTGAGATGCTGTCAAATCTGTTTTTGTAATCTATCTGAGACATACTTAGATTCTACCCTTTTTTACATTTCTCCATTATGGTCTTTGTTTAGCAACAAATGATCCTTTTGCAGAATTTCTTTTGTTACCCGTTTGTTCTGTTGATTTAATTTTCTTCTAAATGGCTATAAACTCTGCCTGCATCAATGCCAGCATATAGTTTTGTCATCATTGGAAGGCAAGTTATTGGTCTATAATTTATTGGATTGCTTAAAGGTTCACTCTTAAGGAGGGGTATTGTTTTTCCTGTTGTTAACCAGGTTGGTGTCTGTTCAGGATGTGCATACAAGTAATTCTTACTCAAGATAAAATCATTAAGGCAGATTCAATAAACCCTGCATGATCCACTAAGATTGTGTGCTCATTGTGGCAGGACTCGCACATGGTAGTGCACTGTTTTGTATTTAGTAAGCAGCTCTACACATTGTGCAGAGCCATGTAAACATGGTAAACACCATGGCATGCTAATTACAGCGTAAGCAGCTGAATTGTATGCTAATCAACCAATCCAAGATGGAGGAGCTATTCAACATGATATAAAAAAAAACATGTAGACTCAGTGCTGGTTGTCCCTGCCAATTCCAAAACCTATTGGAATACAGCCATGGAAAGAAGTCTACACAGAAAGAATGTTAGGAGCTACTGTTGCTTTAATTCATGTGTATGTGCAACAGGCTGAAGTCTAACCTACTGCTAATAGATCAAGGCCAAGAAAGACAAGAATTTTTGGACCCCGTTTAACTTATCACAATCTACATGATGTGGAAATTGTAGAGAGCTACAGGGTGGATAGAGACACACTACAGGAACATCTGCAACATCTGTCATCCTTATCTCACAGCCAGAGCAAACCAGGGAAACCCATACCAGTGGAGACAAAGGTATGTATAGCACTTAATATATTAGCTACAGGAACCTTTCACAGACCAACAGGGGACATGCTGGGGGTGTCACAGGCATCAACATCCAGGATCCTCCATCAATTCCTGAATTATATGCTCCAACATGCCAGTGATCACATATATTTTCCCTGTACTCCTGAGGACAAGGCTACAAATATGCAGTAGTTCTACCTTGTAGCACACTACCCTGCAGTACTGGCTTCCATAGATTGGACACATATAGAAATCAAGGCACCACCCAGGGAACAGTGAAGGATCAACATAAATAGGAAGGGCTTCCACTCCATTAACTGCCAAGTCATGTTAAATGCTAAGGGAGTCATCTAGAATGTATGTGCTGGCAACCTGGGTAGTTACCACGACTTACATATTTGGCATGCCTCCCACCTGTATTAGATGGTCACTAGGGGTGATATCCCGCAGGGTCATTTACTGGGAAATGAAGGTTATGCACTGGAACCATGGCTGATGATGCCCATCAGAAATGCACACATATTCACTGAAGAACACCATAATGATGTACACGTTCAAACCAGAAATATCCTAGAGCATGTGTTTGGGCTGCTGAAGTCACAATTCCAATGTCTAGATACATCTGGGGGAGCACTACAATACAGTCCACGTACATGTACTGAAATCTTCACTGTCTGTCCATGCTTTACAACATCATCCTGAAAAAGCAGCTTCAGCAGGATCAACAAGGGGAAGGGGCACACATCCTACCACCAATGGCAAGGTCACCACAGCCACTGCAGGTGAGGAGTCAGAGAGGGAACCAGCAGCTGCTGTGGGTGTAAGCAGATGTAGGTATGCTCAATATGCCCTCACATTGGCTAGGAGGCAATGCATAGCACACTCACTCCCCACCTAAAGGGGCTAAAACCTTCATACTATGCATGTACATATAGTAGCATTGATGCCAGGCAATGCTCATAACTTTACCTACACATGTAATGGTTGTGTACTCCTAGCATCAGACAGAGGCAGCCCTGAACTAAAACTGTCGCAACTGCTAGATTTACAAGGTAAGTGCTGAATCTGGAGTGTTAAGACATAATTGTGTAATAATAATGAATGGCATGTCCTTGCATGTTGTAACTTAGTAATGTAAATAAGTCAAAGGTGGGTGATTTGTACAGCAGTGACATCAACATATGACAATAGAGACTTATGTGAACACCTGTCCTCTATCAAGTGCTAGGTATCTGGGATCAAAGATTCACACATTCATACCTCTCCAAAGTACTGATGGTCACCGAATGTCTTCAGTTTGGTCTCATACATTTGTACTGGAAAATCATTAAACAGAGAAGTTAGAAACTAATGAGACACATTTCAGTTTCAGACTTCATAACCCTCAGATGATTCTTAGAATCAAAACAGTTTTTGCATCAGTATTTTATCAACTGTCTAACTTTGTAAGACCAAAATATGTAAAAAGTACAATTAACAAAACAACATCGCAAGCACAGATATACTAAGCACTAAGTCAGCTATGCACCCTAAGCATCAATGAATACAAAAGACAGAAAACAAAGATATGGCACAGTTATCAACACTTGGACAGAGTGTTGTGGAGGGGGGGCAGGAAGCCTATGTTGACACAAAAGGTAAGTAAGTCCATGTAAGTAAGAAAGACAAACAGGAAGACATTTGAATAAAGAAACAAATGGCCACTGAGACAAAATTATCTATAAGCCTCATGGCTGAGCCATGTAACTGTTGTGTGTGTGTCTGTATGGCCACTCCAGGTGAAATTGGTGTGTAAGTCTCTGCAAGAACACAGCCAAGCTCTGTTCTAGCTCTGTGTTTTAGTATGTCAGACAGGTGTGATCCATGCATGGTAGAGGTTGAAGTTGATTGTTGTTGTACCTGACCATGAGAACTGGCTCAGCCAGGAGTTGCACTGAAATGTCCATGCCCACAGTCAGATACACTGTTGCTACCTGAATGTGACTGATGTGTGCTAGACAAGCTCTCCTCATGAGGATGGCGAGGACCACAGCCCCATGGTCTGCCACATCTGGATGTGGACACCTCAACCATTGACAGAGCAGTGGAAGGAAGTTTGGCATTGTGGGATCATGATTGGGTGATCCATTGAATCAGCAACACAGTGAAGGGAGTCATGCAAGTCAGCCTGTGCCACATCTACAACCCTAAACATTTCTCTGGAGGACCTCTTGGAATGTGACTCCACCACCATGATAGCCCTAAACATATATCGAGTAGCACTGGACGACACACCTGGATTAGGTGGAGGATGGATGGCAGACCTCCTCTGAACACCTCTAACAACCCTTCTGTGTGGCACCTTGCCCACACTTTAGCTACAGCCAGATTAAACAGGCAGTGAAGCCACAGTAACCACACTACCCTGACTGAGTGTCTCATTCTCCACCTGTCTAGTATCTGAGGACTCACTGGAATGGGTTGGAGTAGGTCTACAGGTTGTGTCTGATGGAATTACAGGGGATGACTGAATGTCAATGTCAGTGTCAGATTCAACTTCTGCACCCCCCCCCCGATTATGCCTGTGTTTGGCCACCATCATCATCAGAGTCTGTTGATACTTTGACATCAGGTAGTAAGAGTCCTACACTTCCACTGTCAGGATCACCTGTGATAATAAGCAACAAACACAGGAAATAAATTATTACCTACACTACTATAGTCCAATATATGCTAATAAAATAACAGTGGTAACAGTATTACAGGCTAGTACATCAATACACATAGCAGTCTTGACACCACATCACACACATGGATAAAATAAATAAATATTTCTTTGAACTGCTCATCAGTACTGACATACTAACATAAAAATGTTTGGCTTACCATATGCAGATAATTGTATGGAAGATCGTCCTGGAAGAAGTTAAGAAAAATTAAGGACACCATCATCACAACTACCAGTAACATGGTGGGTTAAAACTATTTATTTATTTATTTATTTATTTCAGTTTAATGATCGTGGAAATCCACTGGGCCTAAAAAGAGCAGATTTTCAGTTGAGGTCCAGGGAGAAAAACTCCAGTAACAATGACAAACATATTAGCATATACATATACAAAGCAAATAAGCCATACAGCTTTATGCAGCATTCTATAGTAAAAAAAAAAATTCTACATTCTACAATAATAATAAAATCTAGAAACAGTACAGTATAAGGGTCATTAACAGTGAATTACAATTGAGTATGAGAAATTGTTGTAAATAAACTATTAACAAAATGTGGAGGTTAAGGAGGAGTAGGAAGGGAAATTATATGAGTGCAGAGATGATGCACAGAGGTAGAAGGTGGATTTTGATATAGGAGGGTCCTATGTGAGGAAGGAGCAAGGACATTCCCACTTTGAAGATAGGTGGGAATGGAGGAGGGATTTAAAGTTAGAGTGGTTATGAGTATTTCTTAGGGATGGAGGAAGACAGTTCTATAGTTCAGCTAAGGAACAGGATAGCAGAGAGCATCCAGGTGGCTGTAAAGGTTTGTAGGTTTAGAGCAGGTTCTGATTTTCTGACTTTAGTGAGCAATTAGGAATATAGGGGGGTTAAGGAGGTGGACAGAGAGTGACAGGAGGATGGATTAAATATGACCTTATGGGCAGTGGTGAGTTTAAGGAGGTTCAGATAGTTGGGAAGCTCGAGCCATTGCAGTGAGTGAACGGAGATGCAGTGATGAAATGAGTTGGTGGTGAATCTGCAGATTTTATTGTAGCAGGCTTCTAATTTAGCTGGAAGGCCAAGCTGAAGATTTGAGAATAGAGGAGTGCCATACATTAGGGAGGGGTGAAGGTATGTGGAGGCAAGGGTCTTTCTGGTGGAGGGGGTGAGATAATGGTAATACCTATATAGGAGTCCAAATTTTTGGTGATTTTTTAAATGTTAGTTTGGATGTGGATATCAAATTTTAGATGCTCGTCAATGATGATACCGAGCAGTTTGGTGTGAGGGATGATTTCAGTGGGGGTGTTATTCTGGCTTATGGTCTTGAAGAAGTTTTTATCAATGGGAGAGTATTTAGAAGAGGGAAAATTATTAATTTGGTTTTATTGGCATTAAGAGCTAGGTGGTTGTTTTGCATCCAGGTTTCAATATTTGAGAAAGCTGACTGGGTTATCTGCAGAAGGTCTGAAGGGGGTGTCAGCTGAGCAGATAATTGTTAAATCATCTGCATACTGGATTAGTGTAGAATTGGTGATGGAGTGGAGAAACTTGTTGATGAATATATTGAAAAATAAGGGGCCAAGGACAGGACCTTGGGGTACACCAGTAGGGGTGTATAGAAAGGAAGAGGTGGAATGTTTCCATTTAACAGCTTGTTGTCTTTTGGAGAGGTAGCTGGTGAACCAAGCTATGATGGAAATGGAGAGATTGAGGGAGGACAGTTGTGATAGTAGTATAGGGTGGGTGACAGTGTCAAAGGCTTTGGAAAGGTCTAGGAACAGGGTTGATATGATTTTGCCAGAGTCACAAGCATGGATAATGAACTTGAGGAAGGAGAGCCCTTTTTTCTCTTTATATATCCATTAATGACACTTTTAACAAGAACTTGGATGACACATCAACCCCAAGCCCATGTGTAATCAACCAGAATGTGTTGCTAACTGTATAAATCTACAACTACCCCCCCAAAAAATGTTAAACAGACCCCAAGCCCATGTGTAATCAACTAGAATGTGTTGCTAACTGCATAAATCTACAACTACCCCCCCCCAAAAAAAAACATGTTAAACAGAACTTAAGTATTGCTGTTGATATTTTACTATACAAGAAGTATTTAACTCCTGGGATATGCTTGTCCTCCTTGAAGCAGCAGCACCAACATCAGTCACATGCTGTTGTGCACTTTCCACTGAGCTCTCTGTATTCCTGACAATGGATAGGAACTCTTCATTTGATGTCAGTGGTGGGTCTGTAGCAGGCCTTCCCCCGGTAGCCATCCGTTCATGGGCCACTGCAGCCGCTCTCCTCCATGCTGATGAAATCATGTCAATGTCCCTATAGCACACCTGATCATATGCCCCACACTGGCCACATGATGCATTCAGCAAATATCTGCTGCCAAATTTGCATTCTGCCAGACATATCCCCACATCCCCTCTGAAACAGAAAGACACCCTAATGCCTAAATGCTTCCACAACAACCTCATATTCAGGGTCACTGAAGGGGGGCTTTCAGGGATTGGGATGCCTGGGTGTCATAGTCCTAGATGACATAAAACACAAAAGAAGGATAATACACATAACTATCACATAAATAAAAGTCTTGCTTAGATATAACACAGAAAAGGTAGTAATTCAATATTACCCACTGGAGAAACAAAAAAACAGTCAAGATGTTCAAATATTAAAAAAAAAATTATGTGGTTGCAACATATTACAATCACACACAAAACAAAGTTGGATCCAGAACAAGGAGAGTAACAATAGCAAAGTTTGTTTATGCCAACATAGAAATGGAACTTGGCTCCCCCACCCCCAAAACAACAGGTAAATGACACATTTTGCTAACAAAACCAAATACAAATGAAGAAAAGTGCCCAAACCACACAGAATAACAACCAAAATCCACAAACGTACTTTGGAAGGAGCAATCTGGACATAAATTGCCACACTGATAAAAAAATAAAGTGCTTTGATTTGTGTCCAGATTACTCCTTCCTAAATGCTTTTGTGGATTTTGGTTGACATTTTGTTAACAAACCATCAGTGAACTGCTAAAAGTGCTGTCAAATAAACTGTCCCAAACAAATGTGTACATATTAACCACAGAACATTCAATTTTATGCAATTGCAAGTCATGTCTCTCTGTGACCAGCACTCCTCTAGAGGTGTCTATGAGCCACCTTAGAAGGCTAACACACCTGTGTCATTGACAATATGGGACATTTGCATTTCATTGAAATAACAGTACAAGAGTGTAAAGAGAAAAACAGTTGTAACATTAGTACTTGTAATGACAGTTAATAAGGCTGTGCATCTGAGAAAGTAAAATGCCCTGACAAACATACCTATGTCATCAGTAACCTTCTGGGAATTGCATATGGATAAAAATTAGCATTTGCTAATACACATATCTCTATCTATATATATCTATACATATCTATATCTATTTCTAATCTATATCTAATATATATATGATTTTTCTTTGTGACGTGAGCATAGCTGGTACATAACTGAAACATGCAAACATACATTATCAAGATCAGTAGTCCTCTGTGCAGATAAAACTCAAAGTAATATCTTCTTCTATGTTAGCCATATAAACAAGTCTCCTCACCTTCAGGTTCCCTAGCTACATGGTTCCCTTTTTATAGCGTAGATTCATGGCTGAGACCATGCTGAAGATGCAAATAAAGTGTGAACTCATTAGAATTGCTGAATCCCAAATACTTGGCTCCGTTGCAGATGTAAACAGAATACAGGCACTCCCTCAGTGTATGTTGCTAATAGGTTGTAACTGTTAATGATTACTGGTAGGTAGAAGGAAAATCGCAACAGCGATTCAGATTCCCTTACCTTCAGTTGGTGTGTCAGCCAGGTTAGACTTACAAAGTGTAGAAGTAATTGTATCAAGGTTTTAAATGTAAGTAAGCAGCACACATTTTACAGTTTCTGTTCAGTAACATCCAGCTTCCCCACATTTCTTGACAACTGTTTATTATTGCCATTTAATATCTTCACACATTTTAAGAACACTGATACAGAATGCCTTACAGACTGCATGTCTCAGATTGCCAGTCAGATAAGATAAGAATGAGCAACTAATACAGAGTGATAAGACAGAGCTACATTTATGCAAGCAATCATCATGAATGGTTTTATAATCACTCAGTGAGCTACATCTGAAATTAATACATGTACAAACAACTGTCATAGGTTTTGGTACTACTGTGGATGATGCAGTTACTTTTATGCACAATGATTTTCATTCTCTGCTGCAAAGCTGGTTCTGTGGCAAAGATGAAAAGGACACCCTTACTGTGTTTTGGAAGTTCATTGCAGTGAGAGTTCAAATCTAGACCTGTGTTTTTTTTTTTATTTAATGCCAGTATTTGCATGATGCATGGCTTAGCACAAACCGGGGAAATGGAGAAACACAACAGATATCACGTTAGCTTTGCTGATCTTGTTTGCTCTAAATGTCAAAAAGGGTACATTGTTGCAGTCTTTGCTTTCCATTGCGCAAAACCACTAAGCGATATTGAGCTGCAGTTAGCAAGCTTCCTCAACACCAGCAGTCATCAAACACCTGCAGACAGGAAGCAGAGAGTCAACAATTTCAAAAAGGATACATTCTATCAACACTGTGTTGGGCACCATAACTAACACACAGAAGTTAATAATGAATAGGGAAATATCCAACTGTTATATAACTAATCCTCTGGCAGCAGGTGTAAATGTAGGGCTATAATGCAAGAGGTCCTGGGTTCTATTACAGGAAGTGTGACATATTTTTACTGTTGTGACAATTCAGTTTATAGCAATGAATAGGAAAATATCCATGTGTTATTTCAATATTTCTGAGGCAACAGGTGTAAGTGTAGGGCTGCCATACTCAAAATCCTGGGTTCTAATACAGGAAATTCTATAAATTTTTACTGTTGGTCCAGTTCACATTATATTAAATATCACTTATAACAATTTATACATAATTATAAATAGTGGAGCTGATATGAACTAAACTTATGAGGGATAAGACACCCTTACTGTGTCTTGAAGGTTCAGCTGTATGACTGAGAGTAAACTGTCTACTATGTTTCTGTAAGTATAATTCTGTTATCTGGACTTGGATGGTTTTCACACTTAAATAAGACAAATACATAAATAAATGTATATACAAGGACTTTGTCAGGTTACACACATATATGATTAAGACCTCATGAGTAGGTCTGAGAAGTATTTCTTCCATGGACAAGATGGAAAATCACTGCTGTGGAAGAAAATGTTTTGTCCCGTATGCATAGGTTTGAATCCCACACTGTAAAAATAAATTTTAGCAGTGTATAAAGCCAAATGTGTCAGGTCATGAAATGTATGCCCCTAGTGCATATCAGCAAAGTTAAATCTTCTAACACTTACAACAGCAGACACCCCTCAAACTAATGTCAAGTGTCAGATTAACCTTCTAATTTCCAAAACTGATTTCCTCCCTGTTTGGAACTTTGCTCTCCACTTAACGTCACACAAACATGACTAGCATCATTGCTGGGGTTTGGGCACTAGCAGTAAATGCAATAACAGGAACAGGCAGGAAATCATTATTTGCTATTGTACTGCTTTGGCATTAGACATGTCTGGTGTTAGAGGTGAAGGTGCCCAATTTAGGGTGCAGAGGTGGGGTGTTCAGGAGTCCAGAATATTTACTGGACTCCTGGTAAAGTGCCACAGCCAAAGGCTTTTGCAAGAAGACTATTCTGGCTCTGAGTACAAGTCTGAGGCTTGGAACAGTCTGACCAAGGCTGTATCCAGTGTGACTGGCATCCTATGCACTGGACAACAGTGTAAACTCTACTTCAATGATCTAAAAAGGTCCAAGAGGGATACACTCAACCAGTAGTTGGATGAATTCTGAAATGGCAACATCTTACAGATTTGTAAGCATGCTAACAGAGAGAATCTATAATACCTAGAAAGCTAAATATAGGCAAGGCTGGTATGCATAATGCTCTTCTGTTCTTTTCTTTTCACAGCTAATTCTGAAATAGATGCGAATAGGCAGGCTGAGCATCTACAGAGACTGAAGGGAAGCAAGTGGTATGTATGCAGCACAAGAGAAGTATTACTGTAGCTTAAAAATTTAAAGAAAAAATGTTCTTTTCTATACAGTAGTAGAAAAGTAAGCATGGATATCATAACTTTAAAAGCAAGTATGCATGCATCAGTTTGTAGCACAAACCAACTGTAGGAGTCAAGTGTAAAAATGTAGTCAGAGGTTGTGGGCTCAAATACCACAGATAAGTATAAAATACTGCAATTGTTTAATAATATTACAGAAATTACATTCTACACAAGTGGCATAAATACCCTGCTGTTAACATTAATATGTATAACTGGACCAAGCATATGTGCAATATCTGCGCATTGCTAGGATTACTTTGAGCAATCTGTAATTATAGTTTGTAGTTGTTAGGAAGTATACTTACAAAAACAACACGAACTCCAAACAGCTCACTGTTCATCTCCAAAATATAAAAACTCAGTTGTGAAAAGTATAAAAAGTTGCTGTTCGTTTATTAAGCGTTCAATTTCAAATCCACTTTTCGTCGAGTACTCCTTATTCAACTTCTTCAGATAAAATCATGTCATAGCCATTTCTAAATGGAGACACATAATATTACTTCTAGCCGGGTCACATGTACAAAGCAGCCTCATTGTAATTGGTTCACTGCTTTCGAAATATTACATTTGTATCTACCTTCAAAAACTTTATTTCTAAAATAAAACTGTAGTCAAACAGACTCACTTACAAAACACAGTATAAAAATGTACGAACTGTACATATAAACATGTTGAAAAATGTATGAGTAAATATTAATATTCTCACTAGTTGTAAAACATTAATACTGTATAAATCTAATTTCACCATCAGTACCAACCTACTGTTGTAACACTTTCTTGTATTTAAAGCACAACCACACACCAAGATTACATCAACAAGCTTGTGTTCACTCTTCAAATCCAAGTTCCATTATATTAGCAAGCAACTCACTCGAAACCATTTGGATTTGTAAACTTATGAGTGAATAAAGATAAAAAATGAAAGTAAAAATAAAAATAAAATATAATGCTAAAATGAACAATGCAAAAGTATAACCCTAAATGGTAAATAGAGGTATACTAACTATTATCTAAGCAAGTTCTTTAAGGGTAAAATACACATTATAGAACTTACTTCGTTGATACCTGGAAATTGGCAAGCATTCAATCTCAATTGCCAAATTAACTCACATTTTTCAAGTTTGAGCGACTCGGTCCCCCTCTTCTGTCACTTGCAAGTTGTTGAATAACTCTAAATTTAAACGAATGTCCTGGATGTTCGCTAGTGTGTCTAGCCAATGCATTTAACGTTATTGATTGAACTGTTAACACAGAAAGTTGATAGCCTTTCTAAAAGACTGGATGATGTGCCACCTTTACAAGGCTGGCAATTGCAACAAAGGATTACCAACTTGCACAACAACCCAGGGACATCAACACAAATCTTGAACCCTAACCAAGGTAGTCAACTTATGTCCATGCATAGCATTGAGACTTGCAGTAACGCCAATACTGATGATACCAGAGAGGAGCAGTCCGCTCAAAGACAACAGGCCTTGGATAGACAGCCTACTTCTAGTGTATTAAATTTAAGTTCTTGGCTCAACAGAGCATTCTCGTTTAGCCAAACAGCTTTGTGTAACCCAGTGGATTCACCCCAGGAGGTAAGAATAGACTTGGCTACCAAAATGAATAACTTTGATGTGAAACTGTTTAAATTAAGGAAAATGCAACTTGAAATTGCTTACTTTCAGGAATGCATTAGACTCAAAATTACACCGAAGGGTCTTAGACGATGGCAGTATCCAACAGGGTTAACTGAAGGATCTATTTTTCATCAAGCTTTAATTGACCTTTTTGATAGACAAGGCTTAGAACTTTTACAAGTTTTTTGTACCCACTACCAGCAAGCAGCTGACAAGTTGTCAGCTGAGATCAACGCTCTGGACACTGAAATTAGGAACGATACTAACTTTTTGCCGTACCGTTATGATTACGATAGAATTTTCGACAGTATTGACCAATACTTGTCAAAAATTAATCTAACTAAAGTTAAAAAAATAAAGAGAGACTTGAGAGATTATGAGATTGGGGTTGCTTACCCGAAACCGCCAAACTCACAAGGGAGCTTCTTGCCTACTCCAGACGTTCCCAAATTTAATAGCACAATTGCACAGAATGACCAAAGTATACCTGCTAACAATGACAACAACCAGCCAATTGATGACCAACAGGCTGGTAGTACTGGAACCATATGCCGCAGTGAAAGACTAGTGGCTAATGGCTCTAACCAGGTGCAATCACCAATTCCATCAAATTCGAGAATTTTTGGAATCAAGCTTTGAATCTTGCAGCACCCAAAGGGAGACAGGAGAAGAACAACAGGAAGAAGAAATGGTAGAGGAAAGGGCTCCTGTATGGTCAACATTTAGGTCTCCCAAGTATAACATTTGTTATAATTCTAACAGGGATTTCAAAATATTTAATTATTCTGACATTAACATAACACCTGAAATGACTGACTTGTTAGCGAAAGGTCACACTTTTGTGCCATCAACCCATTTTGATGTGGCAACAACTTTGATTGATTTGAAACTTTTTGCTAGTAAACTCAACCTAGTGGCTTTAATGGGGGAAAGTATGAATAATAGGAGTGAGTATTATGTGTCCAGTGTATATAACCCACCCCTACACCCTTTGATAGCACTTTTTGAACAAGTTTCAGAAGTGGATTTTCGTGATTTAGCGAATAGGCCTTACAGCTCAAGACTAAGTAATACAAAACAACATAACATTAGTAAAGAAGATAGAGACACCTTGAAATTGTTATGCCAGGCCCCAGTATGTTTTATGAAACTGGACAAGGGAGGTGGCTTGGCTATTATGAACAACATAGATTACAACAATAGAATGTCTGATATATTTAAGGGTCACACATATGTTGAGGTGTCGAGGAATGAACTCAATGGTGCTTACAGGAATGTTAGGTCTTTTATAGAAGACTTGTATATAGAGTCAAAAATAGACAAAACTTTATACAATTACTTAGTACAGCCAGCCCCTAGGATACTGATATTGTTCGGAATCCCAAAAGTTCATAAAAGTATAGATTGCCCTCCAATGCATCCATTAGTAGATGCAAGAGACAGTATTACATACTCGTGTGCAAAGGTGGTAGATAACATCTTAAAGAAATATGTTATTCAGGAGCCACAAATTTCAAAGGATTTATGGTCCTTTTTAGAGAGCATTAACAAGCTCCCCTTCAGCGATGATTCTTTGTTCATCACTGTAGATGTAAAAGATCTGTATTCATCTATTCCCCATTGTGAGGGAATAGAATAGGCATCTGACATGATGCGCCACCATGGAGCACCCTTAAGTGAGATTCAATTAGTGGAAGAACTACTTGACATAGTGTTATCGTACAATTACGTAATTTTTAATACTAAATTGTACCATCAGAAGGTGGGAGTAGCGATGGGCTCCCCTTGCGGGGCCAGTCTGGCCAACCTTGTAATGACCTACTGGGAAAGAGAATATGTTTTAACTAACTCTACAATACAACATAAAATCCAGTTTTACACCATATTTCTAGATGACATATTCATCATGTTCAAAAGTGATCCATCTGATGTGCAAAAGATGTTGGAGGGTTTCAACTCTAGTATGAATTTTTTGAAATTTACGTTTTCTTACAGCAAGGATAAAATTGCATACTTAGATGTTGAATTAAACAAAGACTACCAAAATGGGGTTTATGTAGCTAAAATCTTTCGGAAAGAGACCTACTCCAATGCGTTCCTCCAATATACTAGCTGTCACCCTTCATTTCAGAAGAAATCAGTTGTGAAGGGCCAATTGGTTAGAGCAGCTAGGATGGTATCTAGAGACTCTGACTTTATAGAAGAATGCGTTTTACTACAAAACTTCTTTACACAAAGAGGTTACCCCATTATGCTTATTCAGGAAATTACCAGTGAGGTCCAACATAAAAGGGAGTTGGATATATACACTCCTATCCTAAACAACAGTTCTGTAGATAGAATGCGGGAGCGGATTGAGAAACATCCATTAAGCCCCTACAGTTTCATCTGCACTTTTTCCCTTGACTGTAGTGAAGTTGTGGCTATCTTTACTAAGAATTGGGAAATACTAATGGGTGATGGACAGTTAAGATCACTCCTCCCTGTTATGCCTAAACTCGTTTTTAGATGAGGTAGTAACTTGAAGTCAATTTTAGAGGCTAATAGTAGATTAACTAGTAACAGAGATTGTCAAAGGAAAAAACAACTTCAAAAAGATCAATACATGGCAGGTTCAGGTTAAGGCACTTTAATTCTTGCAGCAAGGAGACAAAAACATGCTAATACAGAGTTTGTCTAACTAGAATCAGGAAGTGAGGCCATTCTTATACATTTCTTACAAGACATTGCCTACTAAGCTGACGTAATAAATCACAAGTTCTTACAATATTATTTCATAGCAGCTGTTTGTCCATGATTTTCTGCTGACACTATCAAGTTTATGAAAAAACTTCCTAAGAAAAACAACATGGCCTTGGAGACCACCGGTTAGATACAACTTCTCACTATGTGATGTTACCATTCAAGGTACTATGGCTAATTCGAGCACAAAGCAAGTACAGATTATAGTTCATTTCTTCAAGCAGTCTTTGTTCAACTGTATCTATCTTTTTCTGCAGCTGTGCATGTTCTCATAACACAAACAGAGCTGATTGTTCAAGTTCAATAACGTTATAGAAAACAGTATTGTTCTATTCATTATTTTCCTGACCTAGCAGATAATCACCTGCTTCTCAGTAAATTTCCAAAAGGCATAAACATGAATTTTGCTCTGCTGGCAAATACTAGGTCAGAGAGCATCTTGCAGTTTCAGAAAGCATCTCGTAGTTTCATACAAAACTAAGCTGTACATAAAATAGAATGAAATGTGTTAACCCTTTTAGCTTCTAATAAGCACTAAACACATAATATTTTTCTGACATTTCCCCCCTGTTAATACTTTTTATTCTATTTTCAAAAGCATAAACAGTTTGCTTCTTCTCCTAACCTCTTCCGTTCAGGATTTGCAGTTAAGAGAGTCATTCAGTTTAAACTTATGAAAGTGTTTCATTTTTTTAACAGTTCTTCAAATTCGGTACTTTGATACAAAGTCTCAGAAACTGACATGTCTATAAAATCTTTAATTAATCTTTTCATGCAGGGAATACCACAACAAACACACACTCCTAATAGGAGTAATCCCACACAAATGGCAATCAGGATGTTCATTAGGATGGTACCCCACCCCCCCAAACAAATTCTGGAAAAAATCCGTCAGTGGGTTTGGGCCTGGTTTTGTCATGGCCGACACTTGCTGAATTACCTCAAGGTGGTCGTCTATCTCATGCTGGTTGTCAGGAATATATGAACAGCACTCCTCTTTTATTAAAGCACAAGTACCGCCTTTCGCCATTAGGGTGAAGTCGAGAGCCATGCGGTTTTGAAGCACCACAGTTCTCATAGCGTTCAGTTCATCAGTTACTAATTCGAGAGCAGAAAAAGTTGCATTGCTCATTACTTCGAGAAGTTTGGACAGTTTTCTCAGCTCCCAAATCGATTTTACTGTGCCATATGCAGGGGCTATACCTGCCCATGATATAATAGTGTCACTCAAGTCCATGTGTGTCAGTTTATCTTTGTTTTTACGGAGTTATGGTTTCTCTAGCCTGCTTTGATTCATCCCACTGGATTCTCAGGTTTCTTGATTGGATTTCCAGGTTTCTTGGTGACCTCTCTGACATTTCAAATTCTTCCTTGAGGTAAAACTGCAGTGTGTCATATGACCGGAACCAGGTAACCCAAAAAACAACTGCCGGACCAATTCTCAGGTAACCATTTGTATGCTTTTTTCCTACACACAAAATAACAATCCTCTACTTTAGTATTAATATATACTTGCCCTGCATGAAACATTTTTCTATCAATGATAGATAGTTGCTTAAAAAGAACAGGATTATGTTGTACTTCATTAACTGTTTTGTGCATTGATTCAAGAAATGAGTCATAGTTTGTATCACAAATAGAACCTGCATTATTAGCTTTGGTATAACATTTGTAAGGAACAGTCACATTACAATTGCTCCAACCCACCTGAACAGTATGATTTTTGTAAAAACACAAAATTCCCTTTTGTGTAACAGGCAGGTACAATGCTATTTTGTCTTGTGATTTTACAGTCGTAATATCAAAAATCAAATTTTCCCAGGTCTCATTGACCCCTAGGGGGACAGTAGTCATTAATAATCCCCCGTATGCTGTTGGTATAGCTGTACAAACCCAACAATTTGAAACATTAAAAGTCTCAGCATACACATGTTTGATCGCTTGGTAAGTGTTAAAGTTTGGATGCCAGTCTATGAGTAACACATCACGTTTATTCAGTTCAGCTCGTGTGGCTGGAAAAAGGAAAGGCCACAGCAAAAAGATTATTGTTATCAGTATAGTTAACAGAATGATCATGCAATACTTCTGAGGTTGTTCTGCATTCCTATTTGCTCCATATCTGGTCATTTTGTTCTTGTTGTGTAACAGTAACAAATTTTTTGTCCAGTTCAAAGTTTTTAACCAGTTTACAGTGTGTCAGATGAATCCAGGACACTCACTCTGCGATCTTGACTGCAGTGGGTGTTGACAGTAGCACTTGGTATGGCCCTTCCCACTTCGGTGACGTCCAATTCTTCTTCATAATGGTCTTCACCCAGACCCACGTGCCTAGGACTACTGCTGCTTCTGATGGTCTGGTTTGTTCTTTATCTGAAACAGAATTTAACTGCAAAAGTTGTTTATTACTTAGAAGTCGTCTCATATATTCTGCGAGTGAACTGTCAGCCTCCTGGTCTGCAGGCATGAGAGGTTTCCACTGAGTTATATAATATGCCCTCCCAAATAATTTTTCAAAAGGAGTTAACCCCTTTGCATTTGGAACAGTTCTCATGCTCAACAGTGCCAGGGGCAGGTAGTACACCCAATTTTTTTGTGTCTCACTGATTAACCTCCTAAGTTTACTTTTCAAAACCCCATTATGCCTCTCTACTAGTCCTACAGATTGTGGATGATATGCACAATGGTTTTTCAAAGAAATTCCGAAATATCGGCTCAACTGTTGTATAGTTTGATTTACAAAGAGTGTGCCATTGTCACTGTAGATCTTTTCCGGTATGCCAAATCTAGGAATAATTTCCCTAACAAGAATTTTTGCAACAGTAGCTGCATCTGGATTTTTGGTCGGAAAAGCTTCCACCCATTTGGAAAACATATCTATAATGACAAGACAATACTTTTTATTTTCGCATTTGTTCAGTTTTATGAAATCCATACAGATAGTATGGAATGGGTACGGTGGTGCAGGGAAACTCCCTTGCTTAGGCTTCAATGCCCCTTGTGCATGATGCTTATTACAAACATGACATGCCGCACAAAAATTTTTAGTGTAGTTTATAAATCCATATGTTGTGAACACACGATTCACTAACTGTACCATCCCCCCTGTTGAGACATGGCACTGCTCATGGCTCAACAAAGCTGCGTATCTAAACAAATTAGACGGCAAAATCGGTTTTCCTCCTTTGGAGATGTACAGCCCTTTCTCAAGAATTGCTCCTCGTTTTATCCATTTCTGTTTTTCTACTTTCGTAGTAAGTGTCTGCATTGTTTTCAACATTTCTAAATCTAAAATCTCAGAAGGTTGTAATTCCACACTCAAAAGAAATATTTCTGAAGCTGAAGCTGCCTGCTTTGCAGCTGTATCAGCTCTCGCATTACCTTTTGAAATCCTATCCTGTTGCTTGGTATGAGCTACGCATTTACAAATAGCTACTTTCTGAGGTAACTGAATAGATTCTAACAAATCTAAAATAAACTGCGCATGATTAATTGGTTTGCCAGTAGATGTTATCATTCCTCTATTCTTCCACTGTTGCGCAAAAAGATGTACAGTAGAAAAAGCGTACTGGCTATCAGTAAAAATGTTTACACATTTACCCTTTGCCAAGGTACATGCCCGTGTCAAGGCAATCAGTTCTGCTCCTTGTGCAGATAAGTTGTGTGGTAAAGACTTTGCTTCTAAAAATCTCAGTATCAGAAACTACTGCATACCCTACTAGGTTCTGCCCTGTGGGACCCCTTCTGCATGAGCCGTCCATGTAATATGTCACCTCAGCATCATTCAAGGGAACATCCATTAGATCTTTTCTAGGCAGTGTCTTTTGCTCAATCTCCTGCAGGCAGCTGTGTGGTGTGCCGTCCACACGGGTTGGGAGCAAGGTAGACGGATTCAAAGTTGTACATCATTCAATTGTCATATGAAGTTGGCTCAACAGTATAGTCATACAGGAAAGATGTCTAGCAGGAGAAAGATATGCTACTTTTTCTTGCAGTAAAATAATCGTGACTGCATGGGGCACTCTCAATGTGAGAGGGTGGTACAACACTACTGAGGCTGAAGCCTGTACTGCCATTGCAGCTGCGACTACTGCTTCTACACAGTGGGGCAGGGATTGTACCACTGGGTCCAGCTGTGATGAATAGTAAGCTATGGGGCGTTGTTTGTCCCCACGTTGCTGCGTTAACACTGATGTCATATAACCTTGCTTACAATCTACAGTTTGTAAAAAGCGTTTATGATAGTTTGGTAATCCTAAAACTAATGAGGATGCTATCAATTGTTTTAGTTTGCAGAAAGCTGATTCTGCTTCTGGTGTCCATTGTAATAAATCTTGTGCTGCCATAGGCTTCTTGTATATCAAGTTGGTCAGTGGAGCAGACTCCAAGGCATAGTTTGGAATCCAACTCCGACAGAAATTAGTCATACCCAGGAAGGACATCATTTCCTTCTTGGTAGTCGGTTTGGGTGCTTGTAAAATTGCTATTTTCCTATCTTCATCTAATGTTCTGCCTTCTTTGGATATTACATATCCCAGGTATTTAACCTGCTTTTTCCAAAGCTGCAACTTGTTCTTGCTTACTTTATGTCCTTGAGTGGCTAAAAAATGTAATAATGCTATGGTATCTTCTCTGCATTCTAGCTGGGTGGGGGCTGCCAGCAGGATGTCGTTTACATAAAGTAAAATCTGACTGCCTCTCGGTGGGGTAAATCCCGCCAAGTTGCTTGCCATCTCTTGTGAGAATATTGTTGGACTTTCACAATATCCCTGTGGTAGTCATGTGTATGTATACCTTTTCCCCTGAAATGTGAATGCAAACCAATGTTGGCTGTCAGGGTGTATCGGTATCGAAAAGAATGCATTGCTAATATCTACCACAGAAAAATACTTCTGTTGAGGCTTCAAATCATTCAATAGGGTGTGTGGATCTGGCACCGTAGGTACTCTAGGTATTACTGCGTCATTTACAGCTTGTAAATATTGGACCATACGCCATTCTCCGTTTGCTTTCCTGACAGGAAATAAGGGTGTGTTACATGGTGAATTGGGAGATTCTACCAGTACTCCTTCCTTAAGTAAAGCTGCTATTATAGGTTTGATTCCTACTTCTGCATCTTTCCTTAAGGGATACTGTCTCTTCTAAATGATGATTTTGGCGTGATGGTAACTGGTCCTGCTGTACAAATGAGTTCTACATCTGATTTCCCTGTTGACCAGAGAATTTCTGGTATGCTCCGTAAGGCATTCTCTTCCTCTTCTAGTAAGAGTGCTAATCAGCTGTCCTTGCTAGACTGCAAGTGTGCAGCTGGGTGTGTCTGTGTTATCCAATTTAACTTCTGCTTCTGTACTCCCTGTTCTGACAGTTCTAACTCCATCTGTTTTTCCCACTTTGTGACTTTTTCTCCTAGGTCTGCCCATTTCACATTCTTGTCCTTAGTCAAACTAACATGTGGTAATCGATTAGATTTATAAAGTGCAAAGAAGTCCTGGGGCAATGAACAGCTAACTACACTGCTCCCTTCTGTGTCCCAGTACAGATTACGTAATACTAATCTGTTTGCATGGTTTCTAAGCAGTTCTTGCTCATATTCCTTATCAGGTCCTGGTGTGCTACAATAATACAGAGTACAGTGCAACAAATGCTGTTTATCAGGGTCAAGGGAGGGGAACTTACTGATGGCTACGTTCATCAGCTCTTCGGTTACTGCCCCTGGACCAGTCGTGACCAAGTCCTGACTGTACCAATAAAATGTTTCGCCCTCCGGTCGCACTACAAAAGTATCCATTTGTCACTGTGCTTCCATACCCTGCATAGTTGGAACTACTGCTATGCCAAATATCTGCATAAGATCTCTGCCCAAAAGGTTTACTGGGCATTTTTCAGAAACAACAATTTTGCTTTTCTGGGTCATCCCTGAAACGGGGTCAGTTATTGTTATGTTATGGGAGAGTGGCTCCCGATACAGCTGTCCATTAGCTGCTTTCACTAATATGTAATCGAGTGATTCTGAATTTTCTGGTAGTTTGCAAGGATGCATCAGGGTCCGCGATGCCCTTGACTCACACAGAAATTTAACATCCCTCCCCTCTACCAGAAGTGTAACTTCCGGTTTCGTATCTACTAAGTAGAGCTCTAGGCTCAATAATGCTAAGTCTAAAATTTCACTTTCTTCACTATCTGCGATTTCCTGCACTTCCTCTATTTCTTCTGTCACATCCTCTACTCCCTCTATCACACTCGCATTTGTCTTTTCTTGGTTATTCCCTTCTAGTGATTCTTGGCTATCATATAGTCAGTCCTCACCCTCCTTATCTTTCATGGCTACCTTCTTGTTTTGCTTGCAATCCCTTGCTAAATGTCCCTTTTTTTCCGCACTTAAAACATTCACCCTTTTTCTTTCTCTCTTCAAATTCCTCTGATCGCTTATCAGATTGTTTGTTTCCCTGGGCATTTTTCTTGCCCTTTTTTCCGGACTGTACTACATAAACTTCTGCTCGATCTTCTACAGAAAATACTTGGGCTTTCTTTTTCTTTTTACTGTTAAAATGCCTTTCGGCATGTCTAGCATATTCAAGTAGTGACTGTAATCTACTTGTACGATGGTCTACCATGTGCTTTGTAATAAAGCTGCTTATAGGCAAAATACTGCCTTTTAAAAATGCATTCTTTAGCTGCTGCTCATACGGGGAATCATGTGTTTGGTCTTCAGGTATCTGCATTCCACAATGGTTATTAAAACACTCTAATAATCTAGCATAATATCTGTCAACAGTTTCACCTTCTTGTTGGATGCATTGATTAATGCAAGTCCAGTCTGCCCTAGGCTTCCACTTCTCAGAGATACAGTCTGTAAGACCTTTTACTCTGTTATCCAGCTCTGCATTGCTATGTGAGAGTGGCTTGTGTTCTGCGTCATGGGAATTCCAGTTGACACTGATCATGTGCCAATCTGGACCTACGATTTGTCTAACTACTTTTTCTACTTCTTCTCCATTTAAATGATAACTTAACCTCATGCCCTGTAAGTCTTCTAAGAATTTTCTAAAATTAACTTTTGGATGGGGAATTCCCTCTGTGGCTTTCCGGATGTCTTCTGGTGTCCATGGTCTATATACCAGGAGAGTTGGCTCCTGCCCTTCCTGTCCTGCTTGAGGATTTGGTACTTCTATGAGCGGACATATCTCTTCTTTACTCATAGCTCATGAATTTTTGCTCATTTGATATAACTCAATATCCCCTCTTAAGTTACGTGTTCGAGACCTAGTCTCGACGGGATCTCTGACAAATGGTCTTGGCTTCGCGGGGACAGCCGGGTATAGCGGAGGTGGACCAGCTTATCCACTCGCTTCATATTCTGGTAAGGGAAGCGGAGGGGGTGGAGGGGCTGATGCTATTACCAAATTATTGTCCTCTTTATCTAGAAACATTGCTTTTGAATTATTACTCTTTTGTTCCCTACAGTTTGCTTCCTCAATCCACCTGTGCGCCTGAGGGATGCCTAATTGACGTTGCTTTTTTACCTGACCTTTTGCGTCAGTTTTAAGCTGTTTGACAAGTTTAATAAGTGAGGATTTTTCTAATTTGCCATCAAATTCATATTTATTAACCCATTTTGTATAGTACCTAACATTGTCAGCACGCTGTAATTGCATATATTTTGCATCTTCAGTTAACGGCGGATCTTGGAATCTTTTTGTGCACTTATTTCCCATATTGTTCTAACTGTTAAAATGTTACGTAACACTTCTTATTTTTACGTGGTACCACGATTTCTCTTTTTCATAGTTTATCTAGAATAACTGCCTACCTATTCTGTTTCCCTGATCTATGACAAGATTGCAATCTTCCTGTCCCTGACTTGTACACAAACAAATCTCCTGACAGATGATACAAATCAAGTCCCTGATCTAAAACAGAAAAAAGATAAATTCCTCCCTACCTGAGCCTCCGTGATTGATCGTCTGCTTTGAGGAAAAAACGTTAACTCATCCTCCAGTCGCAGATCAGAACAGTGGCTGGCCTCTTTTGAACGACAATTCAGTCGGAGGTCTTTCAGAGCAGAAGAACTGATGTGGTTTCTTCTCCGTACGGTTTCATGCCACCTGGCCCATCTGACCTGAGGCGAAGTGAGAGTTTCTGGCTCGAAGGACCAATCTGTCAAAGGAAAAAAACAACTTCAAAAAGATCAATACATGGCAGGTTCAGGTTAAGGCACTTTAATTCTTGCAGCAAGGAGACAAAAACATGCTAATACAGAGTTTGTCTAACTAGAATCAGGAAGTGAGGTTATTCTTATACATTTCTTACAAGACATTGCCTACTAAGCTGATGTAATAAATCACAAGTTCTTACAATATTATTTCATAGCAGCTGTTTGTCCATGATTTTCTGCTGATACTATCAAGTTTATGAAAAACCTTCCTAAGAAAAACAACGTGGTCTTGGAGACCGCCAGTTAGATACAACTTCTCACTATGTGATGTTACCATTCAAGGTACTATGGCTAATTCGAGCACAAAGCAAGTACAGATTATAGTTAATTTCTTCAAGCAGTCTTTGTTCAACTGTATCTATCTTTTTCTGCAGCTATGCATGTTCTCATAACACGAACAGAGCTGATTGTTCAAGTTCAATAACGTTATAGAAAATAGTACTGTTCTATTCATTATTTTCCTGACCTAGCAGATAATCACCTGCTTCTCAGTAAATTTCCAAAAGGCATAAACATGAATTTTGCTGTGCTAGCAAATACTAGGTCAGAGAGCATCTTGCAGTTCCAGAAAGCATCTCGTAGTTTCATACAAAACTAAGCTGTACATAAAATAGAATGAAATGTGTTAACCCTTTTAACTTCTAATAAGCACTAAACACATACATTAATACATATTTTTCTGACAGAGATGGAATGCACAAATGTAATATGTGCCGCATTTGTAAATACTTTGATGTGGGGCTTAGTTTTGAAATTAGAAACAAGAAATTTAAAACAAAAGGTAAATTTGATTGTCAAAGTAAGCAGGTTGTTTATTTAGCTAAGTGTGTCATATGTCCTGGTTTCTATATTGGAAAGACTGATAGAAAGTTATGTGAGAGGATATATGAACACACATATTGTATTGCTAAGAATAAACTTGAAAATGCATTGGCTAGGCACACTAGCGAACATCCAGGACATTTGTTTAAATTTAGAGTTATTCAACAACTTGCAAGTGATGGGAGAGGGGGCCGAAGTCACTCAAACTAGAAAAATGTGAGTTAATTTGGCAATTGAGATTGAATGCTTGCCAATTTCCAGGTATCAATGAAGTAAGTTCTATAATGTGTATTTTATGCTTAAAGAGCTTGCTTAGATAATAGTTAGTATACCACTATTTACCATTTAGGGTTATACTTTTGCGGTGTTCACTTTAGCATTATTTTTTATTTTTAATTTTTATTTTTATTTTTACTTTCATTTTTATCTTTATTCACTCATAAGTTTACAAATCCAAATGGTTTCGAGTGAGTTGCTTGCTAATATAATGGATCTTGGATTTGAAGAGTGAACACAAGCTTGTTGATGTAATCTTGGTGTGTGGTTATGCTTTAAATACAAGAAAGTGTTACAACAGTAGGTTGTTATTGATGGTGAAATTAGATTTATACAGTATTAACGTTTTATAACTAGTGAGAATATTAATATTTACTCATACATTTTTCAACATGTTTATATGTACAGTTCGTACGTTTTTATACTGTGTTTTGTAAGTGAGTCTGTTCAACAACAGTCTTATTTTAGAAATAACAAAGTTTCTGAAGGTAGATACAAATGTAATATTTTGAAAGCAGTGAACCAATTACAATGAGGCTGCTTTGTACATGTGACCTGGCTAGAAGTAATATTAAGTGTCTCCATTTAGAAATGGCTATCACATGATTTTATTTGAAGAAGTTGAGTAAGGAGTACTTGACGAAAAGTGGATTTGAAATTGAACGCTTAATAAACGAACAACAACTTTTTATACTTTTCACAACTGAGTTTTTATATTTTGGAGATCAACAGTGAGCTGTATGGAGTTCATGTTGTTTTTGTATGAGCGGTTTTACTTGCTTCTTTAGGAAGTATACTTACATGTAAAACATCAGATAAAATATTTTTATTATTGTCATGAATGCATTGTATGTCACATATGATGGTACTAATTTAATCTCTTTGTTTTCTTTCACTCCAGCCCTTATCTCTTTTTCTTATTTTCTGTTACATGTTGTCAACATGTCTCCATGTCATTCACCTGTAACAAATCACTAAAGGCTTCACAGCAAAGGGAGGTAGGCCAACCCCAGTGGCTCAGTCTGTCTCCGCTCCACTGGCTCCAGTACCAGTGCCCAGCACATCTGGGACCCAACCTAGTAGTACTGCCTCTGCTTCTCCTGCACTACCTGCACCCTCAGGTAGCACTACCCTGGCAACTGATGCTGTGGTGCCCTCCAGGAATACTGGCAGAGGTGGGTATTTCATCATCCATCATGAGATGCCAGGGTTGGTGCATAGGGTTGTGCAAAGCACCACTGGTGTACACCAGATGGAGAGTCTGCTCTCCTTTGTGGTCCATAGGAGGAGGAGACATCAAGCACTAAAGCAGCCAGGGGAGTATGGGGAAGGTGATGACAGCCCTGCAGGTCAGGACTAGATACTCACTGTTGCCATGTTTGATGGGCAAGGGCTTACATTGTCCTCTCCCTCACCCCAATCATGGTGTCCCCCAACCTTTTGTGTCCCTCATGGTCTCTGTATCTTGTCGTGTTTGTCCAGTTTGTTTGCATTTTCTTCTTTACCTACCCAACTTACGTGACTCAGAAAAAACAATGTCCCTTGCCCAGCATTCCTGTCTTACCAAAGTAAAATAAAAAGGACATCTGTCCCAAAAAAAATCATCCCATTCATAGCTCTCCATTTCACACATGTCTTCTTGACGCATTTGATTTGGTTCATTTGGCTATACAACATGATTGTGTTGTTGTCACCCCTCTTTGTGGAGGTGACAGTCCAAATTCAGCTAATATTCTGTACATATTTTCATTTTACACTGTTGTAGAAATGGAGAGCTATGGCTCTATCATACCTCCCACTTGCCTAACCATAGCTCTCCATTTCTACAATAGTGTAAAATAAAAATATGTACAGAATATTAGCTGAATTTGGACTGTCAGCTCCATAAAGAGGGGTGACAACAACACAATCATGTTGTATAGCCAAATAAACCAAAACAAATATGTCAAGAAGACATGTGTGAAATGGAGAGCTATGTATGTGATGATTTTTTTTTGGGACAGGTGTCCTTTTTTTTTACTTTGATCCAGCAACAAAAATCACTTGCAGATCACTAAAGCCAATAACTCTGCTGGTGAAGCACTATTTCCTTGCACCACAGCCAAATTATGGAACTCTCTCCCACTCACAATTACCTCCATAACATCATGCACCCACTTCAAAACTTTACTAAAAGCACACCTAAAAACATGCTGGCTATGCCCTTACAACTTCCACTCTAATATCACCCACCCCATCCAACCACTACCTTTCTTTCCACCCCACTAACTACCTTGATTATACAAAGTTCAGATACTCATAAGCCTAGTACTTATTATACAGCAGGAACTTCTTATTGTAACATTTGTTAATGTCTGTTATGTACTTCGCAGATAAAGATTCTAGTTTTCTACTGATGTACTATGTTCTTCATCTGTAAATATGTTTTGTAATTAATTGCTATGTTAATCAAATTGTTAATCACTATGTAATCCAATGTAACTACTGTCTGTTTATTTTAACTGTGGAGCGTTTCTCCCCGGGCTGCCGCTGAAAATGGACCTACGTCCAGTTGGACACTTCTGGTCAACAAATGTAAATAAATAAATGATAAATAAATATCCCTATGTTGCTTTCCCTTTTTTCTTCTCCTGTTTACCCCCCACCCCATTTCACCACTTTCCTATCTACTCCATTTTAACACCTAAAATCTGGTCAAAAAATAGAATCACACACAACACACATAAGTAACAAATAAACCAATAGAGTCCTTTACTTTTTGGCCTGTAGGTTTGTGTGGACTATTGCATCATGCACAAATGCCAAAAGACAGTGAATGGCTCTTCTGTGGTAAACGTACCACCCCACTATGCTGCTTAAATACACTGCACTATGTCAACACACAGTAGCACAAGGTGAATGTAGTATAAAGAATAATTTCATTGCATTATCGCTACTTATTTAAAAGTATTACATGCACCTGGAGTTTAACCCTATATAATCTAGGTTCCAAAGGAGATGTGTTAATGCATTTACACCTGATGCCACAGAGCCAGCTAAGCAACAAGGGTGTTTCAAACCTTCAGTGCTGACAACTCTCAGAATTTTAGCAATGAGGCTTGCATTTGTGCACCACTTAGCTATATGCAAACAGAGAATGTGGTAAAAATGTGTATCTCGCATGTGCAAACACTTTGCCAAACATCGTGCAAACCCAATGCTCGGTGGTATGCTATGCAAAGTGGACAATAGCATTCATTACTTTTGCATATTGTCCATTTAGTGTTCATGCCATGAAACTACATGTGGAAACACAAACAAAATTAAGGCACTATCTAAGAAAATGACACATATTTACAGTGTAGCCATCTATTACCTCCCCCATGCCCTGCAACCTTGGTCCCGCAGTAGTTGTTTACAAATATATCAACTGCACTTCATAAATAAATAACAAATGTTGCCTTATATACCATGTACATCTTTAGAATGACAATACACATTCAAATTTTTCAATATTTGTAGTAATGTGGTCACCTATTTGCATATAGTTTGTAAAGCTGTCACTTAAAGTACACCTGCACATTGGAAACACAACCACCAAATACTACAAATTGCACACTCATCAATCTGGTAACATGCAGAACTTTAATATATTGACAGTTGGACATGGCTAGCCATCTATTTCATACTAGCCTCAGAAAGATAGGTACTTAGACAGGTATGGGTTATTTTCTCACTGGAGTCAACTGGGATGTGTGTGCGTGTCTATCTAATCAGAAGAGCATAAGTGATTATCTTGCAGTTACCACTCCAGTCCTATGGATTGCCAATATTCTGACACGTGCACATACCTATGCATCCATCTCATGCAGACATCCCAACATCCACTACTGATGTTGTCCTGCAGCCTTGTAAAAGTCAGACACATGTTGTGGTGCTTGTATAAACTACAGAGTTCTCTAGTCTGTGTTCTTAAGGTTTCTAATATCACTGCAGTGAATTGGGGGGGGGTGTTTGTGCACTTGCTTGACATTAGAAAAGTATTTTATACTATCATTTGGGACACTGCTATTACCATCTTCTCCTCACTAGCCACTGCTGATGTCATCACCTATAAACTGTTGTTTGACACTATCCAAGTCAGACTTCTGCTATGGTGCTTGCCTTAAATACAGAGTTCTGTAGTCGGTGTACTTAGATAGGTAGGGGTTCTGTTCTCACTGCAATAAACTGGGGTGTATGTGAGTGTATGTGCACTTGCTTGACATTAGAAAGAACATTTTACACCAGTTGGTGGGACACTGCTTTGACCATCTTCCTCTCACCAGTCTCTACTGATGTTATCAGCTATAGTTGATTTGCTGATGTGCAGTATTTCCACCAGGGCAGGGTCAAAGGCTGGCCTGTAGATTAGGCACAAGTTATCTCATCCTATAAAGTAAAGATTTCAGTGACATCACTGACAGGGCTTTCTGTCTATCCACATACATCATGGCATGTTTGTAGGCCCTGTATTTTTTGGGTGAGAAACCCCATATGATGTCTCCAGCTGCTGCAGGTGTTTGGTGAGCTACATGCAAAAGGGAGCATTATGCTCTATTAGTGTTTTGACGAGGGTCAAGTACAGTGCTCTTATAAGATCCTCAGATTTGGATATGATGGCCCGACTTATGAGGTGCATAATGTAGCCTTTCTATGCCACTGTGGAAACTTGGTGGTTGAAGCTTAAATTGCTATCTACATGTGCTTATAGATTTTGCACCACTGGGTTTGAACATGGGGAGGTGTTGTCAATGTTGGAATTAGTGGGAAATTCCACTTTGCAGAAGGCAAACATAATGACACTTTTTTGTGTGTATTTGTAGACCACGTGGCTTTGGCAGCAATCATTTGTCCATGCTAGCCCCTCCTATAATATGTTAATATCATTGATGGACTCAATGATTGCACCCAATATGCAATAATTAGCAAAATTGGTAAGCCAAAAGACATATACTTTAGCCTGGACTGTGGAGAAATAGATTCCAAACAGTAAATGGCCCAGTATAGATACTTTGGCTATCCCAATGGTGACAGCTCTACTGATAGAGGTTGATTCACCAAATTTCACAGTATGTGTTCTGCCAGTGAGCTAGTTGGTTAACCATCTAGTGACATAAGGACTAATCCCTAGCAGGGAGAGTTTCTTAAAGGACAACAATGGGATTCTATTATTAGATACGCAACTTCTCTGTCTTTTGTTCTCACTATTTACTTTCCCTGCTATGAATAAACAACAATGCAGCATTTAAAATATTTTAAATTGACTGTTTATCTCCACTAGAACAGTACTTTACCGTACTGTGGTTGTTTCAGTTTTAAAAAACTTTTGCCCAGCTCTGGCAAAGCTTGCTGCAGTCTCCAATTCACTGATGTCATCAACACCACTGAATGCAGGTAGTTTTCTGGTCATTTCCCTCCCCAAACTGACATCATCACCGTTGTCCTAAAAACCCACCCATGCTGTGATGTCACAGCTCCCTGGTCGTTCCCCTACCCATACAGAAAGTAAAGGCTAGAACAAGGATACAGTACATGAGTCAAGTCTCCTGCTGTGAGCTATCATTCACAGTGGGTAACAGCTCAAATTACCCTTAGCACTTTGATAGCTAGGGAAGTAAGGTGTGACGGGGGATGGGAGATGAGTCAAAGTAGTACAATTCAGGATTCACAAAAGACTGCAATTTAGCCATTATAAATAAAGCAGCAGTAAACAGCACTTTGAAAGTCTGTTCTGTGGCATTTGCACTGTTTGTGTTTTAGGTAGTCACTGAACGACATGAAATGTTACTTAAAGTAACTGACTGAAAGACAGCAGTGTATGCATGTAAAATCAATGCAGTGACAGGAGCTTTAGGAAGAAAGAAGCCTGCATGATGTAATTTTTTACAGACAAGCACTGCATTGTGGGATACCTAGAGGCAGACTAAACAATCAGAATTACTTCAAGATTCCAGACCCAATGAGGTCATACTCAGAAATTATGTATAAACAAATATTTAAAAACCTGTAAATAGTACCAGAATAGTGTTGAAATGTAGGAAACACCAAACCATGATGAAATAAACATGTTTTTTTAGTCTGTGGGTGTGGTTCTCCTTTAATGATACCTGAGTGGGGAATTGTGTCCAAACCCTATGCCACACCAAGATAGGCAGTATGCACTGTCTTATCTTCATCCAGGCCTATCATACAGAATCAATAGGCTGTGACAACATCCCAGATCACCTATAGCATAGCTCAGAACATGAACCTACTTGACAGTTAGATACATACCTCAACATACCCTTCAGATGGAATATGTTCCTGTAGAGGGTGTAAATCAACATGCATTCATCTGGGGGGATAGCACCTGATGCACAGACACATCCTGACTCTGCTCATCTGTGAGATAGACCAACATGTAATCCATGGACCTTTTCTAAATGGACACTCGTAATATCTCGGCTGTGTGTAAAAGACATGTGTGAGTTGTTACTGCTACATCCGTGTCTGTGACATCTGTTAGATGTCCTCAAATAGGTCATTGAGGGCATGCATGATGACAACACTATCATCCTGTGGAACTTGACCAGGTCAAGGCATTTGACACAAATCCACACTGAGGTATTCACTCAACAATGTGACCATAAACACCTATATCACCAAGTGGGTAGATCACTGGCTCTATATGTGGCATCTAAATATGTTGAAATGTGTGAAGTGACCTATAGCTCAGGTCCATTGATCAGGTCCGTACATCAGAGCTGTGTGCTAGCCTTTTCCTGTCCATTATTTAAGTCGCAGACATCAAGAATGACATACACATCCTGTGTCCAAACAGCTGTTTGGAAAGCTACAGATTTTGGGCAATCATTAACTCCAACTGTGATATTAGTTTAATACAGACAGCATCAACACACACACCAAAGACTGCTGCCACAGCCATGAAAACACATGAGATGAAACAAAAACATGGGGGGGGGATTTGTTACATTATGAAAACAAACACAAACCTAGCAATAATGTAGACATCACACCCTATAAGCAGACCAAGTGGTATGTGACCTGTGTCCTGGGGTAGTTGGTATATGGATCATCCACCAGTATGTGGTCAGAGTGGTGACTACTTCATTGTATGTAATACAACTACTGAGTATGTTCAGGACATCCACATCAAAGGCCATAATACATCCATAGTTCACAGCCTTCATCACACTAATAACTGAGTACAATGCAGACTTCTTCATGTACCTCCCTACACATCTTCCAGAGATGTGTAACTGAAGTGGACGGTGCAGCGATGGCATTGTTGTCTCACAGCAAGAGGTTCTCCGGTTCAATTCTCGGCTGGGGTGCCTTCTGTGTGGAGTCTGCATATCCTCCCTGTGTTCATATAGGAGACCTCTGGGTGCTCTGGTTTCCTCCCACATTACAAAGGCATGCATCTGGAGTGTTTCATCCCGGGCCTCTACCGTAAATTGGCTTTGTTCCAAGTTGGACTTTCCCATTAAACAAATGTTAAATAAGCGTAACACCTTTGCCACAGTGAGCTCTCACACATTGTATTAGCCATACCTAGGTATTATTTTTTTGCATAAACATTACTGTCTGATGGTGCAAAACCCTGTCAAGGTTTTATACCAGATGCATGTGTGATACCTGTTCTGGTGATGCACACAGCACATACATAGCTGTTTGACCACATCGATGGCATGGGTTACATTCATGACATTGTGGATTGTGCCATATATATCTATATCTATATATATCTATATATATATATATATATATATATATATATATATATATATATATATATATATATATATATACACACACACACACACACACACACACATATATATATATATATATATATATACACACATACATATATATATATATATATATATATATATATATATATATATATATGGTTTACTGTTGTTTGTGCAAATGGCATTCTATCGGCTGCAATGTGCCAAAAAACAGAATGTCGAACACACAAGCACTTTTGCACCAGATAGTCGACTCCACTTATGTGAATTCACAGCTGCATTAGCATAAGTAGAAATCAACTATCTGCAAGGAGAACGCAGTGCAGTGGGGAGTGGAAATTCATCCACATCCTCACTGTAGTGCAATCTCGGAATTAGAATATATAAATAGGGGGGTGTGGTGGGCACAGCCCCCCACATGGGGGGGTGCAGGGAGGTTTGCCCCCCTGCAAAAACGTGATAGCTGTATAGGAGTTTGATTTCCATCAGCTCCTATACAGCTATCACATGGTGGTTTTGACAACAATGTTGAGTCAAATGCATCGAGCATTTGGTTTGACATTGTGTAAGTTATTTTTTTTACTTTCGGTATTGCCATTCATTTATTTGAACAGAAAATGTTTTTCCGTTCGAACAGACAATAGTAAACTTATATATATATATATATATATATATATATTTATATATATATATATATATATATATATATATATATATATATATATATATATATATATATATATATATGCCATGCACACTAGTCAGCTAACCTGGATTGATCATAATGTCACATACAGGTATAGCAGTGTCCCTCCTTCCCTCTTAATACCTCCAGCAGATGCTACAGTGTCAGGATGGTGTGCTTGATTACCATCAAAGATTGCTAACATGTCATAATAGTTGTACAAATGCGTTCATGCAGAATTATCTATGATCACTCAGAATCACATATGTTATGTCAGACACATGGGATTAGTGATGGTATTATTCTGATATTGTCTATGATTGCGCATGTTTCTATTTACTGTTGTCCACAATCCTGTAACTGTGTCCCACTTTTTGGAGACCTCTGTTGACATTACAGTTATATTCAGGCAAATCAGTTTGTATAGCTTCACAATATGCACCAACCCCAATTGTGTATAACATCCTTGATATGATAGATGTCCTCTCCATTGTTATGTCACCTTGTCTGAAAGTCACATAATAAATATTTTCACTGTGCAGTTCATACTGTACCATGTCGATATGTGATTAGTGTTCCAGCTACAACTGTCTTTCACTTACATGCCTTCATCTGCTGTACATTATGATGTTTCACCTGGCCTCTTTCCCTGTGTTCATTCTTACAATTCATTTGTGTGTCCCTGTTCAATACACACACACTTCCCCTGACTGTTTATTTTAAATGGCAGTCTATGTACCCTTACAGATCATTTACACAACTTTTGTACAGAATGCTTGGAATGGGATTCCACAATACTCTGCACTGTATACACTGTCCTGTGTTTGGACTATAAACATTGCTATACAATAAAGCATGGTAATCATTTTGGCATTCCTTGCAATCCTGCTAACCTAGTTTGCCCTTAAGTAAACAGGACTGCTATTCATGTTGCTTTACATGGATTCCTGGCCAGCAGCATTGTTGCCAACCAAGAAACCATGCTTGTTTATGTTTAAATGTGGTGTGCAGCATGAATATATAATTAGTGCTGTTGCTCACCACGCAAACATGTAAATTTCATGTAGGCTGAATCCTGGTGTTTGCGTAAAGATGTTAATACTTTTAGCTAGAACTGTACTGCATCTGAGCCTGGGGTTTTCATATTAGGAGCTTTTCTTAATTCTGTTTCATTTTCTTTGGCCATTACTTCATCTCATTTCATATACTGTACATTTGAACTCCTTACTGCTTCATTTCATTGTTCTAACCACTCAGCATCTGTGTTATGTTCCACAGGATTTTCATAAATATTTCTCCAAAATGTGTCTATTTCTTCGTTTTTGGTGAGGTTTTATTCCTTTTGCTTTGTTTCCCAGTTCTCTATAAAACATTTTTGGGTTGTCTATGACTTCCTTATTTTGTACTTTTGCTTTATATTTATCTGCATACCTTCTGTTTCTTTGCCTGTGCTGATATCTTTAATTTATTGTTTGCAGTAGTGCATGATAGATCCTGGTCTGTTCTGATACTGTGCATTGATTTTACCGCATCTATCTTTTGAAGTATTTTTGTTGATCTGTTCCTTGTTTTATATTTTTCTTACAGTGATACTTCTTGTCTTATTTGCTTGATAATTTTCTCTTTTTGATGTTTCCATGATGGCAGTTTATTTATTCCATTCCTTTCCCTTATTACTGTGTATTTTTGTGGTAAGACTTTATTTGTTCTTAGTTTAGCTGCATAGTAATATATCCTACTTACTTGTGTTATAGCACGTGAATTTCCATTGGTAGTTTTAATTACTGTGTTTATCTGTTTTTTCAGACTTCTAACATTTTGGGTGTTATATACTTTTTGTAATCTATTTCTTTAATCAATCTTATTATGTCTTTCTATCTCAGTTAAGTCAAGCAACTCTTCCTTCAGATCATTTGCTTGTAAACCGAGAGCACATTCTTTACTATCTTTTTCCTGCGGGCATTCTACAGAAAGTTCCAGAACATCTTCTCATGACATATGCTCTTCAGCTGTATCCTGCATCATCTGCTGCTCCTTCATATGGGAACCGATTGGCTTATCACTCCACAATATTGCAAGTGTCAGAGTTGGCACTGTTTCCTGCTCCTGCCCTTGTTGTGCAACTCCATCTGAACTTACGTACTGGTTTCTGACTGAAGGTTCCAGAACATCATCATGTGCCAAATGATCAGATACTTGCAATTATACCTCTTTCTCCTTAATTTGGGGACTCATTTTTCCATCATGCTGTGACATTACCCGAGTTGGATTTTCTAAACTAAATCCTTCAGTTTGCAGGTAATCCATAACTTCAGTTTCTATTTCTTTAAATTCTCCATTACTAATCATCTTTTCTGCTTTCCCCTTTGTGTTCTTATTTCTTTGTATTATTAAAGTTTCCATATCTAGGTACCTTTGCCTGCATTTCTCTTCAAATATCTTTTGTGCTGCTTTTTTGTATTGATTAGTTTTACTTTGTTCTTTGCATAAATAATGCACCATAGCAAATCGCTTTTTCTTCCCATGTCCATATTTCTTCTTCAGGTGTCTTCTGCTCCACTCCATCTTTTTCTCCTTAATTTGGGGGCTTATTGTTCCATCATGCTGTCACATGACCTCTGTTCTACTGTAAATCCTTCTACTGATAGGAACACTGTGTTAAGGGTGTAGCTGTAACTTAAAATTGTATGCCATTTAATTATAAACTGAAACTAATTATGGAGAACAGTTTCAAGGCAAAAGTCTACTGTTAGAAAACTATACCTTATTTTGACCAAATTAATATGTCAGTCTTGATTTCTGAACAAGTAGACTTTTTCTTTTTGCACTGTTTCAGCTCTCCATCCAGGACCACTGTGAACATGCTGATGCCTTGCCAGTTTTCCCTTAGTTTTAAACCCTTGTGACATGTGCCACATGTAAAGGGTTTCTCCTGGTTTAATTTCTTCAAGTCCGTTGGGCTTCTATTACCTTGATGGGAATGGATCCATTTCCTAAGTCAGAGAATGATTAGAGTTCATGAAATTAGTATTGCTTCAGTCTTTTATGATAACCAAAAGTGCTCTTTGCAGCACCTGCAATGTACGCAGAATGGATTCCTTCTGTAATTTATACGTAGTTACATGTATTGGTAGCATATCTAAGTTGTTTGTCTTTCGGCTTTTCCCGGTTAGTACAAATATAAATTCTTGTTTAAAATAAATAAAATACACCAAAAAACAAGCCAAATGGCTCAAAAACATAAACAGTAATAAAAAAAGCAAACCACCAAAGCAGTGAAACACAAGTTTATTTAATATTAAATACTGTTAAAGTAAAACCAACTAAGCGATTTCACCAAGAAACATGAATTGGCTTCATCAGAGTCATTTAATTATGATGTAACTTCCTTTATATACTCTAATTACTTAAGCAATTATTCATGATTTTGCTTGCATCAGTGAAATTACCCTGACTAAACTTAAAGGCATACTTTCACTGAATATGTAATATACAAAGTAACATGCTGTAAACCACAATAATCAATACATCCCAGATAAAAATATTAGTGTTAATACTAATAATAAACATAATAGTATAAAACATTGTTAAAAATAGACTTAAAATGCAAAGCATAGTTGATCAGTTAGTTGCAGTGAGATATTTTTTTCGCAGTACACTTGACATTAAACCTCTGCTGCCCTTTGCTTCAAAAAGGGAGCAATTGAACAATGATCATTTAAACTTGTCTTGCAACAAGCATGTAATCTCAGTTGCCATTTAGTTTCTCTGGCTTCTAATTCTAATTCATCATCCCCACCCCTAGAGTCACTCTATACTATGTCAATGGCAAAGAATAAAAATCACTTATAGTTCGTACATTATAGAGTGTGAACATATAAAGCATTGTTCATTTTTTTATTTTTAATGTCTCTGAATGAAGTAGAAATTGTGGACATAAAATATTTAACAGTTGAGAAACCAAGAACACCAGTAATCTTTGGAATACCAAAGATTCATAAAAATGTGTACAACCCCCCCCCCCCCTCATGTTAGGCTGATAGTAACAGCCCGAGGTTCTAAAACTGAACCAATAGCAGCATATATAGACAAATGGGCAAGTATAGTGGTAAGGGAGGCACAACATATACTCAAAGACTCATGGCACTGTTTGGAATTATTAAGACAAATAAATACAGAGAGCATGGATTTTTATTTCTTAACTGTGGATGTGCTTAACTTGTTCTCAGGAATCCCCCAAAATGAAGGGTTAGATTTCTTCAGGGAAAGTTTGATGGGTACAAATAAATAGATCAATCCAAGGTCAATTTATTAGTTGGACTCATGGAAGTGGTCTTGACTAATAACTTTATGATTTTTGAAGGTGAATTCTATCATCAGGAAGCAGGAGTGGCCATGGGGGCCAAATGTACCCATAGCTTTGTGAATTTGGTTCTCCTAGAATGGGAGAGAAGATATGTTTTTCCTCTGCCTTTATGGACAATGTAATGTTGTATGTGATGTTTTTGGATGACACACTAATTTTATGGAGAGGAGAGGAACTTGTGATGAATGATTTCATAAAATATATCAATGGCACAACCACTTTCCTTGAGTTCACAGATAAACACTATTGGGCTAGGCTTGTAATTGCTCCAGGGCCATTAGCCTAGTACTTACCTATGATCCTATAAATGGCACGGTGATAAGATGGAATTTTTAGATACTGAGTTGACTAAGGACATTGCTGGGGACACCCTGGGCAGTAGTATTGAGAGAAAGGAAACATATTCCAATATGTTATTGCATGATAACAGTTGACACCCCTTCCATCAGAGGAAAGGTAGAATAAAAGGCCAAATGGTCAGGTTATCTAGGCTCATTAGTAGCGATGAAATATTAAAAAAAGAGATCTATATATTAATTGGAATCTTCCAAAACAGAGGCTACCCCTTAAATGTTTTGCTGAAAGTGAAGACAGAAGTTATGCTTAAAAGAAATACTATATTTAAGCGTGTTTTAAAAGCATGTCTAAATACTAATAGAACAAAAATAAAAATGCACCACGTGGACTATCAGACAAGTATTTTAATAGCCAAATATTAAAATATCCAGCAGTTAAAAGTTTTGTTTATATAAGTATTGTCCATTCTCTGATAGAATCAAATATGTCCTACATAAAAAATTGGGGCATTTTTCAAACCAACAGTGATGTATATGGGAAAGTTGGCAGACAACCCACTTTTGCCACTAAGGTGGGCATCAATTTGAAAACTAATCTGGAGAGAGTTGGAGGTATTAAATGTAATTTGGGTGAAAGTACTAAACCTTGTGGGCGATGCTCACAATGTCAATACATTTTGCAGACCTCACCTATTATGTTAAACGATATGGGTGGGAATGTTTTACATTTAAAAAGGGGAATTGCCACATGAGCAGGTTAGTATACACCATGTAACACCTGCAGTGGATTTTATATTGGCAAAACTGAGAGGGCTCTCAAATGCAGGATTTACGAACATTTTTACGAAATAAAAAATAAAAAAGAGACCAATGCCCTTTACAGGCATTCTATAGCTTGTAAGGGTTATGTAGGGTTTAAATTTGGTATTATTGACATTGTTGAATTTGATGGTAGAGGGGGACATTGGAAAAATTGTTTGCTTAGGAAAGAGTTAATGTGGCAGCTTAGGCTAGCTTCAAACTTTCTTCCTGGTCTGAATGATTATTTATCTATTTTACCAGTATTAAAAGAGAGGGCTAATAGATTAAAACAGCCCCAAAATAAAAAGCACACCTGGAAATGTGGACAGGAACACACATAAAATTGTAATATATATGTATATATAAATCTAGTTGCATATTTATTTATTTAGAAGTTCATTATTGTTATATTTAAAATTGTTTTTAACTATGGCATAAATGGAGCATATTGCTTTAAGAATTGATTATTTAATTAGTTAAATATTTGAATTTGGAGAGTATATAAGCTTAATTAATTTGTGTTATTGTGTTCTGATGAAGTCAGTCTTTGGTTGATGAAAGCGCTTAACCAACTTTTAACTGCTGGATATTTTAATGTTTGGTTATTAAAATACTTGCCTGATAGTCCACATGGTACATTTTTATTTTTGTTTTGGTGAAATTCATGCACCATCTCACTGGTTTTAATTCTAAATACTAATAGAACCAACATGGCCAAGCTGGACACCAATGTTCTGGTATTGCAATACAATACAGGAACATCAGACTTGGTATCAAGTGTTAATAATATATGGGAAACTCAGTTTGACAATGAAATGAAGGAAAAGTTGGGGCATAAACCTAAGGTTGTGTACAGTAGAGGGCGTAATATAAAGAATATTCTTGAAAGTGTCAACAGAAAACAAGGCAAGCTCAGGTCATTGATGTACAAATGTAGTGCTTGCAAGACCTGTAAAAATATAAATGATGGTACAAATGTCTTTATAGGAAGTTTTGAACATACTATAGGATGCCCAGGCAGGTGCAACTGCAGTACCTCTATGGTGGTTTATTTAGCTACATGCTTATCATGCCCTGGTTTCTACATAGGCAAGACCAAAGCAAGGCTACAGGATCGCATTACTGAGCACCTTAGAGATATTAAAAATAAAAAAATGTACAATGCTTTATATGTTCACACTCTATAATGTCCCAGCTATAAGAGATTTTTATTCTTTGTCATTGACAGAGTACAGAGTGACTCTAGGGGTGGGGATGATGAATTAGAATTAGAAGCCAAAGAAACTAAATGGCAACTGAGATTAAATGCTTGTTGCAAGACAGGTTTAAATGATTGTTGTTCAATAGCTCCCTTTTTGAAGCAAAGGGCAGCAGAGGTTTAATGTCAAGTGTACTGTGAAAACACTTATTTGACTGCCACTAACAGATCAACTATGTTTTGCATTTTTAAGTCTATTTTTTAACAATGTTTTATACTATGTTCATTATTAGTATTAAAACTAATATTTTTTATCTTGAATGTATTGATTATTGTGGTTTACAGCATGTTACTTTGTATATTACATATTCAGGGGAAGTATGCCTTTAAGTTTAGTCAGGGTAATTTCATTAACGCAAGCAAAATTATGAATAATTGCTTAAGTAATTAGAGTACATAAAGGAAGTTACATCATAATTGAATGACTCTGATGAAGCCAATTCATGTTTTTTGGCGAAAGTGCTCTAGTTGGTTTTACTTTAACAGTATTTAATGTTAAATTAACTTGTGTTTCATGCAAATACTGCCTTGGTGGCTCACTTTTTTATTTTTATTACTATTTATCATGTTTATTAGATCCATTGCTCTTACAACTATTGGAATTGTCTAGGTATCTTTCTTCCACATTTTGTTTCTGCCTGCAGATCTTGACATTTTATGACTTTGTATCTGTCTGTATGTGATAAACTGTAGTTGCTAGGTGTTACAAATTCAATCATCAGTGCTACTTTTGTCTTTTTTTCATGGAGTACTATATCTCTTTTTATTGCATCTATTTTTTTGAATTGGATGATCCAATGTGATGTAAACTTCAACATTCTCTATGATGCCTTGTGGTCCATGTTTCCAGTGCTTCTAAGCTACTTCTGTATTGTAGTGTTTTCACAATCCCTAATGTAGCAGTCTTGCCACATTATTTTGTCTTTCAGTATACAGGCTGCCTGTCTTGAATATATTACACCCAGCAAGAAGGTGTGCAACTGTTTCCAGTTCTTATTCATAGAACCTAAATTTGTCTGTTTCTCTCGCATGTTCAGTGTGGACATAGTCCACCATCCTGGGCAGCCATTATTAATCTGTTTTTCTTTTGGTTTCAATTCACTTCTGCTTAACCATTCCTTCCTCAAATATTGATCAACATGAGGTTGTCCCAGGAGATCTATGTACTTGCCACTATATTTATGAATTTTCCATATTTCTTTCCTTCTCATCTTGAGAAAGTCAACAGATATTTCTGTAGTCCCATGATATCAGAACTATGTATATAATGAATTCTGAGGATGCCCATACCTCCTCCAGAATAAGGATTATATAATATTTGTATACACTGACTTTTATATACCATTCAATAAGTATGAACTGTGGCAGGGATAGTCACCCAGTGGTGTAAATCTTGGCTTTAGATGATTGTCACTGTTGTATTGACACTCTGACCCCATGTGCAAAAATGGGAAAATGGGGTTGTGGATGGATGGATTGATAAGCGTGAAGCATTTTTCTTGTTTTCCTATCCAACCGATTCAATACAGGTAAATTTTGGGTTCAGCCAATCACACCAAATCTGTAAGTTAGAACAGGAAGAGCAAACTGATTTATAGCTTGGGCTATATTGTTAGATGTTAAAGCAGTTTTCAATATTAGTTTTAGTCTTCTGAAGTTTTCTTTATTGATATTTATTTGGGTTAGTTCATGTTTTATTTCTGAAGGTTTAATTTCTCCAAATCTTTTGAGTTTCTAATACCATGATGGGAATGCACCCCATTCCTAAGTCAGGGTATAGTTAAAGTTCATGAAATTAGTATTGTTTCAATCTTTGATGTTAGCTAAAAGTACTCTTTGCAGCGCCTGCAATGTGCTCAGAATTCACTCCTTCTGCCATTCATACCAAGTTATGTGTAATGTTAACATATCTAAATACGACTGTAGATTCCTTTTTTATTAGATCCATTGCTCCTACTACTACTACTATTGGAACTGTCTGGGTATCTTTCCTCCACATTGCTCAGATTTCTGCCTGCAAATCTTGATATTTTATGACTTTATGTCTCTCTCTATGTGAGGCACTGTAATTGTTAGATGTAGCAATTTCAATGATCAATGCTACTTTTGTCTTTTTTTCATTGGCTACTATATCTGTTTTACTCGCATCTGTTTTTTGAATTGTTTGTAATGGGTGAACCCATGTAATGTACACTTCATCATTCTCTATAATTCTTTGTGGTTTATGTTTCCAATGCTTCTCAGTTATGTCTGTATTGTTGTGTTGGCACAACCTCCAATGCAACAGTCTTACCACATTATTGTGACTTTCAGTGTACAGGCCCTCTGCCATGAGTGTATCACACCCTGCAACAAAGTGCGCGACTGTTTCCATTTATTTTTTACAGAACCTACATTTGTCTGTTTATACCACATGCTCAATGGACTTTGTAAACTAATGTGGACTTAGTACACTATCTGGGACTGCCATTATTAACCTTTCATTCTTTGATTTTAACTCACCTCTCCATAACCATTCCTGCATCAAATCTTGTTCAGCATGAGGTTGTTCCAGGAGATCTCTGTACTTGCCACTATATTTGTGAATTTTCCACATTTCTTTCCTTCTCTTTTGATCCTTTTGCTTATATTCTTTATTTAGTTTTTTCTTTCTGGCATCTTTCATTTCTGTCTGATTGTACTTTTGTCTACTTGTGTATGATTTCCATTCTCACTCAACATATGAAAGCTTCTGCTAAAATAAACAGAGAAGTCATCTTAGACTTCTTCTCCTAGTATTTTAAAACTTTCACTATGGTTGGATCTGGTGAAGTCAGCAGATATACATGCAGTTCCACGATTGTAGATCTAGGCATGTAATCAGGTTTGAAGAGGCCCAGACTTCCTTCAGAATGAGGAATATATAATCCTGATATACATTAATATGACAGTTATCAAATGCTGTAACACTAATCTACCACGAAACATCAAAGCTTATATATTTCCATGGAGACTGTAACTGAGTCTCTGTGACAGGGCTGGTCACTCAATGGTGAAAAATATGGCTCTAGGTGGTTCGATCATTTTGACTAATGTCACCAAATGGCCATGGGTATTTGGTGGTGATAAGTGGGTTGAGGACCTTGCCTACAGTGACCTACACCAGGGACCCATCCTAACAGTGGGAGGGGTGTATATGCCCTTGTTGACCAGTGTGTGCCTGCCATAAAGCCTGGCTGCCGTGGGTCAATATGCTATTATCCGGCCAGTGTCCAGTTGCCAAGCCTGGGTTACCTGGGATAGTCTGTTGAGAGAAAGCTGGACATAAAACAAATCAACCTGACAAACATGAACAAAGAATTGCTACACTCAATGTAGTTTCACTGACAGGATTGAACTTGGAAGTAGATGATATGATGGTGTGAAGGAGGCTGGACATCCTATGTATTCAACAGACAAGATGGAAGAGCAGTGCAGAAAAGCCATTAGGCTTGGGGTCCAGAGTCTACTACTCAGGAAGTGGACAGGCTAGAAATGGTGTGGGAATTGTGGTGAGAGAGAGGCTTCAGAAGGCAGAGAGGGATGTCATCAAAATTAATGACAGACTTTTGGCAATCAGACTCTAGCCTAATGATAGAACAGTGCTCATGCCCCTCAGCAGGATTGTGATAGTGAAGAGAAAAGTATATTCAGACAGCAGTTGCAGCGCCTACTAGATAAAGCAGTTCAACATGAATTGGGGTTGATAATGGGTGACTTGAATGCACATATCTTGACATACAGAGAAAGATGTGAGGACTGCCAGGGTCCGTCAGGGAAAGTAGCAGGCTCAGATGATGTGATAGCAGATATGATAAAGATGCGTGGTGAGACAGGGGAGAAATGGCTTCAGAGTGAACTCATAGCAGTATGGAGACTGGAAAGTAAGCATTCTCATGCCAGTGTACAAGAACAAAGGGAGCATTCTCAACTGTGGGCAGTGCAAAGGTATCAAACTCTTGTCACGTTACATAAAAGTTCTTCTGCAGAGGGTGATTGATAAATGGATATGCAATTAGCAAAAAGTAATATTGGAGATCAGCAGTTTGGATTCAAATAGGATGCAGTATAATTGACCTAATGTTTACATTGAGACAGAAATTTGACAAGAAATGAGGAAAGAGTCCAATTGGCCATTCCTAGACTTGGAGAAAACATATGACAGAGTCCAAAGAAAGCTGATCTGGGCAGTCCTGTGGTGGTTTGAAGTCCCAGAAAATTGGCAGAATTAGTGCATGGCATGTACAAAGACTCAAATACAAACAGTGTTTGGTCTCACAGGGGGGTTCCCAGTAGAAGTGGGTATGCATCAAGGTTTGGCTCTGAGCTCACTGCTGTTCATACTAGTGATGGATTACACTAGGAAACAGGTCAGAGAAACAGATCAGCAAAGTTGCTGTATGCAGATGGTGTGGCATTACAGGTAGACTCTGAGCAAGAACTTCATCAATGGATAGGGGAATGGAATGCAAAACTGAAGGCACATGGGATGAAACTAAGTACAGACAAGACAGTGGTAATGGCAGCAAATTGAAGAAATAAGAAGATGAGAACTGAGATAGAGGGGAAGACAGCAGAACAGGTTAGCAGCTTCAAGTATTTGAGAGAGGTGGTTGAGGAAAAGGGAAGTCTGAATGAAGAGGTCAAAGCTAGAATCAGAGGGCTTGCAGCCAGCGGGCATACCATGTCAGGTGTAGTGTATGAAAAAGAATGTCAAAGAAACTGAAAAGGAAAGTGTATAAGACAGTGGTGTGACCAGTACTACTCCTCTATGTTACAGACACCTGAGCAGTAAAGGTAGAGCAGATGAGGATGCTAGAGGTGATGGAAAAGAAGTGCTTGAGATGGGTGGTAGGACATACACTGTCGGCAGATGAAGAAATGAGGACATACAAGTAAAAGACAAAGTAGCAATAATTGCAGAAAAGATCAAACAGAACAGATTGCTGTGGTTCCAGCACATGTTCAGAAAACAGAAGCCAATCTGGTGAAGAAGATTTTGGACAGACAGGAAGAAGGCAAGAGAAAACAAGGGCATCCAGCAAAGAGATGGATGGACTGTGTGAGAGGAGACCTGTGACAGTCAGGCATGAATGTTGAAGAAGATAGAAGTGTGATATTGAATCGAGAGAGATGGTGACAGTTAACCTGACACCTTGGCACCATGAAGAAAATGGGCAAAAGAGGGTTGAGGATGAGGATGATATAACTGAGTCTCTGACAGTATTGCATTATGATAAAACAAACACTATAGTGGATCCATGCTGATGTTAACTACGGATGTAGCAGTATTTTAAGATGTTATAATACCTACGTCTTCCATGAGTATCAATGTGAGGCTTTGACAACTGCTGTATTATGAAGTAACAATACACGAGTGTTCCAGGCTGATGATTTTTGTGTCTCCAACACTGCTGTATTATGATGTAGCAATGCATGAGTGTTCCATACTAATGGTATATGTGTCTGTGACATTTCTGTACTATGACATAAAACTGCATGGGTGTTCCATGCTGATGTGTCTGTGTCTCTGAAACTCCTGTATTATGATGCAACAATGCATTAGTGTTCCATGCTGATGGTATCTGTGTCTGTGGCACTAATGTACTATGATGAAGCAAAAGCACCATAGCAAAATGCAATGTCCCACTGAGGGACTTGAAAAAGCAGCAATGAAGTTAATTTCCCATTATTACAGCATCACTGTAACAAATTACATGAATATTGGGCTTCCCAGACTGTATATTGTCGTAAAGGATTGAAATACAATAGGCATGTTGCACTATTTTCAGGGACAGCAAAACTTAATGATTGAGATGACAGAGCCATTAGTTTAATATTACACAATATAATTAAAGATTTTTTGTTGCAATAGAATTCATTTTTTTAAGATCTTAAGTTCTTAAGTCTGGCAGATCTGATGCCAGTAACCTTTTCTAGTTTCTACAATGCATTGGTACTCCCTCACTATACACTAAATGTACAATATAGTGACTATAAAAGAAAGTTACAATCAGCCAAAACTGGCCCTCTCTATGGTATAGAGGGATGTGAGCCTGACTATCCCATATCCCTCCTGCATTGAACTAGCATTCTTGGTATAGGTGAAATCAATCTGCATGGATGGGAGTGAGCAACCCCAGGGGGGGCTCACATCCCATGGAAATGAGAAACATCTGTGTTCTTAGTGTATGCTTCATGGTAATGAACCTGGTAGAGATTTGGACTGAGTGAGATTATCCTCTCCCTGAGCCACTTGTATTTGAGAACTATGTCCCATGTTATGCATATTGCACACTGCACTCTGGAGTGTCTAAGGTACATGAAAAGGGAGGTGCAATGGAAAAATAAGGCATGCAGGATGGATGTATACCACTATGCAGTTTGTCATCCCTACCAACATTCATTAATGTTGTGAGGAGATGGGGAATAAATGCCTGATATTTGTAATAGGGTCTTGACAGCTGAATTATATGAAGCAAAATATATTTAAAATAATAAAAATCATGCAAACCTAGAAGATTAATGAAGTAAATTTTTATTTTTACATGTGCATTGCTAACACAAAATTGAACAATGGGGGTAATGTAAATGCACAGGTCATTATTACTCATCTAATGGTTGCCACATAGTGCCCTAGCTCTTATTACACATCCCTACAACTACACCATCTGGTACTGGGGCAGGGATGCCACAAATGAAAAGGTGAAGCATCTAGGAATCTTCCTAACAAAATAACTGGATATATTATGAGTGGGTCACCTTCAGAAAGTTTCTTCTATCATCTGCAGATAAGTAAGTGGGAATAACAGGTCAGTGTACAGCCCACAAAAAAAAATGGCAATCTACAGAATCTGTTGAAAAATTAAACTGATAAAAACTGAAAGACCAGAATGCTTGAAAGTTAATCTTATGTTTAAATTAAAGTACAGTTGTGTGTGGTACTTGACTGAGGTATTTCTGTCATTACACAGATGGTTAATTACACACATCCTCTTGGCAGACTGCTTAAACTTTTGTCTCATATATTTGGTCTATTCCTCAAAAAATGTATGTTTTTTTGGCAAATCAATGAACACCACAGTCACTAAATAATGACATATATTTAAGTTTCAGAATCAAATCCTTCAGAAAATGCATGTTAATGAAAAACATATTATTCTAGCAACTTTATAAGATTATAAGAGTAATATTTAAAATCTGTCCCTGATATGTGGTCTTTGTTTCTGCCCCTCCATTATTTATTTTTTTCCAGAATTCTTGCATTAAAGAGTTGAAAGGTATGATTACACAACTACCTCATAGAGGAGTCAAAGCAAAAGCATTTCATGACCTGTCAATAGTTGCATAAGTAATGTATGGAAATAGTCTTAAGGCTATTATTATGCAAATTGCTCTAAGTTACAGCGGGCTTATATCCCCAGAGTCTGAAGAAATAAGAGCTTCACAAACTAAATCAGGTAGAAACATCATAAAAATCTACAAGGAATTACTAGGCAGTAGAAGTTACAATAGGCTTGTTTTACAACTCCCCAGCTATTGCACTACAAGGGAAGTTGCCTCTCTCTGGATAGAACCAGACATCATCCATATCATTATGGTGTTTGATAAAGGCTTGTGATAAATAGGCTTATGATCTCACTTGTTGCTACAAATTAATATTTGATAGATGAGGGCTATGGGCTTTCATTCTTGCGCTACTGAGATCAATGTTTGATGTGAGAATGTCTAGTAGTATAGGGTTTGATTCTACCAATGGTACAGTTATATTATAGGCAATTGGTTTTATGACTGTACAGCAAATGTGCACTGTTGTCATCTCTTTCCCTGAAGTGACACCTCCCAGAGGAAGTTCAGTATCTTTTGATAACTATGGCTCATGTTTAGGCTTTTATTTACAGCATATCGCTTTTTCTGAAGTGGTCACATTATGTCCGGGTTGCACATAACTAGATGTATACAGTGTGTTATGAAAGGCATTATCTATTAACAAATCTGCTAGGATATCATCAGACATTATCACCTGCTTGTCTCCCTGCCACTTCTCAATCCAAATGAAGCTTTACCAATAGCATTTGAAAAGGTATCTTGTAAAAGGAAAACCTTCAAAGACCAATGCACGTTAGGTTCAAGCAAGGCACCCTTTATTACTTGCAGCAAGGAGACAAAGCATGTAGGTACAAGGTTTGTCTGGCTTATTGGTGATCAGTATGTTATTCTTATACAGTTCTCTTCATGTCACACAGAAAATGTTACTATTCTATTGCTGACGTAGTTAGGCACAGCTTTCTGTATGTTCTACAGAAAATGTTACCAGACTTATTGCTGACATGGTTAGATTATTTGCTGTCTTGCAAAACATTTTGAGAAAAGCAACCTGGCCTTGGGCTTATTTTAGCCCACCTTGACTTTTCAATTCTTCAATTGTACAATTCTAATACATGTGGTACATTTTGTCTAGATTCAAGGTACATTTCTAGCTTTGGTACAAGTAGTGCTAACTATGGTTTCTAGCTTTCAAGCATTCATTGTTTTCTTTATCAAAGCTTCTAGCAGCTGCATATTTTCTCATGGCATAAGCAGAAATGAAATATCTCTTTGCTAAGTTTCATGACATTAACAGAAATGAAATGTCTCTTGTTATTTTCATGACATTAGCAGAAATGAAATGTCTCTTGTTAAGTTTCTAATAGCTGTGCAAATTCATGCAATGTGAACAGAATAAATGTATTAACCCTTTTAAGCCTTGAATGCACTAAGCATGCATATTACTATTATATATTTCTAAAATTTCCCCCCTTTTAATACTTTTATTTTACTTTCAAGATAAGCATAAACAGTTTTTTCTTCCCATAACCTCTTCCTGCTCAGGATTTGCAGTTAAGAGAGTCATTCAGTTTAAGCTCACGAAAGCATTTTCAGTTTTTAGCAATTCTTCAAATTCAGCATCTTGGTATAAGGTTTCTGAAACAGAAATGTCTACAAAATTTGTAATCAGTCTTTTTATGCAGGGGATGCAGCAGCACACACATACCACCAGTAGGATTATCCCTACACAGATGGCAATCAGAATGTTCATCAGGATACTGCCCCACCCCCCAAACAATTTCTGGAAAAAGTCCATCAATGGATTTGGTCCTGGTTTGGTCATGGCTGACACCTGCTGAATTACCTCAAGGTGATTGTCTATCTCATGTTTGTGGTCAGGAATATACGAACAGCACTCCTCCTGGATCAAAGCACACATACCTCCTCTCGCCGCTAGGGTGAAGTCAAGAGCCATGCGATTTTGAAGTACCACGGTTGTCATGGCAGTCATTTCATCAGTCACCAATTCTAGGGCAGAAAGGGTTGCATTGCTCATTATTTCGAGAAGCTTAGACAATTTTCTCAGTTCCCAGATTGATTTCATTGCTCCATATGCTGGCAGTACACCTGCCCACGATATAACAGTATCACTCAAGTCCATGTGTTATAGTCCATTGCTCCCTAAGCTCACGTCATGATGTTTTTTTCCAGTGTGCATTGATTTGCCCCACTGGATTGAGAGGCATCTTGATTTCTCAAACATTCTGAATTTTCCCTTGAGGTAAAACTGCTGTGTGTCGTATGGCCAGAACCAGGTACCCCAAAAAACAACTGCCAGACCAATCTCAGGTAGCCATTTGTATGCTTTTCTACCGCATATAAAGTAGCAATCTTCTACTTTAGTAGTGACTTTACAATACCCTTGCTCTGCATGAAACATTTTTTTGTCAGTTATAGACAGTTGTCTATAGAGGTCAGCATTATGTTTTACTTCTTCAATTGTCCTATGCATCAGTCCAACAAATGAATCATAGCTTGTGTTGCAATAGGATCTGATGTTATCAGGTTCAGTGTAGCATCTATAGGGAACAGTCACATTGCAATAGCTCCAACCCACCTTGGTTGTATCATTCTTGTAAAAGCACACAGTTCTCTTCTGTCAAACAGACAAGTGCAATGCTACTTTATCTTGTGATGTGACATCTGATGTATCATGAATAAGGTTTTCCCAGGTCTTGTTGGCTCCTAGGGGAACTGAAGTTAACAGTAACCCCCCATATGCTGTTGGCAAAGCTGTGCAAATCCAACAATTCGAAACATTGAAGGTTTCAGCATACACATATTTGATTGCCTGGTGAGTGTTAAAGTTCGGGTGCCACTCTGCACGCTTGTTCAGTTCAATTTGCATGGCTGAGAAAAGGAATGGCCACAACAAAAAGATTATTGTCACTAGTACAGTCAACAGGATGGTTATGTAATACTTTTGTGGAAACGGTTGTTCTGCATTTCTGTTTTCTCCGACTCTCCCAAGTAGGTGTATTTGGATCTTACTGGATTCCGTCATCTTACTTTGGACACATGCTCTTACTCTCTGCCCTAATAGGACCTTCAACACTGATGGTTTCTTCATTGGGGTTGAGACGGATCAGTCCTATTGAGCTGACCCCCCTTTGTAGCCAGACTTTGTGCTGAGGGCCCCGATGGAGAGGTAAGATTTTTGTCCAACTCAAAGTTCTTAACCAGCTTGCAGTGCATCAGGTGTATCCATGAAGCTCATTCTGCTATCTTGACTGCAGTGGGTGTCGAAAGAAGCACCTGGTAGGGACTTTCCCACCTGGGAGATGTCGAATTCTTTCGCTTCACTGTTTTAATCCACACCTAGTCTCCTGGTGTCACTGCCACTTCTGATGTTTCGGTCTGTTTTCTATCCGAAACAGCATTTGACTGCAACAGATGTTTAGAATTCAAAAACTTTTTCATATATTCAGCTAGTGTGAAATCAGCTTCCTGGTCTGATGACATGAGAAGTTTCCACTGAGGTGTATAATAAGCCCTTCCAAATAATTTTTCAAAGGAGTCAATCCTTTTGCTGTAGGGACAGTTCTCATGCTCAATAGTGCCAGGAGTAAACAGTACAACCAAGTTTTTCCTGTCTCAGCTATTAATTTTCTCAATTTGCTTTTTAATATACCATTATGCCTTTCAACTAGCCCTGCAGATTGCGGATGGTATGCACAATGATTTTTTAAAGAAATACCAAAGTACTTACTCAACTGCTGTATGGTTTGATTTACAAAGTGTGTACCATTGTCACTGTAGATTCTTTCTGGAATGCCAAATCTAGGAATTATTTCATTGACAAGTACTTTTGCCACTGTAGCTGCATCTGGATTTTTGGTTGGAAAGGCTTCCACCCATTTGGAAAACATATCTACAATGACAAGACAATACTTCTTATTTTCACATTTGTTCAATTCTATGAAATCCATACAAATAGTATGAAACGGATATGGTGGTGTGGGGAAACTCCCTTGCTTGGGCTTTATCACCCCCTGTGCATGATGTTTGTTACAAATCTGACACATCAAACACAATTTTTTAGAGTAGTTAGTAAATCCGTACGTTGTGAACACCTGGTTCACCAGCTGTACCATCCCTCCTGTTGAGACATGGCACTGCCCATGGCTCAACAATGCTGCATAGCGAAACAAATTAGAGGGTAGTATCAGTTTTCCTTCTCTAGATATGTACAGCCCCTTTTCGAGGATTGCTCCTCGTTTTATCCATTGTTGTTTTTCAGCTTGCGTAGTAAGTGTCTGCATTGTTTTTAACATATCTAGATCTAAAGTTTCTGAGGGTTGTAATTCCTCATCTAAAAGAAATACTTCAGAAGCTGCTTGTTTTGCAGCTGTATCAGCTCTTGCATTACCTTTTGCAATTCTATCTTGTTGCTTGGTATGAGATGTGCATTTACAAATGGCTACTTTCTGAGGCAACTGAATAGATTCTAAAAGATCTAAAATAAACTGTTCATGATTTATAGTTTTGCCAGTAGATGTTATCATTCCCCGGTTTTCCCACTGTTGCACAAAAACATGTACAGTAGAAAAAGTGTACTGGCTATCAGTAAAAATGTTTACACATTTACCCTTTACTAAGGTACATGCCCGTGTCAGGGCAATCAATTCCGTTGACTGTGCAGATAAATTATGTGGTAAAGATTTTGCTTCTACAACCTCAGTATCAGAGAGTACTGCATATCCTACTAGGTTCTGTCCTGCAGGACCCCTCTTGCATGAGCCATCCACGTAGTATGTCACCTCGGCATCATCCAAAGGGACATCCGTGAGATCTTTTCTAGGTAGTGTCTTTTGCTCAATTACCTGCAGGCAGCGGTGTGGTGTGCCATCTGCAGGAGTTGGGAGCAGAGAAGAAGGGTTTAAAGTCGTGCATCATTCAATTGTCATATGAGGTTGAGTATAGTCATGCAGGAAAGATGCCTAGCAGGGGAGAGATATGCCACCTTTTCTTGTAGTAAAATAATCGTGACTGCATGAGGTACTCTCAAAGTGAGAGGGTGAAGAAGACTACTGAGACTGAAGCCTGTACTGCCATTGCAGCTGCAACTACTGCTTGCACACAGTGGGGTAATCACCATGCCACTCGGTCTAGTTGTGATGAATAGTAAGCAATGGGGTGTTGCTTATCCCCATGCTGTTGTGTCAACACTGATGTCATGTAACCCTGTTTACAATCTACAGTTTGGAAAAAACGTTTATGATAGTTTGGCAATCCCAGAACTAATGAGGATGCTATTAACTGCTTTAGTTTACAGAAGGCAGATTCTGCCTCTGGTGTCCTTTGTAACAAATCCTGTGCTGCCATAGGCTTCTTATATGTAAGATCAGTCAGAGGTGCAGATTCCAAGGCATAGTTTGAAATCCAGCTCCGGCAAAAATTAGTCGTACCCAGGAAGGACATCATTTCCTGCTTGGTAGTGGGTTTTGGTGCTTGCAAAATTGCTACTTTTCTGTCCTCATCTAATGTTCTACCTTCCTTGGATATTACATATCCTAGGTAGTTGACCTGTTTTTTCCAAAGCTGTAGTTTGTTTTTGTTTACCTTATGTCCCTCAGCGGCTAAAAATCGTAGAAGTGCTACGGTATCTTCTCTACAATCCTGCTGGGTGGGGGCCGCCAGCAAGATGTCATCAACATAAAGTAAAATCTGACTGCCTCTTGGTGGGGTGAATCCCGCAAAGTTGCTTGCCATTTCTTGTGAGAATATCACTGGACTTTCACAATATCCCTGTGGTAGTTGCGTATATGTATACCTTTTCCCCTGAAATGTAAATGCAAAGCAATACTGGCTATCAGGGTGTATCTGTATTGAAAAGAATGCATTGCTGATGTCTACCACAGAAAAATACTTTTGTTGAGGTTTTAAATCATTCAACAGGGTGTGTGGATCTGGCAATGTGGGTGCCCTTGGTATTATCGCATTGTTTGCGGCTTGTAAATCTTGGACCATACGCCATTCTATATTGGCCTTTTTGACTGGAAATAAGGGTGTGTTACATGGTGAATCGGGAGATTCTACTAGTATCCCTCCTTTAAGTAATGCTGCTATAATAGGTTTTATCCCTGCCTCTGCATCTTTTCTTAAGGGATACTGTCTTTTTTGTGGTCTGAATGATGACTTTGGCGTGATAGTAACTGGTCCTGCCGTACGAATAAGTCCTACATCTGATTTCCCTGTTGACCAGAGAATCTCTGGTATGTCTCGTAAGGCATTTTTTTCCTCCTTTAATAGGAGTGTCCATCAACTGTCCTCGCTAGACTGCAAGCACACAGCTGGGTTGGTCTGAGTTATCCAATTCATTTTCTGTACTTGTACTCCCTGTCCTGATAGTTCTAATTCTGTCTGTTTCTCCCATCTCGTGACTTTTTCTCCTAGGTCTGCCCATTCTATATTTCTGATTTTGGTTAAGCTAACATGTGGTAATCGATTAGATTTATAAAGTACAAAGAACTCCTGGGGCAATGAACAGCTGGCTACACTGTTCCCCTCTGTGTCCCAGTACAGGTTACGCAATATCAATCTGTTTGCATGATTCTTAAATAATTCTTGCTCATATTCCTTATCAGGTCCTGGTGTGTTGCAATAATACAGGGTACAGTGCAACAGGTGTTGCTTGTCAATGTCAAGGGAGGGGAACTTGCTGATGGCTACATTCATCAATTCTTTGGTCACAGTCCCTGGACCAGTCGTAACCAAGTCCTGGCTTTACCAATAAAACATTTCACCCTCCGACTGCACTACAAAGGTGTTAGTCTGTTGCTGTGCTTCCATACCCTGCATGGTTGGGACTACTGCTATACCAAATAGCTGCATAGGATCTCTGCCCAAGAGGTTTACTGGGCATTTTGCAGAAACTACAATTTTGCTTCTCTGTGTCAATCCTGAAACCGGATCAGTTATTGCAATGTTATGGGAGAGAGGCTCCCGATACAGCTGCCCATTAGCTGCTTTGACCAGTATGTAATCAGGTGACTCTGTGTTTTCTGGCAGTTTGGAGGGGTGTATCAGGGTTTGTGATGCCCCTGAGTCACACAAAAGTTTGACTTCCCTCCCTTCTACTGAGTGCAACTTCTGGTTTTGTGTCTGCTAAATAGAGCTCCAAGCTCAATAAAGCTAGGTCTAATATTTAATTTTCTTCTTTGTCACTAACTTCCTGCACTTCCTCTACTCCCTCTGTCACATCCTCTACTCCCTCTATCACATTTTCATTTGTCCTTTCTTTGCTAGCCCCTTCTATTGATTCTTGACTACCATATAGTCAGTCCTCACCCTCCTTGTCTTCCGTTGTTGCCTTCTTATTTTTCTTGCAATCCCTTGCCAAATGTCCCTTTTTACCGTATTTAAAACATTCTCCCCTTTTCTTTTGCCCTTCAAAGTCCTCTGATCACTGATCAGATTGTTTGTTTCCCTGTGCATTTTTCTTGCCCTTTTTTCCGGACTGTACTACATAAACTTCTGCTCCATCTTCTACAGAAAATACTTGAGCTTTCTTTTTCTTTTTGCTATTAAAATGCCTTTTGGCATGCCTAGCATATTCAAGTAATGATTGTAACCTGCTTGTACAATGGCCTACCATGTGTTTCGTAATAAAACTACTTATAGGCATGCTACTGCCTTTTCAAAATGCATTCTTTAACTGCTGTTCATACGGGGAATCTTGTGTTTGATCTTCAGGAAGCTGCATTCCACAGTGATTATTAAAACATTCTAACAATCTGGCATAGTATTGGTCAATTGTTTCACCTTCTTGTTGGATGCATTGATTAATGCAAGTCCAGCCTGCCCTAGGTTTCCATTTTTCAGAGATGCGGACTGTAAGACCTTTTACTCTGGTGTCTAATTCTGCGTTGCTATGTGGGAGGGGTCTTTGTGCAGTGTCACGGGGATTCCAGTTGCCACTAATCATGTACCAATCTGGCCCCACAATTTGTCTAACTACTTTTTCTATTTCTTCTCCATTTAGGTTATAACTTAACCTCATTCCTTGTAAATCTTCTGAGAATTTTCTAAAATTAACTTTTGGATGGGGAATTCTCTCAGTGGCTTTCCGGATATCTTCCAGAGTCCAAGGTCTATACACTAAGATAGTTGGGTCCTGATTGTCTTGACCTTCCTGAGGACTGGGCACTTCTATAAGTGGGCATATTTCCTCTTCTTCTCCTATAGATCGTGAATTCTTAACTATTTGCCATAACTCGATGCCTTCTTCTGAATTTCCTGCCTTTGTTCGGGATCTGGTCCCGATGGGATCTCTGATTTTAGTCAGTTTTAGTTTCACAATATCTCTATCTTCAGTGACCACAGGATAAAGTGGGGGTGGACTAACCTGTTCACTTGCTTCGTATTCTGGTAAGGGAGGCGGAGGTGTCGATGCTATTACTAAGTTATTATCCTCCCTATCTAAAAACATTACTTTTGAATCTTTGTTCTTTTGTTCCCTATGGTTTACTTCTTCCAGCCACCTGTGTGCCTGAGGAATTCCTAATCATCGTTGCTTTTTTACCCGACCTTTGGAGTCGTTTTTGAGCTGTTTGATAACTTTGATAAGGGAGGATTTTTCTAATTTTCCGTCGAATTCATATTTATTAACCCATTTTGAATAATATTTAATATTGTCGGCGTGCTGCAACTGCATATATTTTGCATCTTCTGTTAACGGCGGGTTTTGGGATCTTTTTGTGCAATTATTACCCATTTTATTTTACCCTTTGATCGTTACGTATCTTTTCTTAATTTTTAACGTGGTACCATGGATTTTGTTATAGTCTCTTCAGAATGACTGCCTACTTATTCTGTTTCTCCTGATCTATGACAAGACAGTAATCTTTTTTGTCCTTGACTTGTAAGAAAAATACAATCTGACAAAAACAATACACATCTAGTCCCTGATCTAAAACAGAAAACAGAAAAAAGTACATTCACCTTACCTGAGCCTACGTGATTGATCACTGATTCGCGGACACCTGTCCTTCAGTCACAGATCAGAAAGTGGCTGGCCTCTTTTGAATGACAATTCAGTCGGAGGACTTTCCATGTAAGAAGAACCGATTTGGTTTCTTCCCCGTAAGGTTTCAACCACCTGGCCGTCTGATTCGAGGTGAAGAGAGGGTTCCAGTCCAAAGGACCAATCTGTAAAAGGAAAAACTTCAAAGACCAATGCACGTTAGGTTCAAGCAAGGCACCCTTTATTACTTGCAGCAAGGAGACAAAGCATGTAGGTACAAGGTTTGTCTGGCTTATTGGTGATCAGTATGTTATTCTTATACAGTTCTCTTCATGTCACACAGAAAATGTTACTATTCTATTGCTGATGTAGTTAGGCACAGCTTTCTGTATGTTCTACAGAAAATGTTACCAGACTTATTGCCGACATGGTTAGATTATTCGCTGTCTTGCAAAACATTTTGAGAAAAACAACCTGGCCTTGGGCTTATTTTAGCCCACCTTGACTTTTCAATTCTTCAATTGTACAATTCTAATACATGTGGTACATTTTGTCTAGATTCAAGGTACATTTCTAGCTTTGGTACTAGTAGTGTTAACTATGGTTTCTAGCTTTCAAGCATTCATTGTTTTCATCATCAAAGCTTCTAGCAGCTGCATATTTTCTCATGGCATAAGCAGAAATGAAATATCTCTTTGTTAAGTTTCATGACATTAGCAGAAATGAAATGTCTCTTGTTAAGTTTCTAATAGCTGTGCAGATTCATGCAGTGTGAACAGAATAAATTTATTAACCCTTTTAAGCCCTGAATGCACTAAGCATGCATATTACTATTATATATTTCTAACATATCTATTCATTGGCCCTATCTAAAGTGTGGAGTCTTAACTAGCACAAAGTGAAGTTGGTGGCTGGCCCTAAGTGCATGCTGTTAAGGGGCATGATTGGCACATGCTGAAGATGAGGGAGTGTAATAGCAGCATTGATTCATGAACACATGGGGATACTGTGGCTTGATAAATGAATGTTGATACTGCATTTGTGGCAACAGCTGAAGCACAGAAGTGCTCACTGTGCAATGATTCAACTGGAACAAGCTGCTTGTTACATTTGTAGAAAGCAGATTACTACAGTTTAGAGTTGAAAAGAAGAGCTTTTTTGTTCCTCAGCTTAGAAAAGATCTCTCTTTCTGTTTCTCAAATTTACATTGAGTGGGACCCCATTTTAGGGAACTGTACAGGGTGACAGATAACATAGCTATGGTTACTCTGGAGAGGACTGCCCAAGCAGGTACTATACAGGGTGACAGATAACTTAGCTATGGTTAGTCTAGAGAGGACTGCCCAAACAGGTAATATTTCTCTCCAATACCTGCAGGTTTAAGACTAGTAGCCATATGCAATGCAGTACCAAGACTAGTAGTTATATGTGATGCAGTACCAAGACTAGTAGTTATATGTGATGCAGTACCAAGACTAGTAGTTATATGTGATGCAGTACCCCTCTTTTAGCAATTGTGTCTCTGCCTTCTACTAGAAGGGGTTACATGCCCTTGTGATAAGCTGGAACAGCTGCAGTTTTAAAACACCCTTTCACTCTTGGTTCACTACTTCTATTAGTTCCTTCACATGATTTTTGTTCCATGTGCTGCCACCGTGGGGTTTGTACTATACATGTTATATCTGGTTATATTGATAACATTTTATTGCAAGACCATGTCAAGCACTTCAGTCAATGTTTTCCTTTTTTGGCTGTGCAAACTACTGTGAAGGTTTTCAAAACTACCATGGATTCTTTTATACTCATGTGTAGCACTTGGAATCCCCTTCTAATGCAGCTGTGCCCTACTGGTTAGATAGACATAATATTTCCTTAGAAGTGTTATACTCCCAATCTACTACACAGAGTCTCTTGTTCTCAGAATACTGAGAGATTGATCCCTTTCTTTATGGTTTCCTACTATTCTTAATATAGTGACCTGACATCCAGTCATTGACCTGTGCAAAATAAGTGCTTATTTGTACAATATGATTACACACTCTAGTATTCGCCATTTTTATGTTGTATGATTTTATATGATTCAAAAGTATTTAAAGCATTCAGCTAAACAGTGTTTAATTTTATCATAATTCAAATAATCCACATCTGACATTTTATATGCAGCATGCATTGCCTAAGTCATGATCAGAAGATTTAAAAGCCTTACCCACTGCTCTTGGTCAGTTTTAATGTTGATTACACATGGCTTCAAATGTGCTGATAAAATTATTAAAGTCATCCCCCTCTTTATATTGATGAACCAGTTGGAAACTAACACTGTTACCTAGCATTCAGCTCTCTACTACATCACCTACATGCTCCAATGAGGGACCAGTATCTCCTGCTCATGCTTGCACTGCTTTTCTCTTTCGTCTATCATGATCAGGTCAGGCTTTTGTTTCAATTCCACTTCTGCAGCTTATTCTTACTGCCTTTACTTTTTACACTGCTTTCCTGTCTCAGCTGCCTTCCCCTCCAAGTGTTTCATCTCCAGCTCTGGTGTTCTGAGAGTTGGAAGAAACCTGTTTTGCTACATAATGTGAACCTACAGTCACTGTTTGACTGTCTCCATTTCCAGTGGATTGTCCTTCAGCTGCCTACAAGGCTGCTATTATGTCCTCAGATATACCGGCATATGAAATTTCACAGGTCTTACTCATTAGTTTTCTATAACAATGACAGTTTTCTATAATCCAAAGCACTATATTTGGATTCTCTTGAATATGTTTATATAAGGCATTGATGTCCAACTATCATCTTATTTCAGAAAGGTGTTGCTTAATCCTAGCACTATATTTTCTAACACTCTTCTCCAAATAAAAAAGAGAGACTCTTACTACATGTAGCACAATACACAACATGAGTTGGATTGCAGTTATAGTATCCTACTGGCTAATATTTATTTATTTATTTATTACATTTGTTTACCGGGATAAGTCCACTGGGCCTAAAAGAACCCATTTTCAGTGGAGGCCAGGGAGAAAAGTTCCAACAAGATACAAAAAAAAATATAAACTTTAATTAGTACAGAAGCAGAAACAGTGTTATAGATAGCAAATATAGTAACATATACAGAATATAAGACAGGATATATAAACATGTCAGCTTTTTTACACACTCAGATGGTGCACAATTAAAACAGTTACAAGTGTCCCATACCCCCATATCATATATTAAACAGACAGCATTCTTGTAATATAAATATACATTTCAGATATGGCCTACATTTAAATGAAAATAGTAGGTTTTTCCCCACAATTTGTTTTAGCTTTGGGACTGCCACTAATACAAGACAACTTCTGCTAATGATGTTGTACACACCCATATTGCCTGATGTGTATGTAAGGGAGGTGTATAGCTTTTCTCTGTTACCATTCTTCTGCAAAGCCTGTTCTTCATATATCATAAAATGCAGCTAACAAAATCCTTCTTCTCTTATTGGAGATTATGAAGTTTTCCGATACTGTTGGTGTTAACTGGATAATGTCATTTACACATGTAGCTTTCAGTGCTTGCAGTAATGCAACCAGTCATAAGGGGGCTGCATATGTATGTGTGTGAGCTGCCTAAGCTGCAACACTCAGAATACCTAGCCTTCTCTTAGTGACAAAAACAAAAAAGACAAAAAAAAAAAATAAACAGTCTGCTGCAGCTAGACAGTTAATCACAAAAGATATGGACACACTTTGATGGGACTATGACCAAAATGTAGGCAAATAGAGTATGTCAAATTGTATTCCTGTAATGAATGAGTTAAACAAGAAGCTTCCTCATGATCTGCAGTACAAATCAGTGTTTACAAAAATGACTGTATTTTTAGCTTCTGATATTAACATGGTTTCATATTTAAATAATGTGTAAATTGTTACAAATCCTAGATGACAGTCTTAAGAAATTAGTGTAAATGCTGCAGCCCATGTAATTCAAAATGATGAGTTGTCACAATATTGTAAAAGCAGATCAGCCTGATGTAAACACAGACAGTGTATGTAACATTCAGATTTCAGGATGGAACACAGATCAGGCATTTTCAGTGTCTCAAGTTACCACATATACAAATGATCAGAATGCAATAAATTCTAGTTTGTTGTTTTCAGAAGTTCAGTGCACATATTACACTGATAGGGGATCATTGTGAGGAAACTCAAGGCAGTCCTGCAGAAACAAATCAATCTGACACAATAAACATCAATGTAAATATACAGACATCATCAGGGCAAATTTAACAAGAAACACATACCCATACCATACCATCAATGTTGTTATGAGTTCTATAGAAATTTATTTTCAGAATATCTATAGAGTGTGACAGTCCAGCACCAAACCAAATGATTTATCTGACATCGTTTATGGCAGAGAGAAATGACAAATGGGATATTTCATTGTTTACACAAAATGAGTTATGTAATAATATTCTGATTAAACCAGATGTCAGTGCCATTTGCAAACAGACCTCTACCAGCGGACACAAGTACAGTTATAATGCTGACAGGATTTGAAGGATCAAAGGCTATGGCAGCGAGCAGTTCTTAGTGTAACAGCATATTGTCCAATAACAAGATTTTATGAACAAATAAAAATCCTACAGAATGTGCAGTAGTGTGAATAGAAGACCCTTAGATAAATCATGAGTAGATTGTGCAGATGATGTATAGAATTTGAAAAATCATTTACTACAGGAATATGCAAATTCATGGGCTAAAGACAAAATAAATGTTGGTTCAGTTGCTACTGCTGAAGTACAGGCAGAAAAGTTACCACATTTTTAGAAGCAGCAGCTTGTACTCAGAGAAGCAATGACAGATGGGAAAGAAAAAGGTATTACAGGAAAAGAATCAAGTCCATTAAATCCACTTTTATGGCTAGTGTGATACAGGGAAATATTGCCAGCCCAGCTATCTGGAAATTTGTAACTTCTTCTGTCATCTGTGAATATTGATATGATTTATACAGAACTGTATGACATATACTGAGCTAAGATGTATCCACCATGTACCCTGTTGGAACATAGAAGATTAACCTGTAAAACTTAAGAATACAAAAAACAGCTACACAGGACCCAGGTAAATTCCAAGTGCACATCCAACGACAAGTATACAATTAAAAAGAAAAATCATACACTCAGGAAGCACAGGTGGGTAAAATAAACAGGTTTTATCTGATGAAGTGAAAGTATTAAGATTATTATGAAAGCACTTATCTTGTGAATAAATCTGTTTATTTTACCCGCCTGTGCTTCCTGAGTGCATGATTTTTCTTTTTCCTTTTTATTCGTAAAACTTAAGAATAGTTGAGGTTAAGTTACTTTATAGCTGGGCCATAAACAAAAGATGTTATCTCTTAGTTTCAGTTCAGTAGCAGACACAATGTCTAGAGCTAGAAGTTTTTGTATTGTCTTGAAAGAGAAATAATTACTAGGTTTCAAATGTAAAAGCGTGTTATTGTTTTTATGGCTTCCATGATCTGCAAACATCTGAGAGATATATGTATTCTTAACACAGACATTTTAAATTCTGTTAGTTTCTGTTTTAGCCTGGGAACTGAAGTTGGGTGACAAAACTGATGTCATCCAAGCTAACTCAGCAGTAGAATGTGATATTAGTTTAAGAACTCTCTCAGAGAGAGACTGTGCATTTTGTATTTTGTCTTGGACCTAGCAAGAATATCCACTCATCATCACCATTTGCACTTGCCTTGCTGTAAGTAAGATTTAGGGCATAGTATCTATTTTAGATATAGATATGAATATAGTAAAGATTAGTTTAGATGTTTTCTGTATTTATTTGAGACTGTCCTACAATGTTGTTTACATTTTCCCTGGGCTTTTGAACTCTGAAGTAACTGTGTTGGATTTACTAGTATTGTCTTGTTCTTTTATTATTTATTATTAAATATGTTTAAACCTATCTTTGTGGCTGATATGTGTGAGACATATTTAAGCTCTTGGAGTACTTGCATATCTATTTGGTGACACTGTACAGGCCACTCCTAAATAGCCTTGCTTGGTCAGACTACCAGTTAGATTATTAGTAACATTACAGTAGGATTGGGCACCCTTTGTTAAGGGCCTTAAGTAGCTAGTAAAGAGTTGGCTGGTGGCAGCTGGAACTACCTTATAGTCTAGGCAAAAGGGAGCATAGCTAATAAGCCTATGCCAGCCTTCCCCAGGGGTGTGTGTGTGTGTGTGTGTGTGTGTGTGTGTGTGTGTGTGTGTGTGTGTGTGTGTGTGTGTGTGTGTGCTTGTATATAAATCAAATTTCAAAATGTGTGTGTTAGCTACTTGTGCAGGGATACAAAGCACTGGTTGGACAGAGAGGGTGCAGGGTGTCTTAGCTTGACCACTCAGCTGAGATCTCAACCCTATAGCTCTGTCAGTGGGGAGTCTTATTGGGGATCTGGAGAAAGAGGGAGAAACCAGCCCCAGACTGACTGCGATCTCTCTCTGTGCTCTTAAGGGAAATTGTACTTTACTGTGAGTATACTTATTATCCTCCCAGTATGTACGGCCCCCACTGTTGCCAGTGGTGAGGATTGAGGCTCCTTGATTACTGGGCTAGTGGAGGGGCATCACAGCCAGTAAGGAAAAAGATGACAGTTACAGGTTAGTGAAATTATTAAATATGTACACCATTAAACTGGTAGCACATGTTGTGTAAGAAACACCAGAGATGAAAGTCAAGTCAAATCTTCAGTGTAAATAGTTTACAGTTACAGATCTGACAGATGAAATTTTTGTTATTGTTTTGTTTCAACAGATATTGTCAAGACCATTGAATTATGGTAATAAAGTTTGCAATGGATAAATAATACCTTGATACAGGCAGAAACAGAAGAATATGAAATTATGTTTTGCTAGTTTTACAGAGTTTAGAATTTAAAGTCAATGTTACAATTTTAAAAGAGACAGCATAGTCAAAGATTTGAATCCCATGCAATAAAAGAGTGCAGCATAAATATTATGCGTCAGTGTGACCCAGGTACAAATCTCATGTAAGGAAAGTATGGAATGTAATTTACTGTATGATGAAACTTCACATGGCTGTAAAGACAGATAAGTAAATATCCAGAGTCAGATTAGTTCAGTTCTAGTATTGAATGTGTATATGCAAACAGTTCAAGATCTTCTATATTTAATTCAGAAATTGTAGTTTTCCAGAGTATACAAGAGGCATGGACTTACATAAATGAGTTATCAGATTACAGAAAAGTTCAGTGAGCTGAATTAAATACAGTACTATGTGTTATAAAATAGTATGGTAAAGATCAGTTAAATATTATTAGTGAAAGTTTTTATGCAAATACAGTTTTTAACTATGTATCTGAAGATTGGGCTACAAGGAAATTTGTAGATACTAACAATAAAGCCTTGCAACATGCAAAAATACTGAAAGAGTTAAATGATGTCAGCTACAAGAACAGGCACATGTAAGGCAGTGGGCAGGGAGCTGCACACTGGAAAAATTATTTCGTACACATTATGGCCTAAGGGTCACAAGGTAAAAAATTCAACAGTTAAGATTAATTTTGTAAAGGTGCAGAAATGCAAAAAAAGATGAAGCGTTAGTATAGTTTAGTATGAAATTACTATTTTAGTTTTGAGTTTATGAATGGAAAAAACTGCCACTAAGTTTTCCATTTATTTCAGTAATAAAGTTACAGCCTTTCTGTTTCTCTATAGTACATTATCCATTTGGTTACAGACGTACAAGAATTTATTTATTAGTAACATCAGTTTGTTTCAGGTAAAAAAATGTATATAAAGTTAGGGCAACAAGAGTAATTGCTGAAGATGCAAATGTTATTTTAAGAGCTGGGTACTGCTTTTTTTGTGCTTTGTAGATATTGCAACAGAAAGAATTTTGGATTTCCAAATACTGTAATTTCATGTCCAGTCTGGTATTCAAGAATGTATGTTTTTCAATGCAGTATTAAATCTGCCACCCAAACTTGATCAAGGGATGCAGAGGGGGGATTAGAAGGCCTAATTGTATGAAGGACTCAGCCAGAGACAGCAAACTCTAAGAAGCCTCATCCAATACCCCAGCAGTGACTTGACACAGTACATGGCAAAGCTTATTCTGCTGCATTTTTTGAATTGTCTATTTTGCTAGATATTCACATCTGAAGATCAACAGAAAATGCAGAAGCAAAGACTTTAGGAATGTGTAAATTATTTTTTTCAATGTAGTTACCTGCATAGATTATTCAGTACATATATAGTATGCTAACTGAATTCATGTAAATTTGTTTCAGTTATCTAAGGAGATGTATTCTTAAGAGTAAGGATGTGTATATAGGAGATGTGCATTTATGCAGATTAGCTTACAGTTAAAGCAAGTATAGTACAGACACAGATGCAGAAGTGTATTCATGCAGATTACTGACATCACAACATGAAGTATTTCAAGCTGAATTTCAGTTATGTTTTCAAACAATTGTGTAACAGTACCAGATTTCAGTTTATGCTTTTATCTGCATCCAGATGCTATAGAAAAAAAGATAGCCTTTTTGTGTTAGTTTAGATACTTTCCAAGGTATACATTTATGCACAGATATTTCAAATGTTTAGTATAAATAGGTATCACTTTGGTGTCAGTTTCAGACAGTTTTGAGAATATAACATTAATACTTGATTATTTTAAATGTTCAGTATAATACATTTCTAACAGCATTACTAAACAGTTTCTACAACCTGCATGAATAGTGTGCAGAAATAATCAGAAGAGGCTTTGCAAAATTACACCACAGCTCATATTGTTCAGTCATTAGGTTTAGGGATAAAGTAACAGAATTATTTGTAATAGGCTTATTGAGATACGTTATATATTTACCTAAAGAATAAGTAGTAATAGTTATTCCGTATACTCAAAGCGTGATAGATCAGGCTTCATTTGTTACAGGATGCAGTATACATTACATAATGATGCCACCTCACAGCAAGAGGTTCTCCGGTTCAACTCTCAGCTCGGGTGCCTTCTCCGCAGAGTCTGCATGTCTTCCCCTACAGTCATGTGGGTTTCCCCCAGGTGCTCCCATTTCCTCTCACATCTCAAAGACATGGTGAAGGTGGATTGGACACTCTAAATTGGCCCTAAATGTGAGTGTGTGTGTGTGTGTGTGTGTGTGTGTGTGTGTGTGTGCGTGTGTGCGTGTGTGCGTGTGTGTGCGTGTGTGCGTGTGTGTGTGTGTGTGTGTGTGTGTGTGTGTGTGTGTGTGTGTGTGTGCCTTCATTGGAAGGTTGGGCTCCAGGCTGCAGCTTGACACCATAAAACTCCACTACCAATTGTTCTGCAGACCTTTGTTCCACTGTGGCGACCCCTAATGGAAAAGCTGAAAAGAAAAGAAGACAGAAAGTCAAAAAGGCACTGACAGGATATGCAAAGGCACTGATTTTGAATGCAGAAAACAGGTTTTAGTAAATGTACTTCTACTATTATAGCACATACAGATTTAAAAAGTTAAATATACAGAATGTTTTAGATACTGATTTAAAATGCAGACCTACTATTATAGCACATAGAAATGTAAAAGGTAAATATACAGGATTAACAAATCCAGCGGAATATTTACAGAAACAGATTAATACAGTATAATGTAATTATGCTTCAAGATACCTGTGTAACAGGTATAAAAGTTTTCATAGAGAATATGTAATACCAATTATGACACATTAAAAATTTCCCAGTTGAATTAAATAAAGTTAAGTGACTTCAAGCCAGAAGATTTTCAAATAAATAACAGGTCATGAATGGTCTAGTGACATCAAACTTAGAATTGCACGCTTATTTACCAGATAAAGAGAAATTATTTTACAGTTGATGTATTAGTTGTAGTGATCATTATAGTATCTTTTTCAGGCTGTATTAATAGATTTATAAAGCAATCACAAAAGTAAATCCCACTTCAGGAATTTCAGGAAGAGTTGTAAGATGAGGTGTGGCATAGATAGCATTTTGCCAGAATAAATCCTACTTAAAACCAGTATTCTCTTCACATAGGCATAGAAATGCAACCATATTAAAGGAGGCCTATCTCTTCATTTTATATTTGACATTTTGCATGCAGTTTCAGTAGAAAGGAATGTTTCAGTAAAGGATACAAATGAGTACAGTGAAATAACTTTCAGGCCAACGTACTGATAAGGATGTGCTAACTGCGGATGCGGAACATTTGGTACAAAAACAGACCTTATTTAGATGGTACAATGCTTAGGAGATAAGGCTAAAGAGGCGTGTAGAACTTGCAGGAAATTTACAGAGCTTTATTGAGAGAGATACTTTCAAGACAGAAGTCAGTTCAGTTGAGATACTCAGAATATTGATACAGAAGGGTAAGTTTACATACTCAGGAGATTGAGTACAGATATTCAGATGTCAGTAAAAGTCCAGAAACTGCAGAAAACAGTGCAGCTAGCCTTAATTCTACCATTACAGGAGAAAGGAACAATTCTGAGTTCAGACTTACAGCAGACAGTATGGTTCACTTTATCAGTATATGACTTGTCCAGATCTTGTTAAATTACTACTTTTACCTCCACTGTATGCTGTTACTACATAGTAAATGACCCTTATCACGCCTAGAGTGCATACAGACTTTTATTCTGAAAAGTACAAGACAGTTTAGCGCATAAAGCAAAAGCAATTGTCAAGTACAGCTCTGGGTAATTAAAAGATAAAGACATTTTTGTCAGTTCTTACAATGTGTGTGTGTGTGTGTGTGTGTGTGTGTGTGTGTGTGTGTGTGTGTGTGTGTGTGATATATATATATATATATATATATATGTGTGTGTGTGTGTGTGTGTGTGTGTGTGTGTGTGTGTGTGTGTGTGTGCGTGCGTATATCTATATACCTATATACCTATATATCTATATATCTATATCTATATCTCTTTCTCTCTCTCTCTCTCTTCATATCTATATATATATATATATATATATATATATATATATATATATATATATACATATATATATATATATATATATATATATTGAGGGGTGTGGGGCAAATCCCCCCACCTAAAATGCTTGTCGATCAAATTAACTGTCGACCAAATAAACAGTCGATCATATGAACTGTTGACCAAGTCATATAGACCCATATATATATATATATATATATATATATATATATATATATATGAACACACACACACACACACACACACACATATATATATATATATATATATATATATATGTGTGTGTGTGTGTGTGTGTGTGTGTGTGTGTGTGTGTGTGTGTGTGTGTGTGTGTAGATAGATACATAGATATACATGTATGGATCTACTTTGGAAGCTCAAAGTTTCAAACCTTCGAACATCATATAGTCGAGAACATAACATCGATGTTTTGAAAGTTCGAAATGTCAATAAAAAGAAAAAAGAAAAAAACAAATTTTTTATACTTATCCAGTGGAGGGGGCAAGCCTGCTTGCACCCCCCACCACCTGCTAATTAAATATATCAACTCTGAGATCTCACCACAGTGAACAGAACAGTAAATTTCCCATTCCGGGCTGTACGGCGATCTCCATTTAAACTGTTTGAAGTTTCAAAATATCAATCTTATGGTCTCGACCATATGAAGTTCAAAGTTTTGAAACTTTGAGCTTCCAAAGTAGACCCATATATAAACATATGTATATATAGGTCTATGTCAAATGATTGACTTTTTGGAAACAAAAAAAACTGTCAAAGAGACCATATGATCAAGTCTGCATATACTCAAACATCAAAAAAAAAAAAAAAAAAAAAAAAAAAGATCTTTCATTTTTACATTTTTGCATTCTGCACTCCATGCACCCTTGCAAGTTATATGTACCAACTCCGAGACTGCACTAAAGTCAAGAAAAGGGCAAATTTCCCAACCCTTGCTGTACCGCGATCTCCATTGAAAAGCTTAGAGTTTTTAAAAACTTGATTATATGGTCTCCACCATATGGAGTTTGAGTTTCTGAAAACTCGATCAACTGATACACACATACACACACACACACACACACACACACACACACACACACACACACGCACGCACGCACGCATCTGGATCTTGAAATACTGAAATGTTGAATGTCAGTATTTTGAGACCAGAAGTTCAAAAGTGCACAAACATGAAAGCACACAACACTGAAGCAACGAAACACCGTAAAACACAAAACACAAATAAAAACACAATCCTCCCTCAAAATAAATACAAAAACACTAATAAACTAGAAGCAAATAACATGAGAATACGTTTTTAGAGGGGGCAAGCCCCCTGTGCTCCCAATACCCCTGCTATGTATATGTACCCACTCCAAGGTCACACAAACTAAAAGAAAAACACAAACCTACTTTTTTTGCAAGCCCTACACTCCCATTGTACACTGTTATATTTGCACTCACTAATAACACACACACATACACTACACAAGTACAAAAATCACCACTTTAAACACTAACACACACACACACACACACACACACACACACACACACACACACACACACACACACACACACACACACACACACACACACATACACACACACACACACTCACCTACTTACCCCAACCTACACCTAAAACTCCCCCAAAATATAAAAGCTAACACATTTCTACTCAAAACCCTAAAAAACTAAACACCTATTTGAATCTCCATACATAACCAGACGTCAGCTGCCATGAAGAATTCCCAGACCGCACTGCCCCTTAAAGAAACAGCATACAATAAAGTACACACCTCAACACACGTAACACAGATTTGGGAAACTTAAACTCTTTAAAGTGCAGTTTTGAGCAACTGCACTTTCGAAATTCTGGTCTCGAAATACTGAAATTTGACATTTCAGTATTTCGAGATTCAAAAGTGGTCCCATATATACATATATACACAAACATATGTATGGACACATATGCACATGATATGTATATATATATATATATATATATATATATATATATATATATATATATATATTCGCACACACACACACACACACACACACATATTATATATATATATATATATATATATATATCTGTGGTGGTGCAGCGGTAGCGCTGTTGCCTCACAGCAAGAGGTTCTCCCATTCGATTCTTGGCTGGAGCACCTTCTGTGTGGAGTCTGCATGTCCTCTCTGTGGTCGAGTGGCGTTCAAAAGACATGTGTAAAATGTGGGTGTGCCTTTGTTGAAGGCTGGGCATCAAGCTGGCACCTCGGCACCCATAAAAAATCTATTGCCAATCATTAGCGGACAGAAGTTCTGCTGTAACGACCCCTAACCGGGAAAAGACGAACATGGATTCCCTTCAGATGATTGAAGTTTTAAAACTTCTAATTTCATATTGCCGAGACCATATGATCGAAGTTTTAAAACTTTGAACGTTCTGAATGGTGATTGCCATACAGCGTGGAACAATAATTTTCCCCTTTTCATCGCTGTAGTGTGATGTTGGAGTTGGTATATTTAAATAGCACGGGGTGTGTAGGGGAGTGTATGGGGGCTTGCCCCCCTGCAAAAAAGTCCAGGAAAATTTTTTTTTGTCTTTATTTTTCTTTCAGGTGTTCAAAGTTTTGAAACTTGAATCATATGGTTTCTGCGATATGAAATTCTAAGTTTTAAAACTTCAGTCATCTGAAGTAGATCTCTACATATATATATAGATATATGTATATATATATATATATATATATATATATATATATATATACATATATATATAAATATATATATATATATATATACATATATATATATATACACACACACACACACACACACACACACACACACACACACACACACACACACACACACACACACACACACACACACACACACACACACACACACACACACACACACATAGGAACTGTGTGCCTAAAAGCAATACTTTTGCTGGTTATAATGTTTTAATACACTACTTGACATATAAAATTGAATACCTGTAAGTGTTTTTTTTCATAGAACTTTCTGTTATTTTTATTTTATTACTCTTGAGTTGCAACTGGAAAAGATTCATCAAATGAATAACAAATAATAATAGTGTTTAATTAGCAGCATAGTGATCAGTCTATAGTTGGCAGCATCTGTTTAGAATCAAAGAGTAGCTGGCAGATAAAGCAAGATAAGGATAATGCCCTTGCTCTATGACTGTAATACATGCCATGGCAGGGCATATTACTATTCTTTGGCGACTAATTCATACAGTACTACTACTCACTAGCAAGGGCAAAGCTATTATACCATAAGAGGCAATAATCCTATTCATAGATGAGCCTCAACCTTTATGGCAACCTTAGTTATCCATGATAGTCAACGGAATATAAGAAGGATGCTGGGTACTGTGGATAGACCAAAGAAAGCTTGAATGTGTGTGTGTGTGTGTGTGTGTGTGTGTGTGTGTGTGTGTGTGTGTGTGTGTGTGTGTGTGTGTGTATTTGCTTTACCACAATATGAAGGGTCAATTATTCCTTTTTTATAGAGAACAATTTTTTTAATTTAACATATTTCCAATAAATACACAGGAAGAAATCCAACATAACGTACTGCTGTACAATGTTAGGAATTAATTGACTCATCAAGGTAATCTTATACAGTTAACACATTAAGAGTCTTGGTATTTCATCAACAGCATTTCAAGGCTATCCTGCCTACTAAAAGTCTTAGTATGATTTATAGATCTTATAGATCTTATTTTGATCACTTTTTTCAATTTTACATAGTATAAGTATTAAATTTAAAAATTCTTTCAATGTAATACCTTTTCGAGCTACTGCCAGTAAACTCCAGAAGATGTTTTGTTCTTTGGCTTTTACAGGTAAAGGAAGTAGAACATTCATTAGTATTATCAGTCTAGTTAAAGAACAATTATCGGTCATAACCCATTAAAAACATACTTATCTCTTCCCAGTATACATTTAGTTTTTCACACTCTATAAATATGTGCATCCTATCAGCTTTTACTACTTTATTACTTCTCCAACAAACTGACAAATTTGCTTTACTAAACATAAGAGATTTTATAGGTAGCAATAAACATTCTTCCTCATATTTACTAATCTTCCTTGTAAGACTAGATTAGTCTTACATGGAAGTGCCAGTGTAAGAGTATGATGGCAGCATGCCATGCATATTAATGAGGGCACGCTGCATCAACTCTAAAGCTTACACGGAGCGTGGACGAGTGTAGGGGGCATGTCAAAAATCCAAAGAAGAAATGCCGCAATTTCGAGTTACATGAGCGAGTCCGCTCACATGTGTACAATGTAACACTACACTCCCCCATATGTTAAACAACTTACAAAATTAAAAATAAAAATTATTTATTTTCTTCCGATACAGCTGCCCGTAGTTGTGCGGGTTTGCATGGGTTTGCCCATTGCTTAGCTACAGTTAGCAATTTAGACACCAGAAGAGGATAATAAGAAAAATATATGCAAATTAAGCAATGTAGCAATAGCGTAGTGGATAGAGCCTTTGCACAAAGAGGAGACATTTCCTGTTCGAGTCCCACTCTGTGGGAAATCTGTATACAAAAATATTTCCTTACATTTTTTATGTATAAGTTTTGTAAAAAGCATTGAAATGTTAAATGTAGTAGTGAACGAATTTTATATATATATATATATATATATATATATATATATATATATATATATATATATATATGAAGGTGAAATGGTTATGCATTCTGAGGCATGAGTACCCTATGTTAAGCAATATAAAGCACTGCTAAGCACATTTTACCATTATTGAGCATATTTAAATACAATTGCATGTAGCTGCGCACCACGCTAACCAGCTCAACTGCAACGTATTTGTGTAAAGCTGTGCACCTTGCTAACCAGCGCAACGTCGGGCAACATCGGGCAAAGTCAGGTAAACACACTCACACCTGCTTTACTGTTCCTTAACCAGTCAGGTCTGCCCAGCAGGAAAGTAAAAAGCAGTGACAGGGCTCAAACTCAGAATACTGTGCACTATAATCACAGTACTTGACCACTAAGCCATGACAGCAATTCACAAACATGCACTTTCAACAGACACATATCTATCAAAGGAATTTTAAACATTGCCAACAACAGCTAAGCAGGCTTTTTTTTTCCAAAACTGGACAATCACAAATAAGTGTGGGAAATGAGGCATATTTAAGCTCCACAGGTGGGAATACTTGCTATAACTGGTTGTAGCTTCCTTCTGCAGTCAGCATGGCTGGTGTTGGTGAAGGCAGTCGATTTAGAGTGCAATGCTGGGGCATCCAGGAGTCCAAAATTATGGTTTGGCTCCTTGTCCACATTCATGAGGAAAGACTCCTGCAGGGACAGTACCAGGGTACCCAATATAAAATGGAGGCCTGGAACAGTCTTGCCCATGATCTCACCAGTGCCACTGGTGTTCCTCAGACTGGTGAGCAGGTCAGGCACCATTATTCTGACCTGAAGCGACGTAGGGAGGATCAACTGGACCAGTGGATCCAGGAATCCCGTATGATGCGTAATGCCCCAGTACTGAGTAAGTAGCCATTGTAGTAACTCATTAAGCCCAACTAATGACCCATAGCGCCTCTGTGCTTACATCCGAGCTCGCTATGAGACGTTTGTAATTTCATGACGTTACCCCTAAGTACCTTCCACAGACACAACTTATTTCCCGGTCCTATTTCAGTCCATTAATGTGAAAACTAAGTTGAGAAAGTAACTTAACTTTATCAGTTGCCTTCTCAACTTAGGTTTCACATTGCAGTAAGCATATGTTTGTATTGAAATATTTTGAGTAAATACGTTTAGAATGTACTGTGTTTTCCTCTGCTGACAACAAGCCTATTCTGTCTGCATTTCCTGAAGCAAGTGGTGGCAGCCAATCAGAGTAGGGAAATCCAAGCCACCACTTGCATAACACCTCCACTCCCAGAGCTATTTCTATTGTTTTCTTTTATCAATAAATAGAGGGTTCCAGCAACAGAAATTCTCTTCTTTTTTGATTAACATTGCAAGACTTAACTTGTATTGCTGCTGGATCCCTCTATTTCTTGTTGCGCCAGACACCTACTTTCCCTGGTGAAGTATTTCAGCCTACAGAATTGGGACTATGACCTGCAGAATTGGTTTGCTATGATTTTCTTTTCGTGCCAGACATTATTAGGTAAGTGATGCTGCATAATTGTATTATAGGCTTATGTTATGTTTTGTAAATGTGCTCTGAAGTGCTGTGTGCGAGCGGTTCTTGTCTGCCGCAGAACTGCATAGCTGAAACTGTTTGTTACTGTAGATTTACGATATTAGTGTCTGTATATAAGATACCATTGTTTATACACTTTACATCTTCTGACTGAATTTCACGTGACAGCTTGGATTTTCCTGAAACAAGTGTGCCTGAGGATAAGACTAAATAGCACCTCTGACTTACATTCCCATGTTATAAGTGGCATGAGCGTTGTTTTCCTCATTGAAGCTTTTCTGTGCTACTGGAGTATAGAATGAGCATAGCTTGAGAATACATGGCTGGCAAGCCCTCCTACTTTGTCCGGGATGGTCTGCATGGTTTTGATAATTATTTAAAACTTTAGGTGCTCCTCTGGGAAAACTTATCTGGACATTCTGACCTAGTAAACCTAGTTTACTTAGTAAACAACACTTCAGAATGCATGAAGGTGGTTGTGTGAAGAATGGCTGGCCATGCTCTAGGAACGTACCTTTGGCAAAATGTTGCACAAGCATTTCGCGAAGGTGAAAGCACACAGGTAAACTTCATGAGGAAAAAAGTAAAAAAATTATAAGCAACTCAATGTCATTGTAAAGAGGCAAGCCCCTTTACTAAATGCCCAGAACGGCCCTGCAGATCTTGGGGAGAGGACAGAGAGGCTATACTTTTCACCAAATAAGGCCGATTGAATTGAGTGTAAATGCAGTTTACATTTGAATCTTAGTGTGTATTACCATACTTTTGTGTGTGGTTTGGGGGAAGGAGGGCCCAACCCATGTGGTGGTTGCAGAATACAGTTAGTTACCTGTCAAATGCTGGTGAATGGGTTTGTAAGACTTAAGATTTGCTTGTATTCACAAAGTAGTGATAGTTCCTGGGGTTGTGGAGGGTTTGGGAGGAGTTTGCATGGTCATAGTCTTGGTTTAGTGAGGCTCGGAAATCCTGGACCTAGACGGTTAAGCAAATTGCATCAGAGTGCGCAGTGTTGCTTGCAAATTGAATTATTTAGTCTTGGTATTTGGTTGTTTAAAATAATTTCTTGAGTTATATTTTTTTCTGCAATTGCAAAACTTATTTTATGGAGAGTAAAGGTAAAAGAAACGGAAGCAGTAACTGACATTTTTAGGTTGTTAACAGTTACATCGCCGGTGTGTGACAGCAGTAATATGTCTTAGAATGTATGTATATCTTTTGGACTGTCAAAACTGAGATTTGTGGTTGTTTGTAATAAAGTTGTTTGTAGTAAGTCATCTATCTTGTCCTTATGGTTTTTTTTCGTTCCGACACCTTTGTGTAGCTCTATGGGAACTTGTTTTCTTTGGCCTCTTTATTCAGTTACTAGTTGAACATGCCAGAACAATGCAGTGGCTTAATCTCTCCAAAATATTTTAATCAAGATGTTCTTGTCTTATTTAATGACTCTGTATATGAGGATGCAATTAAATAAAAAATGTTTCAGCAAAGAGGAGCCACACATCAATTGTAATACATTTGTAGCAGGGTTCCATGTGTGTAGATTTAAATTGAACTTGCATATCAATCAGGAACCTGAAAGCTATTAGATATGTTTGTGAGTGTATCTACCATGCAGATATCTATTTTTAATTCACTTGAATGTGTACTTCAATGTACATATTCAAGAATTTGTTTGAGTCTTGATATGTACAGGGTCACAAATATATCATGTTTCTTGCCAGTGTTAGTATCCATTTTATGTACACTATTAAGAACTTTGTATATAGTAGTTGTAACACTATCAATGTACATAGTGTTATGACTGTTATAGAGTGATAGCTGTAGTGTGCACACATTGTATACAATCTGTGTCCAAGGCACTTCTGCTATGGACTCCTCTGTGCATGATTCAACTCCATTACATGTTTCATGGTACACGGTACATTATTGCTATATACAACCATCACAACACAACTCCTGTGTTTATGACTATGGTGCGCCATTTCTTAAATTCTAGTGGTTAATTTTCGGGATATTTCAGAACCTTGTCAAAGCAGTTATATATAAATGTGTCCTTTTAGTAGTTGTGCCGTGTCCTGTTAAAGTTGTTAGTACTTTGACTGAATATAGAATATGAGTGTTCTACAAACTGAGGCTCAAGAGATGAAAGAGCATTTCCACCACTATGAAATTTAGAAATCACAAAGCAGGCTGGTGTTACAAGAAACAATGATAAAATTTATTCTTAAGTGCTTTTGTCACAGATTACAGTTGAGTTCTTCAGAAAAAACAGAGTGCCTCCACCCCACTCCTTAAATATTCATTACAAACACATTACAAACCAATTTGTAAAAAACACCATAGGCATTTAAAGGTACAGACTCCCTATTTGCTCCACAATTATACATGCAAGATAAAAACAAACTAACTATAAAACATGATTCAATATGTACTTTAAACTTAGTATTTTGACAAAAATCATAAAGTGAACAATTGAATAAAAAAAAAACAATTAGAGGAAAAAAAATCAACAATTAGATAAAAAATAATATAAAAAAATCAGCTTTTAACCTCAAAAAGCTGGTTATTGAAACCATTTCATTCAACCCTGGAAAAATATTGGCGTTAACCCTTAATTGCCATAACAGTTCTTTGTATTCAAGCCAGTAATCCATAGGACCTCCTCTCTCATCCATAGTCAGCTGTTCAAGAACAGTGAATTTAAAATTGTGACCTGGGTGGGTATTGACGTGCTTGGCCAGTGAATTTTTTAGGTTCATTTTCCTAATGTCATATAAATGCTGGTAAATACGTGTACGAAAGTCATTTTTGATCTTGCCTATATAAAAACAGGCAGACTTCTGACAAATACCAGCATATATGACATTCTTACTGCTACAGTTGTACTTATACTGAAATTTCACCCATCCATATCCATTAAGAAAAACACTGTCACCTTCCAAAATATACTTGCAGTGACTACACTGCTTGCATTTGGACATTCTCCCTAATGCTGCAGCCGTATTGACACCTTTCCTCCTCCCTAAGATATTTTTAACACTGGTGTCCTTTCTGTACACTACCACAGGGGCTTCCCCTACTCTCTCTCTTATGGCATTGTCTCCTGCCAAAATAAACCAGTTCTTGTAGAAAATGTCCCGAATCAGTGGGAATTGAGGGGTGTAAGTTAATATAAAACCATGGTGAAAATGACCAGAGGATGAATCGCTGCTCACCAAAGGAGCACACAATCTGGAGATGTCAATCCCTAGTAAGGGATATAAATGTCCCTCAAATCTCTTCCTAGTCACTTCGTCAAGAAGAGGCAACACAAATTGCTCAGGAAAATGTCTTTGTACCAACATATTCAATAAAACTTCCCTTTCTGCATAAAAATCATTGATCCTGCTAATCATGCGGGCCAACTTCACTCCCTGTCCCTTAACCAGGGAGCGTTTCTGATGTACAGGATGCCCGCTCTCATAATGAAGAAGGGAGTTCGAATAGGTTGGTTTTCGATATATGGTAGAATAAAATTGTGCAGAGGTATAATCCTTGCTAATCCTGACGTCCAGGAAACTGATGGAATCAACATGAGTTTCCATAGTGAATTCCAGAAATGTAGTGCTAGCATTGAGGAACAAAAAAAATTCATCCAACTGGTCGTGGTTACCTTTCCATAAAATCAGGATGTCATCAAGGTAACGTCCATAAAACTTACACCATGATATCCTTGTAGATGGAAAAACTATGGCAAGTTCCCACTGAGTCAGGACTATGTTCATAAAAACTGGGGCACAGGCTGCACCCATAGCCACACCTGTACTCTGTTTGAACAATTGACCCTCATAGATTACAAAACTATTATCCAAAACAAGTTCCATCAAAGTTATCAGAGTCAAAATTTTGGTATGTGAAAAATTGGTATGCTGACATAGAAAATCATAAAACATATCCACTCCTTCTGTGTGAGGTATTACATTAAATAAATCCTTCATGTCTATAGTGGAAAAAATAATGTCATTGCCAAAGTATTCCTGTTTTATTTTTTTGAGACAATCCCAGGAGTCCCTGATGATATGTGAAAAAGAAATTAAACAGTTCTATTAAACTATGAAATTTAGTCTAAGGAAAATTTAGGTTCATGATGGAACTAGAGGAAAAAAAGAAAATAATCTGCATTGATTAGAAAACGGCAAGGATCACAGGAGCAAACATTTTTGTAATAAGTTGATAATTTATTGCATAAATAAGGTATACACATGTTTTATGAATTACAACCAGGTGAATAAATTAACACATTTGTATAACAATGCTTGCATAAGGTTAGTTCTGCCATTGGAGACTGACAGAAACTATATAGAGGCTATTCTTAGTCTGTAATATGAAAACTCCTTTTACCAAGGTGTAACAGGTTAGTGAGCTAAAGCAAGTGTGAAAAAAGCATTAGCAATGCTTAGTTGTTTATTAAATCTGTCGAAGAGCATATCCATGTGAAAGGAAAGTGAGGGTGCTATCCTTAATTTTGCAGATTAAAATGGCAAGCACACAAAACTAAGAAAAAGGATCTCTATTAGCCACTTTCCATGAAGTATGATGGCCACTGAGGTAATATCTTTTGAAGTGTATTGGGAGGGGGGATGAAATTGCAACAGGAAGCTGAAAAGGGGAGGGTACAGCCAGCCAAAGGCCCTGACTTGTTTTTGATAGAAGTAATAAATAATTCTAGTTCTGCTGGTTTGTGAATTTTTGAAAGAGCCATTTACCCTACTTCAGCAATCAGACCCTCTTCAAGGTCCTTACATGAACAGAAATGCTGTTTTTATACATTGCTTGAACCTTGTTCATATCCCTGTCCAGGTTTTCAGTCTACTCATACATTTTTAAAAGAAAACGTTAAGTAAGCTTGAGCTGACTCTGTGATGTAGCAACATAGAGTGGTGGAGTCCTGACTGCTCCAGATGACCAGGATTGGATTAGTGCTATAAATGCTACAGGAGGCAGCTGTGAAGGAGTGGAAGTAAATGGTCTGACACAGGGTCATCTATTCTTGGAGAGGATTTTGATCTCATCTCATGACAAGAGCATCATCTGATGATGGCCTAGATGTGTAGTCTATGTGCACAGGAGCTAAGGCTCTTGCAAAGAGTGCGTCAGTATCGTGGGTGTACAGACCCATTTACTTGCCTTGGAGCTTAATATATTGTGTACTGCAGAGCACTTGCTAGCTATCAGCAGAAGGGTTTTAAAAGTATCCAAAATCTTCAAGGCTTCCAAAAGATGACACACATGTTTTCCAGATCTCATCTCATCCTCCCTAACATTCTCTGATGCTACAGCTTATAGAGGAATGAATGAGCATATTGTGGAGGCAAGGCTTGATGGTTACAGTAAATAAAATTCACAAAGTAATTACAAAAAAACAATATATACACACATATATATATATATATATATATATATATATATATATATGTGTGTGTGTGTGTGTGTGTGTGTGTGTGTGTATCTATATATATATATATATATATATATATATATATATATATATATATATATACATGGATCTAATTTAGTAGATTGAAATACCATAACACCGAAACTCATAAAGACAAGACAAAAGCATTGCAAGTACACATTTATGAACATTAACAAAGCTGAAAGTTTGAAACAACGACTCAACTAATGCTCACATTTGGAAGTCACCGGAGGATTTGAATGGACTTCGCACGAAATACAGAAACAAATCTATATATTAATATACATAACTTAAACAAAAAATACAACTTTTCCAATGTTTTTGCAGGGGGGTAAGCCCCCTTGCACCCCCCCCCCATGCAGGGGGCTCTGCTGCCCACACTCCCTGCAAATTATATATACCAACTCTGATATTGCACTACAGTGGGGAAAAGGGTTAGTTTCCCGATCCTCACTATACCGCGATCTCTATTCACAATCAGTAAACATGAAATATTTTTCTCTTACATATTATGTTACACTGAAGAAGATGTCTTTCTGCGTTTAGCGTGATGTCCAGTCAAATTCTATGATTACTTCTGGACATGCACATTACTTGATTCTTTTTTACAAACTTTCGGCCTTGTTAAAATTCATAGATCTGTATTTGCAGTGTTTTCGTCTCATCTTTTTGAGTTTTGGTATTATGGTATTTCAATCTACTGAAGAAGATCCACACACACACACACACACACACATATATATATATGTATATATAGATGACAGACAGTAGGTTTGACGTTTGGAATATCAAATGCCCAGAAGGATGGCACATTCGGTCAAAGAGTCTTTTGACCAAAGACTATAGTCAGTGCAATATAATGGTACAGTGGTGATTGGGGACTTTATCCTTTCCTCTCTGCATTGCAATCTCTGAGTTCAAATATGTAATTAGCAGGGGATGTTGGGTGTATGGGGGATTTCCCACCCAGCAAAAAGCATGCTTTTTTTATTTTGTTTAATTTTTTGACTGTCTGATGTTTGAACATTTGTGTTTGATCATTTCATGGTTTGAAAATGTGATTTTTGGTTAGGTGTGTGTGTGTGTGTGTGTGTGTGTGTGTGTGTGTGTGTGTGTGTGTGTGTGTATATATATATATATATATATATATATATATATATATATATATATATATATATAGCTTCATAATTTCATAGGTGTAAACCACAAGGGCCTTTTTAAGCTGAGCCATGCATCCCAAATCTCGCAAATGTTCTGATACCCTTGATAAGTGTAAGCAGGGGCCTGGGAGATGAACCATTTACAGGTTGCCTGTGTCCATTAGAGACATAGGTGCCAAACCAGGGATGAATTTTCCATTCCCTATCCAATTGTCCATGTTGCACTTGAATTTGGTTAGGAAGGAACTCTGCCTCACATGGATTGGGAGCCTGTTCCATAGACTGGGTAGTCTCTGTGATACATACCTATCTCTCCAGCAGGTCCTATTTATATCATAGGCAACGTTTAAGTCTTTTTACAAATGGGAAGTAGGAAAAAATCCTGAGGAGAAAACTATCAGTACTACCAGAGAACAGCAGGTTAGCAGACAACACGAGTTCATGACCATAAATCATTGTCAAAAAATGATCCAGTTTTAGGCGTGGATTAGATGTGAACTTGAAGGGAGTTATTAAAAGGGTTGGAAAGCAACGGCATTACTTTGCTTGCCAGCTGTCAATTTTCTTTATTTGTGTAGCAGCCTGTATTGGTCTCTCTCTAATTTTAAAGAGTTTTTTGTGCAAAAAAGTTGCTTTGGGCTCATGTAATACAAAAAAGGTGAATTTCATTTATCTGTTTCTATTACTGTGGGAGCTGTCAGTTTTCTTTTACTGACAAGCATGAGTGTAAAAATTCACTTGGCAGAGTATGTTATATAGAGCCATATTGGGCTATGTAATGAATAAAACATATACTTGGTGCATGGATGGTGAAAAAAGCCGCACTAGAAACGTCTTGAGTGTCTGGTGGAATTATTGGTGTGTGATGTCTAGTAATATATAGAGAATGCTGCGATGAAATAGATTAGTAGCAAAATTTTGTGTTGTGTTAAAAATAACCTACATACAGCAGGAGCTAAAAATAGGTCTGCAAAACACTTTGGGGCTGTAGTAGTACCATTTGAAGAGTTAGTGCTGAAGATATCTAATAGGCGGTAGGTATCTACCATACATAAAGCAGTAAAAGTTGCTTAAGATGATTTGAGAATTGTGTATACCTTCATATGGTATTCTTTAAAGCAAAGTGTTGTTTAACTGCTTGCTAGTGTGTCGTACTAGGTTGTCATGTTGACACAGCTTTCTTAGTGTTTTGGTCAAAAGCTGTGTACCGTAAGATACAGTGCCACATCACTCTGTGTGACTTATTTGGTACCACCTGGTGGTTGAACAGCCTGGCATCATTGGTAGGTGAAACGCTTAGCAATACTGGATTTTTTTTTCACTTTAAATTACCTGTTAATTGTTTCTGTGTGTTCTTTTAATAGATTACCTGCTGGAGACGGCACGATGGAACAAAAGCTGCAGTGCCATGTCTGCTGTGGTTTTAGTTTTGTATTGGTATCTGTTGCTGTTTCCATACAGGGGGTGTCCAAGTTGCACTGAAGGTGTAGTGGAATTGCATTTTTCTTATCACAGCCCAAAATTTTCCTGAAAAGCAACAAGAAATATTAAAGGTGGTGTGTGGGTCTGTATGGTAAATCTTTAATAGAAGCATTAACTATGTAATTCGTATGGGGATAAGTTTTAATGAGGGAGTGTGATACAGGCATGTGAACTGGAGAAAGAACATGCTGGAGGGACAGGTTTATAACCCAAAGACTACCCATGCTATGGAATAGACTTCCCATACATGTCAAGCAGAGCACCTCACTGGCCCTCTTCAAGAGAAGTCTTGACGAGTGGATGGGAAATAGAAAATTCACCCCGGGGATTACTCCAGTAGATCTACTTGACAGAGGCACTAGGAACTAAGGTTGGTTGGCATGATGCCAGGATAATCCTATGGGCTAGGCTTGTAAAGGCTCCAGGGTCATTAGCCTAGTACACACCTATGAACCTATGATAGGGTGCATCCTCGCATAATGCTTCTTATGTGTATTTTAATTTAATTTCAAATGTATTTGTACGAAGGGTCTCTTGTGGTGTGTAGTAGCACTTGCTGCACTTGTCATCTATGTGACTAGAAGATGGCCTTTTTAGGGTCCATTACATTGGATGTCAGAATTGCAGGCTCTTATTTGCAATCCACCCTTTTGCATATTGAAGGCAAGGTTAGCGGTCTGTGCCTGTTTTACCTTCGTACCCAGTATGGTTACAGTTTATCTGAATCAGACCTTGCGCTTCCCCCTTGTCAAGTGTAGTAGAAGAGAAAAGGATCCCACACACTGGATGTACCTGGGCAGCTGAGTAAGGAAATAAGTAGAACCAGTGTGCTGTCCTAGCTGCTACTAACGCAAGACCCCTCCTTAGTTTCTCTGATTTCACAAACAACTCTTGGTGAAATGTTTTGACTGTTTTGTCCCTATAATGTGTTGTGGACACAGTTTTACTTAGTTTCTGATATACCTTTACCTTTACTTAGTTGTATTACACTGGGTCAGTTAGCAGATGTTGCCCTGATACAAGTTAGTGAAGAAAAGTATCCCAGATCAACTTTTTTACAGTGACATATATCAGCCGGTATTGGTTCTTTGTTACAAGCTTTCTTGCGTGAAACCCAAAGTTCACCTCAGTCTTTATTGTTCTAGCCTCACTCACTATCTGAACAAGCTTAGCAAGCCAGGTGTTCAGCTATTGCATAATGGGGTCTTGAGAGCATTGAGTCTGGTTGTTTGACGGAGCCAGCCGGTTCGGTTGCACTGCTTTGCTGTAACAGCATTTTTTTTCTTTGTGGTTGGATGTAATGCTAAACAGTTATTTACCCATAAATCCTCTGCTATTTTGAAACAATTTTATTCGGCAATGATCCTACCTTATTTTGACTAACTGGTGTGTGTACTGCAAATAACTGCAATAATTTCATAAGGCTTGAGGGAGCGGTAAAATGAATTGCTGCAGTACCTAGTATGCTTTCTAGTAATCATTCTGACATGCATACATATATAATATATGGCATGAATCTCACCACTGCTGTAGAACGCAAACTGCTCATCTCGCATCTTACATTCAACTAGTCTGCATATTCATTTATCAATCAATCTCTCCAGAACTTTCATGCAGTGTGACAGGTGTTTGATATCTATGTACTGCCCAAAATTGTGGATGTCCCCCTTTGTTCTTGTACTCTATTACTAGTATGCTTATTCTCCAGTCATCTGTGATACAACTTTCTCTCCATACTGCTATGAGTACCCTCAGGAGTCCTTTCTCTCCATCGCACCTACTATCTTTATCATATCTGCTATGACCTCATTTGAGTCTGCTGATTCCCTGATTTCACTTTCCTTGGTGCTGTTTTTACTTCTATGGTAGTCTCCCCCTCTTCTTTTATTGTAGGCTGTGTTTGGGGAAGTACAGCTTCTGTGGGGTTTTCTTCATTCAGAAGCTGCTGAAAGTACTCCTTCTATTTGTCTTTTATTTCCCACGGGTTGGTAGGCGGATAGTTATTGGCATCACTTACAAAAGGGTGTTTTAAGTATCTTATTTATGTTTCTGTATTTGCCTTGCAGTTACTTTGTGCCATTAACAGAGTCACTTTCCAGAAGCTGGTAGAATACTCTGTTGTCTTGTCCTTTGCTATTACAACTGCCTTCTCTTGGCCTCTTTCTTAGCCAACCTGTATTCCTTCTTTGGCTGGTCTGTCTTTTCCATCTCCTACTTTTTCCTGCACTCCTTTCTTTTGATGACTTTCTGAAATTCGGCATTCCATCACCAGCTTTCTTTACATACATTATTTTCATATCTGCCTGGGCCACATACCTGTGCTGCATCCTCACAAATGCTGTTTTGAGGCACTGACATTCTTTTTTAACTCCACTCATTTCCTCCTCTTTGAGATGTTCTAGAGCCCTGAGTAATTCCTTGAACTCTTATGCTCCAAGCGCCACACATTCAATGAGAAAACATTAATAAATGTCATGCCCATGAGTGAAACTGTAACAACTATTATACAAGGTTATAAAAAACACTAAAGCAATAATAAACTTAGTATATGATCTAATGGTGCAGCCACAGCTAACACTCAAGATACAGGAAACTTGAATAACAAGAAATTAATTAGAGGATAAAAGAAATGGCTCCCTATTGAAATATTGGCACTCATAATGTCAAGTGCTGACAAGCCAACAACAAAGAATGAAAATAATGTAGTAGTCACAGCCCCTCCATTTTGGTCTGCACTTACGAGAACTATATGCCAACCAAGGGCCCACCACTGACCCTTGTGGGACCCCACCGTTGACAGGCCTACTGGTAAACAGACTCGCTCATTAGTTCCTTTTAGTACAACTTATTCCGCATTGTGGTTGCATCATTAATTAAATATAATATATATGTATATATATATATATATATATATATATATATATATATATATATATATATATATAAAATAAATATACTATAAAGATTTATTTTTGTAAATAACTTGTACCGTGATATGAATATGATATATATGTGTTTCTCTTACCAAACTATATTAAATCTCTTTAATGAATGGCTATTAGCTGTATTTCTTATTACTTACAGATCAGCCACATAAGGTTGAGATTTTGTCTAGGCTTATTGCATTTCTGATTATACTCCGTAGTTGTCTGAGTGAGATAAAGGTTATTACTTGCTGATTACTACCAGCATGGAGCTATGTTATATTTTGGGAATTTTTCTGGCCTTTGTCAATAATTTGTGCAACTTAGGTGGGAGGAAGGGCTGTTATACTATTTTACTGAATTACTCAGGCCTTCTCCTTAACAATGATAATGACTCTGTTTTACATAACAGCTGCACAAGGTAATATAATGAATGCCTACTCAACAGGTTATGTGCAGCAATTATCACCTGTGTCTGAGCATGCATAACTTTGCAGTAATAAAAGGCAGGTCATTATCACATTAACAATAACTCAGTTACAATATAGCACTAAGTCATTATCACTTTCCAGGTAAAACTATCAGGAGCTGTCACTGTTATTCACACAAGTACAACTCGTTATCACCTTGATGAATGCACAAGCCAGATTGTATTTTTTATCTGTTTGGAGTCATTGCAAGCCACCCGCCTTGTTTAATTTACCGAACTGTAAAATATACCTCCAAGCACCATCTTTCGGAGGCCATTCGACCGCGGGGGAGGACATGCAGACTCCACACATAAGGCGCTCCAGCCAAGAATCGAACAGGAGAACCGCTGTACCACTGTGGCTACACCGGACTATATACATATATATATATATATATATATATATATATATATATATATATATATATATATGTGTGTGTGCGTGTGTGTGTGTGTGTGTGTGTGTGTGTGTATGTATATGAATATATATATATATATATATATATATATATATATATATATATATATATATATACATACACACATGTATATATCTTGCCAGACTGACTACTTCACTATGGTGTAAAGATTTCTGTTTTAATTGTTTTATTTAATTGGACATTTCTTAAACATTGTTTGGTGCATGTACAAACATTATTTCATTATTTAACAGCACAGTTCCTTTCCTTCTGTTTATCTGTATTTTCACAAGTAACATACAGATGCAAGTATCCATTTTATTACTGTAGTTCAATTCTTTGTGAATTAATGTAACTGAACCACATATGATGAAACAGTTGAATGTCTCAAACAATCACTACATAGTGCCTGTTGTGTTGCCTTGCAACTGCCTCTGTGTAGGTAAGTAACATTATATTGTTCTATACCATTGTGTTTTTCAGCTTTGCGTTCACCCGACATCACACCCCTCAGTGAAGATGCCATCTGCTAAGAAGTCAACCAACATTTACTTGGGTGAGGATACTGATTCTGATAGTAATACCAGTGGGTCTGAAATGGAATTGAACCTTGATTCACAATGTAAGGCAAACCAGAGTGAGGATGATGATTATGATGCCAATGATCATATTCCACTGGCACATCTGTGTGAGAAGGCCATTACTGCTGATAAAGATGATGCCCCTGTCCCAGCGATTCCTGACAGACCCCTACCCTCTACCCCCGACCTCACCACTTTTGATGAAACTGACCATGACAGTGAGGATGACGTGCCACTAGCCCAGCTAAGGTATGATGGCACACACAATAGTGGTCATCAACTTGACTCAGATTTTGACACAGAGGATGAATTGCCTCTATCTGAGTCACGGCAAGGACATGGCCTGACCGGACCTTTGCAGTCCTCCATCGCCCAGGCCAGGCCTAGTAGGAAGTAGATATGCTTCCTACTATACATGAGCTCAGGCATAGTCCACAGCAGGTTGATTCAGATGGAGAAAGTCCACTGGATCTGAACCGAAGTAGCTCCTTGTCAAGCAAGGATCTGAGTGTGCCACAGCATGGAATGTGTGTGTGTACTCCACTCAGAAGTGAGTACAAACCAGTGGGTAATGTAACTGATCATAGGGTACCATCTCTTAACCACCTTGTAGTTTCTGTTCAAAACTGTGGGAGACTAATGAAAAAGACACGACGATCATGCCCACCGGAAACATATACTGGGAGAAACGCCTAACACCAGTTCACATAGATGACTTTGTGTGTCCGGTCGGCCCAGTCACCAACCTGGACTCAGACAGCACACAGATGGACTTCCTCAATTTGATATTCCCAGAGGAACTGTACTTGCTTATTGCTGATTAAACTAACTGCTATGCTGCACAGAGGCAGGCTGCAGCAGGCAAGGTTGATAAGCGGTGGAGTCCTGTTTATCCTGGAGACATTCTAAGTGTCAGAATATACATGTCTATTGTACATGTTCCAGAATACAGGCAGTACTGGGAAACACACCATATGTATGGTAATTTCCCAATAGCTGAGTACAAAAACCTCAGACGACCGCAGAGCTGTTTGGGTCATGACAAGCTCCATCATGTACGGCCAATACTGGATGCCATACTTCATGCATGTAGGACACTGTACAATGTGCATTGTGCGGTGGCAGTAGATGAAGCCATGGTTGGCTTCCTTGGACATCTGACATTCAGACAGTTTATGCCTGGCAAGCCGGAGAGGTATGGCATTAACGTATGGGTGCTGGCTGACTCACATAATGGTTATGTGCATGAATTCCAGGTATACACTGGAAAGGCAGAACAGATCACAGAGGTTGGACTGGCACACCGAGTTGTGGTCGACCTAACATGGGGGCTGATTGGAAAGAAGCATCACATTTACTTTGACGACTTCTTCCCTGTCCCTCTGGCACAGCAACTACTGCAAAACAGTCTGTACTGCTGTGGAACCATGCGCACCAATAGGTCTGGATGGCCTGTAACGTTCAACTGACAGGCCATTGGTAAAACACCTCGAGGGTTCTACAAGCAGTTGCAGAGTGGACCATTGCTTGCAACTGAATGGAAGGACAGCAACCCAGTATTTCTTCTGTCAATTAATAGTAACCCAACCTTGGCAATCTCCAGCACATGCAGGAAACAGCATGATGGAACAAAAGCTGCAGTGCCATGTCCACCAGTTGTAAACATGTACAACACATGCATGAATGGGGTGGACCGAGCGGATCAGCTCAGGACGCAGTATCCAACTGCTCGAAAGGCAAGAAAATGGTGGCTGTACTTGGTCTGGTTCCTATGGGATGTGGCCATAGTAAATGCTTACATTTTATTCCATGAGAGTGCCAGCCACCAGCAGCTTTCACATTCTGGCCATGTTATTGCTGCAAGCCAGTTACAGTTTAGAAGAAACTTAGGCATGCACCTCCTGGCCACCTACAAGAAAAGGAAAAGATGCACAGAGCCCATGACCCGATTTGAACAGGGCTCGCACTTTCCAGTGAAATAGCAGAAGTCACGATGCAAGCACTGTGCCAGCAAGGGTAAACGTGCTGAACCATCATGGGGATGCCTGACCTGCAAGATTAACCTATGCGTGGAATGCTTTGGTGAGTACTATGGCCATAAGGGTCTAGCAGACTGCTGACAGCAGTAAGATGTGTAGTGCACACTGTACAACATAAAGTTGTGGCCAGGCTGTTGGGTGCATCAGTGTGTGTCATATGTCACTGTGATGCAATGTTTGCCTCTAGGAAAGGATACATGCAAAAAGACAAGGTCAAGGTCAGTCTTGGGACACTTCAGATAACCACCAACTGTAGACCCATGCCTGTCTTTGGCATATTAGTGGAGCAGTGGTCCTTACCCTGCTTTTTCTCTTTACATGTGCCCTTTCTGTGACCCCTTGTCAGTGTCCACCCATGCAGTATTTCAGGTAAGTTAAGACTGTATCTTCTGCTGTTCTGGAAATCACCGCAAAGGCAGCAGCCCAAACCCTAAGCTGTCCCATCTCAGAATGTTGTGTTGGTGGATGCACCACAGGGGGGCATACCCAGCCACCATGGATCTTACGATCCACCTGGTTCGCAGTTGGGAACTTGGAGACTCTTCAGCTCAGTCCCATAGTGCTGCTGTCCTAGGTAAGCATGGCCTTGGGGGTGCCACTGTGATGCAGTGTTTCCACCCGGGAAAGGACACATGCAAAAAGACAGAGCCTGAGTCAGTCTGGGTCTTTTCACATGTTGTCTTGGTGTAGCTCTCCACTCAGACCCCACCCTTCAGGTGTGGTCAGTGTATATAGGAGAGGGTAGTAAATGTATGAAGATGAGGGCAGCAATTAGTGAGTTACTTCAGTCCCTCATCCCTTAGGTCCACTGTTGAATGGGCACATGTAAAGAGAAAAGGCAGAGGTAAGGCAGACTGCTGACACTAAAGGAGATTGTGAGACAATAGTGGTATCAGCAGTCTGAGTGGGCAGCCAGCACAGCTATGGGGCACTTCAGATAACCAACATCTGGAGCCCCATGCCTGTCCTTGGTATATTAATGGAGCGGCGGTCCTTACCCTGCTTTTTCTCTTTACATGTGCCCTTTCTGTGCCCCTTGTCAGTGTCCACTCATGCAGCATTTCAGGTAAGGTAAGACTGTATCTTCTGCTGTTCTGGGAATAACTGCAAAGGCAGCAGCCCAAACCCTAAGCTGTCCCATCTCAGAATGTTGTGTTGGTGGATGCACCACAGGGGGCATACCCAGCCACCATGGATCTTATGATCCACCTGGATCGCAGTTGGGAACTTGAAGACTCTTCAGCTCAGTCCCATAGTGCTGCTGTCCTAGGTAAGCATGGCCTTGGGGGTGCCACTGTGATGCAGTGTTTCCACCCGGGAAAGGACACATGAAAAAAGACAGAGCCTGAGTCAGTGTGGGTCTTTTCACATGTTGTCTTGGTGTAGCTCTCCACTCAGTCCCCCTCCCTTCAGGTGTGGTCAATGTATGTAGGTTTGTTTGTGTCTTTCGGCTTTTCCCGGTTAGGGTTCGCCACAGTGGAACTCCGGTCCGCTAATAATTGGTAGTGAATTTTTACGTACCGGGTTACCAGCCCTGATGCACAACCTTCAACAAAGGCATGCCCCATTCACGTATGCCTCCACACAGAAGATGCTCTAGCAGAGAATCGAATGGGACAACGTCTTGCTATGAGGTGACAACGCTACTGCAGCATCACCACCACAGTTGGTCAATGTATGTAGGTGAGGGTAGTAAATGTATGAAGATGAGGGCAGCAATTAGTGAGTTACTTCAGTCCCTCATCCCTTAGGTCCACCGTTGAATGGGCACATGTAAAGAGAAAAGGCAGAGGTAAGGCAGACTGCTGACACTGAAGGAGGTCATGAGACAATAGTGGTATCAGCAGTCTGAGTGGGCAGCCAGCACGGCTATGGGGCACTTCAGATAACCAACATCTGAAGCCCCATGCCTGTCCTTGGCATATTAGTGGAGTGGCGGTCCTTACCCTGCTTTTTCTCTTTACATGTGCCCTTTCTGTGCCCCCTTGTCAGTCATTGTGTGTAATTTGATGTTTTCATGGGAAGTAGGTATGTAGGTCTGAAGCGTCATCACCACTTATGTATCTAATGCAAAGAATACCGTCCCTATAGATAAGATGGAAGATTTGGATGGGCTAACCAGGTAATGCATATGATATTCATATATATGTAGTCTTCCAATAAATCTGTCAAATATCAGTAGTAATCTGTTTGCATTTTCTTTCCTCTGCATGTTTGTCCACTTTCTGACACTCACATGGCTTCATGACCCAGTGAACAATATGTGAGAGTGTGGGTATGTGGCCATTCCTACATTCACTGGGCTGCCAGCCATGCCTTCGAAATTGAACACCGGTACAATGTGATGTTCCCCACATCCAGTGTGAGGGTATACTGGATTGGAAGAAGAAGTATGCATTGGAGTGGACTAATGCAGTTGGAAGAGAAGTGTTCCATCTACTCTGAGCCTGACATTTTTGTGCTGATGTCATCAGTCAACCACTCGGCTATGGTTTCAAATCACAGAAATTTTCGAAGACCTGAAGTCACGGTGGTCACGTTGTCATTTTGTGTGGTCTGATATAATTCCTTGACAGATATGGAAAACAACAAACAGTCAACGGGCAGCTCACAAGGCCAGACATTTACAGAATGGGTTCATGCATGGCTTGATGCACAGGGTCAGTGGATCAGCAATCTGCCATAACAGCATCACCGTGGAAGATGTTCATCTGTTCAGAGGGGATGGCATTCACCTAACTGAGGAGGGCATTGCGTTGTTCTTGACCGACCTCCACAATGGCATGCGGAGAGTTATGCAGGCTTGCCAGCATACAGCTTGTGAGAAGAATGGAAAACACCCATGACCAAGTAGGACCAGTATAGTAAGTAAAACACTATTATGAAATGTGTTGTGTAAAATATATTTCTCTGAGTTTGGCAAATAACTGTGGTAAGGAGCTGGTGAGGATGCTGAGAAAGAACTGTTTTAGGAGAGTGCTACCACATGCAATGTAATATGTCAGTGACCATCCTGCAATACTTCATTTTTTTAGTCTGCTTTTATCAGGCATGTGTAGAGTTAGATGACAGGAAGGGCTTACTAATACAGAAATTGATCCCTTAGGTCCATTGCTGAATGGAGACATGTAAAGAGAAAAGGCATAGGTAAGGCAGACTGCTGACACTGAAGGAGGTTGTGAGACTGCAGTGTTATCGGCTGTCTGAGTGGGTAGCCAGCATTAGCTATCAGACCAATGAGATGGCCTTGCCTACCACTGTCCCATGCCTGTCCTGGGTTCATTAGTGGAGTGGCGGTCCTTACCTTTCTTTTTCTCTTTACATGTACCCATTCAGCAGTATGTTGGCTACACCAAGAATGTGTATATTCACAATCATGTGTCTACATGGTAAAACAACTGCTTCTGAATGCTGTACACATGTACATATATCAGTTTTCTTAGGACTTAGGTTATGGAAACTTATGATTTTTTTTATATTTTGGTAAATAAATTTGTAAGGGAGCATGTCAGTGTGCCAAGTAATACCTCGTTTTGAAGACAGTATTGATAGTTCCAACATGGTAAATAAATTGCCTGTATGTTGCACACGTGCAGATATCAAAGTTTGTTTTGGACTTGGGTTATGGAAATTATGATTTCTTTTCATATTTTGGTAAATAACTTTGCAGGGGAGAGTTTGAATATGCTAAGTTATACCTCATTTTGCAAACAGTATTGATAGTTCTAACATGGCAAAAGAATGGTGCCTGTATGTTGTACTCATGTGCTGATATCAAAGTTTGTTTCGGAGTTAGGTTATGGAAATTATTAATTTATTTCATATTTTGATAGATAACTTTGTAAGGGAGCATCTGAATGTGCCAAGTAATACCTCATTTTGAAGACAGTATTGCTGGTTCCAACATGGTAAGATAATTGTGCCTGTATGTTGGACACATGTGCAGATATCAAAGTTTGTTTGGAATTAGATTATGGAAACTATTATTTTTTCATATTTTGGTAAATAACTTTGCAAGGGAGCATGTCAGTGTGTCAAGTAATACCTCATTTTGAAGACAGTGTTACTCCTTACAACATGGTAAAATAACTGTGTCTGTGCACTGTACACATGCACAGATATCACAGTTTGTTTAGTCTTGTACAATTATGACAATTATACATTTACAATACTTCTCATTATTATGCTCATATCTTTGTAAGGGAACATGGTGATCACAAAAATGATGCACTGTTTCGAAGCTGACATTCAGATGCACAACGTCTACGCTGATATGTAGGCTCTGTCTGTTACAGGTAATGAGACATTATGCTTTGTTTATTTATCAATTATGAGAAATAATATATTAATCATATTTCTGTGAATATCTCAAGAAAGGAGCATCCCACAGTAATGGTTAAGGTATCATTTTAAAGTTGACATTCATATTAACAAATTAAATTCAAATTGTCTGGGTCTGCATGGTACATTGACCAAGATATTTTGCTTTGCTTTTCCAAAAAGGTAAAAAACATGCACAATATCAGCCTTCCTTGTCAAATATTTAATAATGACTTTGATATACACTATCAACATTTACACTGTTGGAAAGGTCAGTGTCTGCTGAACAACTTTCGACACTATCAACATTTACACTGTTGGAAAGATTTGTGTCTGCTGAACAACTTTCGTGTTTACATTTCTAGCCTAGCTCTTATAGTTAAAGAGTTATGAACATTTGTTTTCTGTATGGTATTACAAATTAATTTTCTGAAAATGAGCTCACACTGCACTGTGGTTCCTATGGTGGAATTAAGCAGGCAGCTTTTCCTGAGCTGCTCCGGAGTGAATGAGTTAAGTAGTTAAGAATTGCTATGCTTGCCTATACTATGGATAGGTATGTCTCAATATCACTGCATTTACTTCACAGCTGCAGGTGACCGGGCTATGAACCAGCAAGCCCATGAAGACAGGCTCCAAAGGCTGCGTCATGAGGCAGGTTAGTAATTATTCTGCATGTACTGTTATATAAAATGAATGAGAGAGCCTTCAAAAAGTCTTTTAACCCAATAAAGATGTAATAATCCTTTAATAAATGTATGATTCATGGAGTGCGTCTATGTCATTTTCTTTGATATGTTGTTGTACTGTTGCATTTTACAAATAGTACTCTTGTATTAAGCAGTGTCAACCCACACTTGGATAGGCCCATATAACGTGGATGAAGGGAGTGCCAGTAGCTTGTATGCATATGTACAGCCCTCAACTGTTGGTTCATGGCCAGCATGTACAGGTTAATCTGGCACATGAGTAGCTTGGTATTGTGTCCCCCAGAAATGTCATTGTGCTGCCAGAAATGTAGGGAGCTGTTAACATATAACTGATACTTTCACCTGAACATATCTAGATAATTATATGAAAGTAGATTTGTCAGTGTACCATCGTAGCAGGAGTGTGTGTGAGCAACTCTCAAAATATGTTGCAGTAACAGCTGCATCTTGGACACTTTGTATGTAAGATACAGCTCATGTATATAATGATCTAGCAAAATCCAGTTGCACAATATAAGGACATTGGGTAGTGTAATAATACATGTAAGGGACATGTAACTGTAGTTAATAGTAAAAACTAGAAGGATATATAAGTTAATTGAGCTATCTTTTCCCAACCTACTGTATGTGCATAAAATATGCAATTCCATACCTCAATCAGTATGTCTAATCTCAAAACATTTGTTGGGACATATGTCCTATTGGTTTATAAATATTTGTATTTTATTTCTATGAATGTGCCCTGTTAAAATACCACAATATTGATGGCCTGTTGCCATCAATTCAACCTGCATGCTGTTGTAATGTCCACTATTGTTCTATATATGCATGTGTTATGCTTGCTTTTCAGCTTTGAAAATCTGGTGTGTTGGTTTAATGGGAATACTTCTGCATGCTGTTATAACTAATTGGGAATGCTGTTGACTGTTACTAACCCATATCTTTATTAAACTCTCGAAAACATAGTTCGTCTGGGAAGGCCGGTCTCAGCGGACCCACCTGTCCCACCTCAGCTGGCCATGGCACCTAGCACCAGCAGATCTGGTGCCCAGCCTGGGACCTCTTCCTCCATTGCCCCTATGCCACCTTTGGGTGGATGCACTGCAGAGAATGGGGCTCAGCCTCCCCGTGCAAGAATGGGCGGATGGGCACCTATCACCATTTGAATGGTCCAGGCTGTGGTGCGTAGAGAGATTGAATGTTCTGTTGCAGAACCTCTACGCCAGCTTGAGGCCTGAGTGACGCAACTCCTGGGTCAGCCTGCCCCTCCTACAGAGCCCCCAGCACAGCCACCCTCTGGGCTGTGAAGGTGGAGTGGTGACTGCCATGGGTGGGGACCTCAGTCCCACATTTTCCATCTGGGGCTCATGAGCTTGCAATTTCCAAACATCCCTCCCTGTCAAAGGTGTTCACCCACCACATGTGTCATATACCGCCCCTGTATGCATCTTGTTTGTCTTGTCTGTTTACCTCCCCAACCTACCACCCCAAATATACCTACTTCCCCTATCCCACATTCCACGCTCACCTGAAAAAACAGGGCAATCTGCTCCCCAAAAAAATTAAGCCCCATACATAGCTGCCCATTTTGCACACATGTCCACTGGACACATGAAATGTTATTTAATTGGCATTACAACATACTTTGTTGTCCTCACCCCTCTCTCAGGGGTTGAAGGGTTCATATCTATCTCCAAATTTATTGCATATGCACAGCTGTTGCTGTTGAAGAAATGGGCAGCTATGGACCTTCCCTACACGTGTCCTGCACACCCCAAGCTATTTTCCATAGTGTCTTTCCCTCTTTGTGCCCCTTTTTCACCACTTTCCTATCTCCCCATTTTTCTTTTCTTTCAAAGAAATTAGTGCGGGGGTGAGCGGGAGTAAGCACTATTAAGCAGTAGTTAGCAGTTTTGCGTGAGTTTGCGCTTTTTTGCGCTTAGCTAAGCAATGCGCAGCATTGTGCAAACCCGCTTACAACTGCTTAAAAGTGCCTTAGTCACTCTGTATGTGAGGGCCCTTGTTCTGCTCAGGAGCAAAATAAAACACTCTGTAAGTCTCGAACCCCGGACCTTGCACACATTACACAACATGAAATACCACTAAGCCACAGTAGATATACATCAAGTTGGTGCTTAAATAATTATATCATGCATCAGAATGAGTGAATGTAAAGGAAAATTAGGAATACCATACCACACAACTTGTTCTGTGGATGTTGACCAACAGTTGTTGTGGGATTACATTACATGACTGTGATAAGAGAAGCAGCCATTCTAGCAGGACATAATGTTACGCCATTACTTTATGACCCCCCACAGTATCACAGCAGGAGAAACATTGGCATATCTGTTTAGGGCAGAGGCCATACCTCTCAACTGTCCCTAATTTTCAGGGATGTCCCTGATTTTGACACAAATTTTAGCTCTGTCCCTCTGAATCCCTCCTAAAACTACTGACTTTGGGCAGAAAGGTGGTGAATTACACTTAATGAATAATGATAATAATTAAGAGTTAGACACTTCTTTTACTTCCGAAAAGGGGTATTAATTCATATGCTCTGATTCTCTCAATGATTCAACTTAATGGCACTAATATTTTAAAGGTGTCCCTGATTGTCCCTGACTTTTTCTTGACTTTTCCCTGATTCTGTTCAACTATGTACCTGATTGGTTGAGAGGTCTGGCAGAGACAGAAACACAAAGGCATATTAGCCTTTCTGCTGTTGCACACTATGCAAATAGCTTTGGAAGGAGTTTCGGAAGCATACCCTTATGTAGGAATACAACACTGAAATACAAATGGATGTAACCATGTACTGGTAGCAACCAACTGTAAGAATGCCATTGCTCTATTGCTGAAAAGACCTGCGTAGTGCACAGACAAAAATTACAGGCTATTCTCTGGCTATCATGTGGATAGGTCCACAGTTGAGAGTTACGCAGACAGACTACTTGCCTTGATAAACTAACATGTACACAGCAACCCTGTAAGTCCAGCAAGATAAAATCCACACAATACTACTTATGTTCTCTGTACTTCTGCAACCCTACCCAAATGTAGAATATATCTGTGTGTGCAGGGTCTACCAAGGATGTAGGTAAGAATACTCACTGTACTGAAATGTGTCCTGTTTTTCTGAGCAGCTCGTGCTAATGTCAACACTAAAAAAGCACAAACTGTTTAGAACTGAGTAAATGAATATTCACAGTATAGCAGTTTACAAACAATTATTGTGCCAAAGGAATACATCTCTATAACTAGCTTTGTATGGCAGTTAATTGTTGAAAAGAAAGTGCATCTTTCCATGTATCTTGGGGTAGCATTTTAAGGGGTGAGTACATTTCTACACTGACAAGTGGGCACTGGAAGCAGCAACATTAGGTCTGAGTACAAAATGTAAATCTCTGGCTACACCCCTGGCTTCTGATATAAGAACTATACCAACCTTCTGTCTTTAACAATGATGTCCACACCAAACAAGAATGATCTCCATCTTGGAAAGCTGAAAGGGCCACACCTACATGAGTCAGCAATTTATAGTACTGGGTTGCTATGACAGTGATTACTACAATTACTACACAACAGGCTGCATGCAATTAGCAAATGGTGGCCACTAATTGGTGCAGAGGTCATCACATGCTCATTTTCAAATTCCTACAAAAGCAGGCTGCAGTCTCTGCCAACAAACTCAATCACTCTATTGCAGAGACTGACAGAGAGAGAGAGAGAGAGAGAGACAGAGAGAGACAGAGAGAAAAGGAAAATGAAATATTACCAAATTATACTAAGGAAAGGTATGGGACACATATGTATTTACTGTCATGTAGTAGGTGTTATATTGAAGAATACTCTACATAATGTGAAACATTCATATGTGGCAGCAGTACTTCTTTATGCACATATTTCTGCTTAACTACTGCTATGGACAATACTGTGTGCACCTGTGGGTAGTGGGACATACCTGTGAAATGTCTTGCTCAGCATTAAATGTCAAAGGTCTGATCCATGTTATCTGTGTTCTGTACAGTAGTGTGGCCAATGGCTGTTGGGGGGATTAGCACTGACATTATATAAACATGGGTGTGACAGAACAACACATGCATGATAGTCATATTAAAGTGTATCTTAGCATTGGCAACTGCTGCAGCAGTCTAGTATGTTTATCTAGCATCTGTTGCCATATGTACCCCCCTAATGTTAGTCTGTGTTCATATGTGACACCTGTTTGTGTTGCAGCAAGGCCCAACAGTTCAGCTGTGAGGTCCAGGGACTTACAGCAGTGTGGACCATGTGTGTCTATGCCACACACATACAGAGAAATATATATGTGTCATACTTATTCACATCTGTATATGTGCATAGAGCAGGGGACATATTGCAACTGTTTGCGAAGTGGGGAGATATATATGTTGGTGAAGGTTAGTATGCACATATTTGTATGTAGGTTTTAGTGTGTGACAAACAAGACAGCATACTGTGCTGGTATATGACATGTGGTGGTTAAACACTGTGTATGGTTTGTTCAATTTGCAATGTTGAAGCCAGTAAGGCCTGCTAAAGCTACCTGGGCTGTGAACACCTTCAATGCATTTATCCCAAGACTGTGCGATTTTATTACATTACTGTACACCTTATATCCTTTGTATAACTGATAGTCTCACTATGAAAGGTAAAATGTATATATATAGATATATATATATATATATATATATATATATATATATATATATATATATATATATATATATGTGTGTGTGTGTGTGTGTGTGTGTGTGTGTGTATATACATATATGTTTATATGTATATGTTTATATATATGTATATATTTATATATGTATATGTTTATATGTTTATATATGTATATATATATATATATATATATATATATATATATATATATATATATGTTTATATATGTATATATATATATATATATATATATATATATATATATATATATATATATATATATATATATATATATATATATATATATATATATATATATATATATATATATATAATATATATATATATATATGTATATGTAGACAAACGGATGTGTATATGTATATATATATATATATATATATATGGGTTCCTATGAGTTCATCGAAATGTCAAATCACCGACACTCACCTCTTCGACACCAAACCATCGACTTTCATATCATCAACAATTCCAGTAAGCGATCTTTGCCCTTGCAGGACCCATGGTAGCACTTGTTTCTCTGGTACGACATAAATAACAACACTTTCAAGGTAAATTATACAGAATCACGTAAACCCTACTCGTTGTAACACAGGAACAAGCGCTACCATGGGTCCTGCAAGGGGGAAGATCGCTTACCGGAATTGTCGATGATATGAAAGTCGATGGTTTGGTGTCGAAGAGGTGAGTGTCGGTGATTTGACATTTCGATGAACTCATAGGAACTATATCTATATATATCTATATATATATATATATATATATATATATATATATATATATATATATATATATATATACTCATACACACCTACATCTACTTGTTGCAATAGATTCTCTGTACTGTTGACTGACTGTGATGGTCAATATGTTTGTGAATACGTCAAAGATATGTATCTGTGAGATAGCTTAGTGGGAAACTGTTTATGTTATGGTATTATGGGTCCTTGCTTTGATCCTAACAAAAGCTGTGTATTCTGTTGCTAGGCAGAACAAGTGCTATTGCATACAGTGTTATTAAGTCCCTTGGTTTTAACTAGGGTGTGTCATTGGAGGCTAAAGCACTACATCTATGATTATTGATTGGTACCGATGTTGAAATGCAAATTATGTGTGTACTGTAGTACTAAATGACGCTCTCGGCCTGTACAGCAAAGTATGGTGTATGTCCACATTGCTTGCATCCACTGTTTTGTGTGGTCCCTGTATTCATCACATATTACATTTCTCAAGATTAAGGTTGTGTAAGTACTGACACACAGTACTGTATAGTAAACACTGAAAGCTTATCTGGGTTGTCATTCCTTTGTTTCCTGTAATTATGTCTGATGTGTGTGTGGGTATGTCTGTAACATGTCCTTTGACATATGTGTAGTAATACATATAACTGAGTATCTAGCAATATTCATAGTGTACTACAGCAGTATGTGACCTATATTCCCAATTGTGCACATATTTTTGGCCATGGGTTTGGCATTAACAAGTTGTGTGGTATAATATTAATACATTTACTGGACCTTACACTGATTGTGATGAATGATATATTTCTTTACACATCAGCTTGATGTATATCTGCTGTGGCTAGGTGGAGCATCGTGTTGCATACAGTGTGCCAGGTACTCTTGTATAGTCGTATATAGTGATTTTATTTTGTTGATGTGCAGAACATGGTTCATTAGATAGAGAGTGAGCAAGGCACTTTCAAGTAGTTGTGGGGTGAGCAGTGATAAGTGGCAGTTACAGTGTTTCACTCTCAGTTAGCTTATAGGTTGCTATATATGGCAGTTCAGTGATATCTGTACTGTATAATGTTAAATGTGCCATATGACTTGCTCAGACATATTTTTGTATTTATGTCTTCCAGGGATCATGGCCCACCACAGGAACATGAGTTACAGCAGTGCTGAAGATGATATCATTACTAGCAGTATGATTCAGGACTACCGTCTCATGTTTTCACGAACCAGCCAGGATCAGCAGGAGTGTACTGCAATGTGGCAAGATGTTGTCTGCAGGGTCAATGAGGTAGGCCTGCATAACCGGACATATGAACAGGTATGCCACCACTGCAGTGATCTTCACAGACATGTCCATCAGCATGCCGCTGATGTGCGTAGACAACAGCTTGCAACAGGGGGTGGTGTTAATATCCATCCCCCCTCACCAGAGTGGAGGAGCTGCTCATGAGCCTGGTGGCACCTGCCCAACAACAACAGCAGCAGACATACACCATGATGGAGGTTGGAGCCACCCAGCAAGCACACATGGAGCATGCAGGTAACATGTCATATATGTAGACTACTGTTATCTGTATTGGTAGATGATGCATATGTGAGATGTGGAGTGTGTCATTCAAAGATGTGGAGCCTGTTGTTGTGCAATATTAATCATTTGGAACATAATCTGTAGCCCTGTAAATGTAAACTGTTGTTGTACTGTAAGATTGCAAATGCACAGTAGCAATGTCAGAGTTATGGCCACTGACAAACTGTCTCATCTCTATGTAGGTACCTCTGGGGTGATATCAAAGCAGCGGACAGATGCTGGTGAGTGTGTTCTACATTTATTATTGTAAATAAAAAGTGCATGTCATAGTTAAGGTGTAGGCCATGTACACATGTAACTCACCTACCCGTAATGCATGATGTGCATGTATGGTGTAAGAGCATGCACATCTCACTAATGTGATTAGCTACCTCAAACACATGCAATACCCAGACCATCTCAAAAAAATGTAGCTAGACTGCAGTGACCATTGGATAGGCACAGCTGATACTCAACATGCACATAACATACACATCTATGTCATACACAGATCATTTTAACATGCTACACATAAAGGATTCCCAAACCCTCTATAAAGACACACTCCAGTATCCAAAATCTCATCCACACATTACACATAATATACCTGAGGGGTAGAGGTCTATCCTGGGGCATTTAAACACTCTGCAACACACTACACAATCATGTCAGGGAATGCTTCTTATTGGCCTCCTTAAAAACTCCTGTAACAACTGGTTGTGAAATGGTGAATTTAGCCAAGGTAGTACAATTCTGGCACAGCATGATTAGTGCTGGTTTGTGAAACATTTGTAGCCTTGAGTGACCACCTGATGCTTCATGATGATGGCCTATGGTACTATACCCCATCCAGTTATTGTAACCACAGTACTACACATAGCTGTCATTGCTACACACCATAATGATGCATGTGTGCACACATATGCACCTGTAAACTGTATGCATACCAATCACCATTTGCACAACTTACACCTATATGTCTTGTGATGCTATTGAGTGGCTAGATTATATGACACATATTGGGTATGTGTAGTGTTTAAATATGCAGTTGTGTTTTAGCATGCCATGTCATGGATGAGACTGGCATGTCCGCAATATGATCTACACTCACCAGAAGTAGCGTACTTTGGGTATGTGGCAGAATGGTATTCCATCAATTATCCATGCACCACTGATGATGTTGTGTGAATACTCATCATGCATGTGCTAAAAATGTGTCCACAATTATTTGCTAAAGACACAGAAGCTGTAATCAGCATTGGATACCTATCTCACACACAGATACACATCCAGCAATGGTATGTACACCTGTGAGTTATGGTGCACAGTACATCACAGGGTTATGAATATCTGCACAGCTATGTTGTGTCCATGTATACATTGTGTTCCAGGGGAAGGGCCATCACCTAATAACAAAACACATGCATCAAAGCCATGTATACTGTTAGTAACAAGGACTGACTACACTTGCACTGCATGCTGTTGAGCAACACATGTCCTGCATGCTGGCATGTGTGATATGACTGTTTTGCTTGTGATACTGTACCCCACCATCACCTGCTATTGGGTATGTTCTGTGATTGCTGGTGTTGTGTGTGTCTGCTTTTGGGAGGAGTGTAGTTTTGTGTGTTTGCATGAGCGCATGTGCGCATGTGTGCATGTGCGCATGTGCATGTGTGCATGTGCGCATGTGCGCATGTGTGCATGTGTGCGTGTGGTCTGAAGTCATGTTCAAGTCTTAAAGTGTATTTCCTGTTTTCCTCTCACAGGTGACGAGGTGGGGCTGGTTCAGTATAGCAGGGAACCTGATGTCACTGAGACAGACAGTGATCATGAGGATAGGTGTGTTGAGGTACAGGCAGGTTTGTCAGGGTCTGTTATTGGGCCACCAATTGACAGTACACAAGTCTCCACCCCATCCATGCACACAGTCATACTGCCTGTACATCCATCATCACCATTGCCCTTAGCTGAGTGACAGTGTATGGTTGGCACTGGCCAGGGCAGTGTGGCATCTATGGCACATGTATCAGGAGACAGCAGCCATAGCCAGATGTCTGGAATGGTACCACATAGGCAGATGCCCAGGGGTTCTCGTCAAAGCACTGCTGGTCATCATGCCCCTGACAAACGTGCCACACCTCTTTCTACCACATGCATGTTCCAGGCTGTTAGGCTGACATGGAGGCACAGACATGAATGGAGTGGTACACCAGACAGGGGCTAAGGGCACAGAGGGCTCATTACACCTCTGTAAATGACAGTATCCGTGACCTAGCAGGTGCCATACGTAACTACACTGAGTTCATTGATAGACGTTGGGGTGAGACATTGGATGTCCTCCACAATGTCATGTTCATGTGTCAGGACAGTGCAGGATGGTTGAGATGTCGATATGGATGTATGCCAGCAACATCACCAGCTGGAGGTCACTGTGGATGTCCAGCAAGTTACAGCCACTCCCATACTGCCAGTACCAGCCCCAGCAATGTTGGGGGGGGGGCTGTCCATAGACTGTCCTAGCAGACCATGTGCCCGTGGTTCTGGCCATTTCCAGCAGGGACCTGGATCCAGGGGACATTTGTTAACCTCTTCAGATAGTACCCAATCTGGATTAGTACCTGATACTGTCTGTAGCACCCCTGCCAGGCACAGATTCCGTATCCATGGCTAGAGACGGTGATCTGTAAAGCCTGCCAGGTATCATCTGTAGCTGTCTCACAAATCCCTGTATATGGCAGCCACATGGTGGAACTGTGTGCATGCAGACACACACACATAAACCAGAAACCTAGGGAAAACACATACCCGCACACATGACATCAACATTGGCCCATAACAGTACTTATGGCCCTCACACACACACATGTCAATTGTATGGCTCAGTGTAGACCTCTGGCAAACCAACAACACACCCTGTGCATATGATGAAACCTGTGCCACCTCCTATCATCTGTAACATTGATGCAGGAACAGGCTAACATGGTGCTGATGCACAGGGTGACTTTAATAAAGTGTAGCAATGGTTGGATGTGTAGCATGTTGTCAGCAGTAAAGTGTAATGATATCCTTGAAGGTGTAGCTGAGCAGGCATGATGCATTAAAGCTGTAATTAGCAATGTTGTATTGTTTTCACCAGTATTTATTCCAATTGTGTTTTGTTTGCCCATGTGCCACTTGCCTGATGTGTGTAGGTGTGTCAGCATGCATTACACGGTGGAAAGCAAGTGTGGGGTGTGTGCAACACACGTTTGCAGGTGTCCATTTCTGGACATGAGGGAGGTGCACTGTCTGCATGTACTTGCATACTGGACACATGGGCAGGGTGACATGCCCTGTATTGGCCAGTAACACAAAAACGAATCTCACCAACAAGTTCACTTACACCAATCCAAGCGCCTGTACTCGGGCAGAACGTACAATAGTTAACCAACGTAAAATTTCGACTACAAGAACGCAAGGCAACAGTTTTACTCGTACACACTGTTTTAATGTATAAAATGTATAAAATCAGATTACATCCATGTGGTTTAGCGCTTTCATCTGTCGCAGACAGATTTCATCAGAACCTGTTCTGATGAAATCTGTCTGCGACAGATGAAAGCGCTAAACCACATGGATGTAATCTGATTTTATACATTTTATACATTAAAACAGTGTGTACGAGTAAAACTGTTGCCTTGCGTTCTTGTAGTCGAAATTCTACGTTGGTTAACTATTGTACGTTCTGACCGAGTACAGGCACTTGGATTGGTGTAAGTGAACTGTATTGGCCAGTGTTAACACTCCATAGTTTCTATTGGTGGCCAGTATGCATTGTACTACACACATTTTGGAACTTGACTATGCATGTGTGTGTATGACATGGGTTGACACTGTGCTGTGGGTGATGCTGTTGTTCCTATCTGACATTGGTTTGCATTACTAAGGTTAACATTGTCCCAGCTGCATAATCGTTTAGTAATGCACACTGTTCACCTACAGGGTTGCATGGACCGTGCTATCACAAACACAAGAAATGCTCACTTATGCAGTAAAAGTGCATTAGTCTCATGGACCTCTGCCATAAACTAGATATATAATAGAAGGTGTGAAGTTGTAGCAAAAAAGAGTTATATACCAAGAAGGGATAACCTCTCTGGTCAATATCATTGGGAAAATACAAGCCCTCATTAAACATACAAGGCAAGCTTCAAAATACAAAATAGCAAGGATTCCAAATGCAACACTAAAGCTTTCTTTAATGTTGTTTATAATCTACAGGGGAAATCTCAGATCGGGTCACAGTTAATGTAAATGGTCATAAAGTACACTTATCTGACTGACATTACCAATTTCTTGTCAGACAGTTTGAATGCGGATTTCACCACCCTGTCATTACACAAGGGCCACATTTCCAGACCTGAACAATGTAAAACCTGATGATTCACAGACACTTTAGTTAAAACATCTATTTACCAAAGTCCAAACCACAATGGCAATGGTACTGGACAGTGTCCCTGGGTGGGTCATACACAAGCTGACATATGAAGTCACCACTCACCTAAACACTTTGTCCAGATGCAGCCACTATACAGGTTACATACTTGTGGAATGATGCACTGTAATGGTGTTCACAGTCCACAACATCTTCTTCTTCTCCTTTCGGATGCTCCCATTAGGGATCGCCACAGTAGATCATCTGTTTCCATTTCTTCCTGCCCTCTGCATCTTGTGCTGTCACACCATCCACCTGCATGTCCTCTCTCACCATGCCATAAACCTCATCTTAGGCATTCCTCTTTTCCTGTTACCTGGCGGCTTCATCCTTAGCATCTATTTCACAATATACTCTACATCCCTCCTCAGCACATGTACAAACCACCTTAATCCTGCTTATCTGGCTTGGTCTACTAACCTTCAATCCTGGGCTGACCCTCTAATATACATATTCCTAACCCTATCCACCCTCATCACACCCAGTGCAAATGTTAACATAAATTGATTAAGAGTAGAACTACAACAGATCCTGGAAACTCTCACCCTATAAGTCAGACAAATGTTATCTGGAAGGCTATGGAGCACAGCATTATGGAACTCATTAACCAAGACATTATGAACCTGCAAACACTGCACCATACCCACTTAGGTTCTCTAAAGGCCAGATCATGGCTCCTACACCTAGTAAACTTCAAGCCAGTTAACAAGGCTATAGGTGAGGGAGGGGAGGTCCACACAGCCAAGCTATAGCTCACCAGCAATTCATACCCATACCAAATTCTGGTATTATACATAACCTCAACAGACTGACCATAAATGATTGTGAGATGATGGATTGACAACTGACGCACAGATGTAGGACACATAATAACATTTGCAGCCTCCAAGTACAATTCTATGCCAGTAACAAGTGGTATTCACCTGCACTCAGTCCTGGGACCACTCCTGTTTGTCATATAGCTTTCTTAGGTACAAGCAAACACAGTAGGGATATGTCTGCCCATGTCTGATGAAAATGCATACTGTGGGCTATACTTTATTCTCCAGATGATACACACATCCTCCAAAAGGGTATCATAGAGACAGATACCTGGTGTCATACTCATGTTGTAAAGCTATAAGCCAAAGAAAGCATAGTTATCCACTTTTAGAAAAGAAAGTATCCCCAGAGTACCACATCAGTAGTATCCCCCAAAATGTGGAACAGGTCCTAATGTATACATAGAGCCATGTGTTTAGTCATCTCTCCTTTGATAATCACATTACCAAAGGGTTTTGGAAATCCCTCTGTGGAGCACATAAGCAATAAAGGGTTTGCATGCAGATCCACAGAGGTTGTTGCACACCAATAATGATTAGCCGTCTTTGCCAGACTTTGCTTGCTTTGGAACAGGATTCAAATATACCTCAAGCATAAACCTTAATTCACACTCTTCAATAGAAACCATGATGTGTGGATGTGAAACAGAAGACATAGCCCAGGAATCACTGCAGTGGCTAAGCTTGTCAGAAGCATACAGAAGTGACCTAAGGTCTGGAAAGTGCCAGCATGCTCTGGCAAAGATAATAGATGCTTTCATGGAGAAAGCAGAGTACAAACCTATGAAATAACTGAGGTCACATGTATGTATATGGCTTTGCCCCACAGCTACCTTACATGTGTAATGCACATGCAGTTGTCATTGTGATATGTCATACACCAGAAAAATCAAAACCCACTCCACATTGACCAACGGTGTCACACACTCTCACACATCTGGAACATACACACAGTCAGCAAACGCGAGATGCAAACTCCTTCCTAACTATATTATGATACTACAGCAGTATGCCTTTACACAATGCACAGTACACATTTCTGGGATTTCACCTTCCCACAGGTATATTTGTAGGATGGTGACATCATCAGACTTGACAAATATGAGTATACCACTTTTAAGGGGTGTGAGTAGTCTCCAAAAAGGTTGCTCCTCCCCAGGAAGACACACGCAGTTAGAAACACACAGTTGGCAAACGCAGGATTCAAACCCCTATTTAATTGCATTATGATACTACAGCAGTACACATTTGCATGACATGCTATACACATTGCTGGGACTGCATCTTTCCACAGGTATATTTGTAGGATGGTGCCATCATCAGACTTGACAAAGATGAGATACCACTTTTAAGGGATGTGGGTAGTCTCCAAAAAGGTTGCTCCTCCCCGGGAGACACACACATTCAGCAAGTGAAGGATTCAAACCCCTATTTAATTACATTATGATACTACAACAGTATGCATTTACATGATGTGCTATACACATTGCTGCAATTTCATTGTTCCACAGGTATATTTGTAGGATGGTGACATCATCAGACTTGACAAAGATGAGTATACCACTTTTAAGGGGTGTGAGTAGTCTCCAAAAAGGTTGCTCTCTCTCTCCTCAGGGAGACACACACACTCACACACAGTTGGCAGGTGCAGGATTGAAACCCCACCTAACTTCGTTATGATTCTACAGCAGTATACATTTACACAACATGCTATACACATTACTGGAATTTCAGTTTTCCACAGGTATATTTGTAGGATGGTGACATCATCAGACTTGACAAAGATGTGTATACCACTTTTAAGGGGTGTGAGTAGTCTCCAAAAATGTTGCTCTCTCTCCTCAGGGAGAGACAGACACACACACACACACACACACACACACACACACACACACACACACACACAGTTGGCAAGTGCGGGGTACTTAATCCAAATTAAGTACGTCTTTACACTTCAGCAAGCAATATGGAGTTACAGGGTGCAATACAGACATTACTTGCTGACAGTTTGCCCGAAGGTTTTTTTCACATTTGCTAACCTCAGCAGATTTATCATACTAGGTGCATTGTGAGTATATTGCATGCATAGGCCATGATCATATCATATATGGGTTGATGCACCACATGCTGGAACACAGGGTCAAACCGGTGGCTAAGCTCTGTCAACCCAATACTGGACAATACAGTCAAGAGGAGTAGGGTCATACAACCACAACACCAACAGTCTCATACAGACCTACAATATAAGAACCAGCAAAACACACACATAAATACACATTACCATACTCGGAGAATACAATTATTAATCTGAAAAAGAGAGAGTGTCCTCCTAAGCAGACAAGCAAGCAACATGCACCTACAAGCACACACCAGAAAACACATAAAACATCAATGCAGTGTGCCTCACAATGGGCCCTAAGGCAAAACAACATACCCAACACACTAGTGATAGGTGACTCCATAGTCAGGCACACAGATGTTCCACTCACTCGGCTGGACAAGGGGAAGGTTACTGTCAGTTGTCTGTCAGGTGCTATGATCTGCTACATAACACAAGCACTTACATCAGTCCAAAACAGGTACATATATGACATGTTCTTTGTACATGTCAGTGTGAATGATCTGAGACATACCTCCCAGGACAACATGACAAGAGATATATAGCAGCTCTATGATCATGTAGCCCAGGCTGGAATGACCCTGACCTTGAGTAGCATCTTACCTTCACCTACATGATACTGCAATATAACAGAAAGATGGTAAAACTTCAACACTTGGCTGAGCTTCTGGTGTCATTCAAAGGGGATCCAGTATCTGTCTGCCTATGATGACATGATAGACAAGCCTCGTTGCTTCGCTAGAGATGGTTTGCACCTGTCACCCCTATGCTTCTGAATACTGGCCAAGGCTCTTGCTGTCCCCATATTTCCTTTTTTAGACAAGGCTCAGAGATTCATAGGTTCATAGGTAGGTACTAGGCTATTGGCCCTGGGGCCTATACAAGCCCAGCCAAAAAGGTACCCTGGCTTTTGCCACCCAAGAAATTTATTTTCCTGTGCCACTGTCCAGCAGAGACACAGAAGTGATCCCTGGGGTGAATTTCCTATTTCCCATCCAGTCATCAAGATTTTTCTTGAAGAGTGCTAATGAGGAGCTTTGTTTGATATAGATAGGTAGTTTATTCCAGAGTATGGGAAGTTTCTGGGACAGGAATCTATCCCTCCGGCATGTTCTGTTTATTGTGGTGACAAGGTTTAGGTCCCTAGAGTGTGTAGCTCAGAGGGATTGGGATTTCTTTAAGTGGAGCATGTCCAACAGCTTTGGGTTTACATAGCTTTGTATGTTAGGCAGAGATCACCTCTGAGTAGGAGATATGCGACGAAGTAAAGCTGGAGTTTTTTGAGACGGTCTGTGTAGGGCATGTGTTTGAGGCCAGTAATCCTCTTTGTGAGGTATTTCTGTGGCCTTTTCAGTTGTTGTAGATGTCTTGTGAGGTACATACTAAAAGGGGCATTGTACTCTATAATGGATCTAATGAGTGATGAGTAGAGGGGAACAATGACCTCTTTTTTTCTGCATGAGAAACCTTTTGTGATGAGGTGTGCCACATAGAAGGATTTCCTGACTACTGTGGCAATGTGATTATCAAAGGAGAGACTACTGTCCACCTGTGTCCCAAGATCTCTTATCACACTTTCGGTGTTAAGTATACTACCGCTTATGTTGTAGTTCATGGGTACAGAGTTTTTACCAAAGGTGATGACAATGCACTTTTTGGCATTGAGCTTGAGGCCATGGCTTTGACACCAGGCATCTGTCTCAGTGAGGCCCTTTTGTAGGATGTCCACATCGTTAGTAGTTTAGATTATGGCTCCTAGTTTGCAGTCATCTGTGAACTTCATTAGCCAAAGACCTTCTGTGTTAGCATGTACTTCAGAGAAGTAGATACCAAACAGGACAGGACCCAGGACTGAACCATGTGGTATTCCACTTGCCACTAGTCTGAAGTCAGATTTGGAGTCTGCTACTTTCACAGTGTGGGTTCTGTCAGTGAGCTAGTTGGCAACCCCTCTTGTGACATTGAGATTTATACCCAGTTTAGTGAGTTTATCTATAATTCCGGAATGGGGGATGGTGTTGAAAGCCCTGGCAAGATCTAGAAAGGCTGTGTGAACCACCTTACCCTTGTCTACAGCTTTGGTGACTGCTTCAAAGAGGTCTATCAGGTTTAGGAGACATGATCTGCCTTTTACAAACCCGAACTGGTTGGGGTCCAGAGTTTGGATATTACCAATGTCTTTGTTTATAAGTTCCATGATGATATGTTCCATGGCCTTGCAGACCAGGCTCATCAGGCTAATGGGGCGCTAGTTCCTGGGGTCCGTAGTGGCTCCCCCCTTGTGTAGTGGGATAACCGTCACTGTGCACCATTCAGCAGGCACAAAGCCTGAGGTGAGGATATGATTGAACATGGTACTTAGGTGTGGTGCCAGTTCGTTCTTTAGTTCATATAGAATGCAGCCTGGGATGTTGTCTGGTCCCATAGATGCTGTGCTCCTGGCTTTGGAGAGTGTGGTTTTTACCTGTGCAGCTGTGATTACAGGAACTTTGCATTCTTCTGGTATAGAGATGGGCTCTTTGATGGGTGAGAGGGGGGGTAAAGTTAGCACTGAACCTATCTGCCAGGATGTTGGCAATATCAGTTGGGTCTGTATATATGTGCCATTGTGCTGTAACTCAGAGCAGATCTGAGTGCTGCCACTGAGAATCTTGACATAGCTATAGAATGCTTTGTGGGTGTCTTTAGAATCAGTGGCAATTTTGTTTTCGTAACTAGCTTTGGAGGATTTTATCAGGGATCACAGCTTCTTACTGAGGCTGACCAGGGAGCTCCTCCACTCATGGGATTTTACTCTCTTTTGCAACAGTTTCTTCCTTCTGTTGTACAGTTTGTTTATGGCAGGGGACCACCAGATTGGCTTCCTTTTTTTGGAGGATAGCGTCTTGGTTCTGTTTGGGATAGCATGATCCATGCACTCATGTAAGTGCTTATAAAGTGCAATTGTGTAGGATTCAGTAGTCATAACTGTATTGTCCATCTGCATGGGTGCCATGAAGTTCACCACTTCTGTCTTAAGAAGCATGAAGTTGGCTTTGGAGAAATTTTTTAACATAGTTTCCTTAATGGGAGTTGGGTGCAGAATGTGTATATGTAGGGTAATTAGCTTATAGTTGGATCAGAACAATGAGGCATTGACTTCAGGTGTGGAACACCGGTCACTCAGGACAACCCAAACCCCGTAACCAACACAAATAACCACAAAGTGAGCTAAATGCTACTAATTGCCAGAAGTCTCAGCCTCCAAATGCACACACTCGAGGCACTTCTCAGTATGGAGAATATTGATATCTGTGCAGTAACAGAAACCTAGTTCAAGGCTCCAGAGAGCACACCAGCACTACCAGGATACTGCTCATTCCATACCTTCCAGCATCAGAACCTGGATCATAGCACATAGGGTTGGGATGTATCCATATTCATCAAGGATACCTACACCTCTCTCCACATCCTCTCTACAGGATATGTACCCATAGAATGTTGCACAGCAGCGTTCTTCCCACTCCACAGGGGTGGGGCCACAAAAGACCCTTGGCATTTCTGCTCTATGAGCCTGACGAGTCTGATCTGCAAGGCAATGGAACCAATCATAATGGAAGTCAAAAATAAAGAGATTGGGAACCTTCACACAGTTGAGCACACCCAGTTTGGCTTCGTCAAATGTAGATCATGCCTCCTGAACTGGGTGGATTTCTTTGAGACAGTTACCCAAGCTACAGATGATTGAAAGGAGCTGCACACAGCCTACCTATACCTTGCTAAGGCCTTTGACACCACTCCTCAGTCAGGTTTCATAGATGAACTCACCAACCTGGGCATAAAGCCATACATCACAAGATAGATTGCAAACTGGCTCACAGATAGATCCCACAAATTAAGAGTTGTTGGCTACATGTCAGACTCTAAACTGGTAACAACTGGTGTCCCCCAGGGTTTAGTCCTGGGAGCCCCTTCTGTTTGGTATATACTTCTCAGAAGTACATGCCAACACAGGAGGGTTGTGGTTGACTAAGTTTGCTGGGAACTGTAAAGTGTTTGCCATAATAGATTCCCCGGATGACACAAATATTCTTCAGAAGGGACTCTATGAGACAGATGTGTGGTGTCAGAATCATGGGCTCAGGCTTAGTGTGAAAGAATGCATAGTAATCCCGTTTGGGGAAAACAAAGTACCCACAAACTACCACACAGGTGTTACCCCCTAAAAACTGACAAGGTAATAAGGGATCTGGGGACACAAGTAGGTAGTCATCTTTCCTTTGACAACCATGTTGCCAAAGTGATTAGAAAATCCTATGTGGCCCACCTAATCAACAAAGGGTTTGCATCAGGATCAAAAGAGGTAGTGGTGGCCCTCTAATCTTACATCATCAGACCCATCATTGAGTACAGTGCACCATTTTGGATGTACTCGACTAAGCATATCCAGCAGCTGGAGAGATCACAGAGGTACCTCACCAAGAGGATTACTGGCCTCAAACAGTTGTGTTATGCAACACAACTGGTAAAACTAAATTTGTTCTGCGTTGCATAAAGCCTACTCAGAGGCACACTCTGCCTAACATACAGAGCCATGTCCAACACATAACTGTTGAACATGCTCCATCTAAGGATAACAAAATTGAGTCGCACTACACACTCCAGGGATATGAACCTCATCACAACAATGAATACAACATGCTGGTGGGATAGAGTACCATCCCAGAGACTTGCCTTACTGTGGAACAGAGTCCCAATGTACATTAGACAGAGCCCCTCACTGACACTCTTCAATAGGAACCTTGATGAGTGGATGGGAAACAGACAATTCACGCCAGGCATCACATCAGCAGCCCCACTAGAAAGGGGCTTAGGGTAATAACTATTAGAACTAGGGCTTAGGAGACTAACCAATGGGGTGGTGAAAGCTGCACAGCTTGCCTAGGCTAATATATGCCTTTGTGAAGATAGTCTACTACATACCTATGAACCTATGTGACAGGTACATGTCTACAGATAGTAGATGTGTACTTCATTGTACAGTCATGCTGTACAGCAGGCACATGCACCACATACACTGTAATGCTTACAGGTAATGGTGGCTATTATGTACAGTGGGTGAGATGTGCACCTCATGTCTTTTGTGCCATTGGGATGTGTGCTGGGTGGGACAGTCCTGGATGGCTCCCTGTCATGGTCACCCTCTTACTCACATCCCTGCCCATCCATCTTTGGCTTATTATACTGTGTTCCCCCTACATTTATAGGCACATAGGTAGGTAATAGGCTATCTGCCTGAAGGCATATATTAGTATGGACAGAGTGTCCAGCTATCACCACACATGGGGTTAGTTCCCTATGCCTCTGTGTGGTTGAGCTGATGAAGTGATCCATGGTGTGACAGTTCAGTTTCACATACACTCATCAAAGCTCCTCTGGAAGAGTGTCAGTGAGGGACTCAGCTTAATGTAGGTTGGGAACCTGTTCCAAAGCAAGGGAAGTCTGTGAGTAAGTAATGTATCCCTCCAACATGTTCTATTTATTGTTGTGATGATTATATCCCTAGAGCATGTGGCACAGTGAGCTTGGGTTAACTTCAGACAGAGTATGTACATCAGTTCTGCATTGGACATGGACCTGTCTGTTGGGCAGATATCGCCTGTGCAGACAGTATGCAACAGAGTACAGATTGAGTTACTTCAGTTTTGTTGCATGGGACAACTGTTTGAGGCCAGTAATCCTCTTGCTGAGGTACTTCAGTGGTCTTTCCAGCTGCTGAAGATGCCTAGTCAGATTCATTGCAAGTGTGTTGTGGTACTCTCTGATGAATCTGATGACTGATGAGTAGAGGGAACCTCCTTTGACCTACATGCAAAGACTTTGGCAATTTGTGGGAACACATAGCATGATTTTCTAACCACTTTGTGAATGTGTTTCTGAAAGTAGAGATGACTATCCACATGTGTCCATAGATCCCTTATTATTACCTCCATATTTATGGTGTTGGCACCTATGTGGTATTTGTATGACTGTAGCTTGAGGCCATAATTTTGACACCACATCTGTCTGACTGAGACACTTTTTAAGGATATCTCTTTTGTCCCAAACATCGGCTATGACAACCTTTTTGCAGTCATCCGCAAACTTTGTTAACCATAGCCCTCGTGTGTTTGACTGTATTTCTGAAAAGTATACACCAGACAGGAGGGGTCCCAGGACTGAGCCATGGGGGAGAGCAGTTGTTACCAGCTTACAGTCCAATAGGGAGACCACAATTCTTATCTTGTGGGATCTATCTATGCCCCAGTTGGCTATCCATCAGATGACATACGTGTTTATGCACAGGTTGTTGATTTTGTGGATACAACATGTGTGTGGGATGTTGGAAAAGGGATTTTCAAGGTCTATGTTGGTGGTGTGGAGCTCATTTCATTGATGTATGTCCTGGGTAACTGCCTTGAAAACTGTCTAGCAGGTTTAAGGACCATGATCTGCCCCTGACCAAACCAAAATGGGTAGGGTTGGGTGTTTGTAGGCTCCCAATCACTCTGTTTATGAGTTCCATAATGATGGACTCTATGGCCTTGCAGAGCAGGCTTATTCGGCTTATAAGACAATAGTTCCCATGCTCTGTTGTGCACCAACACTTGTGGAGTGTGCCAAACGTTGCTGTAACCCATTCAACAGTTTCATATCCTGTACAGAGGGTGCGTCTCAACAGACTGTTCAGGTGCAGGGTCTGTTTGTTTTGGAGTTCCACAATGATAGTATATGACCCAAGAAGAATGAAAGGCACTAGTCCGGTGAAGCAATAATACCACCTCTTTATTGAACAACATGGCAAACAATTTAAAAAGCACTCCAAACCACACTATTATATGAGAAACCAAACGGTATATGATGGATTAAGAGCTTTCATCCACAAGATCGTGGACTTCATCAGAATCAAACAAGCTAATTAAGTGATTCATTATAAGCACTTTTTGGTGCCAACATTTTGTCATATTTAAAAACATGGTCAGCTTTCTTAAAAAACATGTCTATTTATCCTAAAAAAAATTACATTCAGCGTGTGTCGCAAATTCAATAGATATTGACATGTACATAAGTGTATATGGATATATACACGAATGTATGTAGCCACTACAAAATTATTACATTAATTAATAAATAAATAATTTTAAATAATTTTAAATAACCTGTCAAACTGTACAAAAATGCTCCTAAAATCAGTCCTATAAATCATATTACCCTAAAACTATGCCTATATAAAAAAATTTTCATAAAAAATACTTCATAAAAATACTTGATACATTGATAGATTTTTACGTGAGGGATATGTGCATTCTTTTCTTCTATTCTAATATGAGTGGAAATCATTAAATATGTTGTAATATCCATTAAAAAATGTACCATTCGTTGTTATACAGTTGTTCTTACTCATATTGTATAATAATAATATATAACTAGACTATTAATAAATATGATTAAATATTAATGCAGAAATAGTTTTAACGTAATGTGGTCATTTAACCCTGGTTTAGTGGAAGCGTCAGTAAGTATTTGCCATTTTGCCTCTCTCTCAGCTATATATGCCCTGATATTCCCTCCTCTTATGTTAAAATTTACTCGTTCTAATATTTCAAACTTAAAATGGTGTGTGTTGTAAGTCTCCTGAACATGTCGGCATAATGCGTTATTAGTATCCTCCTTTTTAATTGCATATAAATGTTCATAGATTCGCCTCCTGAATTTCCATTCAGTTTTGCCTATGTAATAAGAACTACATTTAATATATTTAATATACTAGTCAATTCAGGGAATTATGAAAATATATCACTTAATCAGATTAAGTTGGGATACAGACGGATTAATATGTATTTGGAAGATATGCTATTGGATGAAAGAATTAATTTAGACTTATAAAACTATATGAAAGTGGATTATCCCATACTAGCCACTATAGTTGGAGTGCCCAAAGTTCACAAAAACATACATGACCCACCTTTTAGGCCCATAATTTCGGGCAGCCATTCGAAGACCTTCCCTATGGGACAAGTGATAGATAAATGGTTGAAACACATTTATATAAGTGTTCCCCATTTAATTAAAGACTCCTGGATGTTCCTGGGATTATTGACCTCTGAAATCTGGAAAAAGGAGTTGATATATGTAACTATTGATGTAATTTACTTATTTTCCTGTATTCCCAAGGAACAGGGTATGCAGAGTTGTAGCAATAGTATTCATGAACACTTCACCTTAGACTGGGAGCAATGCAAGGTAACAATGGAATTGATGAGTATTATACTGGATCATAATTATATTTATTATGAAGGCAAATACTATAGGCAGACTAGAGGAGTGGCTATGTTGGCAGCATGCACCCCTATATTTGCCAATTTAGTTCTTTTAGATTGGGAAAAGGAAAATGTATTCAAAAGTCAATATTACAAGTATATAATACTATACACAAGATTCCTTGATGACATATTTATTTTATGGGATAGACATGAAAAGACATTAGAGGAATTTGTAAAATATTTTAATAATATCAGTCCATTTCTTAAATTCACATACAATTACAGCAGGGTAGGAATTTCATATTTAGACACATTTGTATCCAGCACTAACGATGGTTTTTCATCCTGTATTTATAGAAAAAAACACCTTCTCGAATAATTATCTAGAATATACTAGTTTTCACCCCTTGAAAATGAAAAAGAGCATATTCAAGGGGCAATGCATTCGGGCAGCTAGAATGACTTCAAAGCAGAATGAAATGCTAGATGAAATAGAATTCATTAGCAAGCTATTTTTAGATAAGGGATATCCTAAATTTTTGATACATGAAGTTAAACACACGTTATAGAACAGTGGAGTAACAAATACTCCGCCGTGTTGGGTCGACCCTGTTGTAGTAACGAAACAGTGCAGGCAGAAGATAAAGAGTATAATAGGGAATGCATTTTGTATTATACCCCACAAGTTAATTACATCAAAGAAATGATAATAAAATATTGGAATGTATTTATCACTGATACTGATTTAAGGAAGATACTGGGAGAGGTTCCAACTTTTGTTTATAAAATGGGAATGAATCTAAAGTCTATACTGAAAAAGAACACTGGCTATAACAGGGACATTAGTAGTAATAGAGGAACTAGAAAATGTGGAAGTTGTCAGTATTGTAAAGTCATTAACGAAGAAGAAAGTATTGTCCTGGACAATATTAACAGGACTAAAATAACGTTTGTTAGAGGCAATTGCAATACTATGAATATCGTATATATGGCTAAATGTTTTAAATGTAGTTCTTATTACATAGGCAAAACTGAACAGAAATTCAGGAGACGAATCTATGAACATTTATATGCAATTAAAAAGGAGGATACTAGTAACGCATTATGCCAACATGTTCAGGAGACTGACAACACACACCATTTTAAATTTGCAATATTAGAACGAGTAAATTTTAACATAAGAGGAGGGAATATCAGGGCATATATAGCTGAGAGAGAGGCAAAATGGCAAATACTTACTGACGCTGCCACTAAACCAGGGTTAAATGACAACATTACGTTAAAACCATTAATATATAATCATATTTATTAATAGTCTAGTTATATATTATTATTATTATGCAATATGAGTAAGAACAACTGTATAACAATGAATGGTACATTTTCTAATGGATATTACAACATATTTAATGATTTCCACTCATATTAGAATAGAAGAAAAGAACGCACATATCCCTCACGTAAAAATCTATCAATGTATCAAGTATTTTTTATGAAGTAGTTTTTATGAAAATTTTTTTTATATAGGCAAAGTTTTAGAGTAATATGATTTATAGGACTGATTTTAGGAGCATTTTTGTACAGTTTGACAGGTTATTTAAAATTATTTAAAATTATTTATTTATTATTGAATGTAATAATTTTGTAGTGGATACATACATTCGTGTATATATCCGTATACACTTATGTACATGTCTATATCTATTAAATTTGCGACACACACTGAATGTAATTTTTTTAGGATAAATAGACATGTTTTTTAAGAAAGCTGACTTTGTTTTTAAATATGACAAAATGTTGGCGCCAAAAAGTGCCTATAATGAATCACTTAATTAGTTTGTTTGATTCTGATGAAGTCCACGATCTTGTGGATGAAAGCGCTTAATCCATCGTATACCGTTTGGTTTCTCATATAATAGTGTGGTTTGGAGTGCTTTTTAATTTGATTGCCATGTTGTTCAATAAAGAGGTAGTATTATTGCTTCACCGGACTAGTGCCTTTCGTTCTTCTTGGATCATATACTATCATTGTGGTTCATGGAGTTTATTTCCTGTATCTGGTTTGTTTTGGAGTTCACATATGACACAGCCAGGGACACCATGTCATCCTATAGACACCATCCGGGATTCATGAAGCTTGCGCCATGTGCCGGAGTAGCGTTGGCGATCTAGAGCCAAATATGGCCGTCGAGTGATTCAGGTAAGAGCTGTTTCCACGTGCACTACCAGCATACACCAGAACTGCACAGCTCCCAGCGCATGTATGCTAATTACCCCATGCACAGCAGTGTAGCATGCAAATGAAGGTATATAGTGATTCATGAAGTTGTGCAGGCGTAGCGTAAGCATGTAGAAATGTAAACCAAAAAAAAATGGTTTACATGTTGTCAAACATAAAATCTGAGCCATGAAAGCAGACCAAACTTACGTATTATAATGTTAATATATGCCAATGGCTAAATATATAGCCAATGGCATAAAACAATATGCACAACATATAAAAAATAACATTTAATTTCATGGCCACACCAACGCAAAGTAAAACCGTAATGCATCGGTGAGCAAACGGGATCATAAGGAAAATATATTTAGATGTCATAAAACTGTAATGTAACGCAATTCATGATATCCCCATAATAGTCAATGGCACGGATGCTGCACCACAATCATGGCGCAAGGGTTGTTAAGGGTCTGTGACAGTATTCCATGCAGTAACTAGGAATTAGCAGTCAATGCCATGCAAATGAGTCAAGTAATATTGAATCGCAAATGCTCCGCCGGCGTAAGGATGTACCACACAGTGTACTGTTGCAACACCGAGGAGTGGCCTGGAGGTAAACATGACATCAAGAGAGGAGTGCGCCACCATAGCTGTAAGCACATTGGATCATTGCTAGTCTGTGTTGCATGTTGCAAATCAAAGCCGCAGGATAGGGGTGTGGAAGTAGCCATAGCTTTGCTTAGCTGAGAGCACACAAGGTAACCGAAAGTTCATGTGAACGTGGATGAAAACGCGCACGAAACCTGGTAAATGGATGTGCACGGCGCACACCACAGCTGAAACAGGAAGGATAAGGAAGACAATAAGGAAATGCTGCAGCATGGTAATTGGAGTACAAATGAGTAATTAACACCTAGAAACTCACAGTGTGCCATAGACAACAGCTAACAAGGCTGCTAGCAGCTACCTGCAGAACAAGAAAGGGGAGGTGCCATACAGCAAAGAAAAGAGAACCGTCACAGCAGAACAAAGTAAACTTGCAATAGATCAGGTACATAACACATTTCCCAACACAATCCTGGGTTGTGGAAGCACAGAACAAGAAAGGCGGCAGCTGGATGCATGCCTAACAATGGTAGGTGAATCGGGTTGAAAATAGAAGTAAAGGGCAATAGATGAATCATGGCAGACAAGTGTAAGTCAACACCAAAGCCCCCACAATAGCAATACCTGCTGTAAAACCAATAATTAAGATACCCTGCAGCTGGAATAGCACAAACACACCGAATTTCACCAGCATCATCCATTGCACAATAGTATGAGGTGTTATAGCCCCCCCCACACACTTGTGTATTCCCAGACACTCTGCATCATTGGTGTACACAGACAGGGAACTTTTAATATGTACATGTTAGGCGCTGCCATAGCTTTGATTCACCAGCATGCATTGGAGACTGAAGGTGGTGTGGAGGATGCTGCTGACAACCATCTCAGGCACCGGAGGAGGAGAAGAGTGTTCAGACCCAGGGTAACTTATCAGGGGCTACATGATCTGGAGATAGTAGAGCATTACAGGGTGGACAGGGACATCATACAGCAACTTGTTGAGCTGTGCCGGCCATGCCTCAGAGCCAGAAGTAATTGAGGGGAACCCATCCCAGTGGACACAAAGGTATGTGTAAGCTTGAGAATACTAGCCACAGGTACTTTCCAAAGGCCAACTGGGGATATCATGGGGATCTCACAGGCATCAGCATCCAGGGTACTCCACCAGTTCCTGGATGCCATGTTACCACATGCCAATGAGCACATATACTTCCCCCAAACACAGGAGGAGTTGGCCAGCAATATGCGTCTCTTCCACCATGTGGCGGACTACCAGGAGGTACTAGGTGCAATAGACTGCATGCACATACACATCAAGTCACCACCCAGTGAGCAGGGTAGGTGCTACATAAACTGCAAGGGATTTCTCTCCATCAACTGCCAGGCTGTGTGCAATGCCCAGGGCATTATCATGGATGTGTGTGCTGGCAGTCCTGGAAGCTATCATGACTCCCACATCTGGCATGCTTCACAGCTGAATCAGGTATTTGCCAGGGGGGGACATCCCATATAGTCACCTGGTGGGGGATGCTGGCTATGCACTGGAACCATGGATGATGACTCCCATCAGAAATGCACACACAGCCATTCAAAAATGCCATAATGAGGCACACACAGAAACCAGAATCATCATAGAGTGTGTGTTTGGGATGCTGAAATCATGGTTACATTGCTTGGACATATCTGGTGCAGCCTTGCAGTACTTTCCAGGAACGTGTTCCCACATCTTCATAGTATGTACCATGCTACACAATATGATCCTGCAGAAACAGCTGCAGCAGGGACAGAATGGTGAAGGCCCTCACAGTTCACCACCATTGCCAAGGGACCCACAGGCACAGGGGGACTCAGACCACGAGCACCCTGTGTTAGCCCCAGTAGGCAGACAGAGGCATGCCCAGTATGCCCATGCCTTGGCAAAGAGGGAACATATAGCACACACACTGACAGTGTAGGAACTCATGGACTGACACCCTTCTCCACCTGCACACACAGCAAACATGGATGGGACACACACACAACCACCTGTAAATTGTCATGTATAGGTGGTCTACTGTGTGCATCCTACATAGGTAGCCCTGAACTATTGTACACACAACCGCCATTGGCACAAGGTAAGTCAATATCTGAACAGTAAATTAAGCTATCAGCATGTGTCCATACTGTATGTACAGGTTCATAGATACATAGGTAGGTACATGGCCAACTGCAGAGGCCACTCATAAGCATAGGCAAAATGTGTCTGCTGTCACCACCCCATCGATCAACTAACTGTCCCTCTGTGAATCAGAGCCACTTGCGGGATCCCTGGAGTGTAGCTACTGTTCATCACCCACTCTGCAAGTATTCCCCGGAGTGTCAGTGAGGGGTTTTGTATAATGTAATCAGGGTAGTTCCAAATAATGGGGAGTATCCCTGACAGGAATCTTCACAGATGTGTACATGTTACATAGTATACCTGAAACACAGCTTGCATATATAGGTAGTTCTCCACAGAATAATAAACATGTGGAACACACAACTGCTGAAATGTGCATTAATCACCCTTGCACTACCAGTGCCTGCTCTGAGAAGTAAGATATCACTGCCAGGATTAGAACACGCAACTATGTACACATTCATCACAATAACATACCACTAAGCTACCTGAGATGTACCAATGGCAGTCGTGTATACTGACAGGATAAAACACAAAAGGTAGGAATGTGTTGAAATAGGGAAAACCGGCATGTACACAATGAAATTTGTATATATATATATAGATATATATATATATATATATATATATATATATATATATATATATATAGATAGATATATACATATATAAATATATATATATATATATATATATATATATATATATATATATATATATATATATATATATATATATATATATATATATATATATATATATATATATATATATATATATATATATATATATATATATGTATAGAGAGAGAGAGAGAGAGAGAGAGAGATATGTCGATATATGGGGATATACATATATATGTAGATATATAGATAGGCTAACAACATCTACATAACCATGGAGGTACATATAAATGAGATACCTACCACATACCGACTGCTTTACATACCGATGCGCGTAATCCCGAGGCTTAAGGTTCGAAAGAATACAGTACCGAAACACCAGATGTGTGAGGTGTAATCTCACAATGTTAATGGACAGTTAGTCAGTGCTTCTGGTGTTGCGGTTTGGGTAGGTTACTGTGTGTACATGTGTTTCTTAGAGCTGTAGTGTGTGTAAGTGTGTGTTCTTTGTGTGGTGTGTGTTCTTGGGGGACTATAATGTGTGATTGTGGGTTAGCTTTGTGCATCTGTTTGCCCGACCTAGGATGTAGAATATTAAAATAGGGGGTGGTGTGGGGGGCACAGACACCTACATGGGCGGTGTAGGGGCGGCTTGACCACCTGCTCACACATAGTGTAGGATGGTTTGTTTGGATGTGTTGGGTTGCAGTGTGTTTGTGTGTGCATGTGTGTGTTCCATGTTCGTGTTACCTTCGTGAGTTACTGTCGATGTCGGTAATGTGGGGTATGGGAGTCTGGTCCCGGTACTGTGTGCGTCGGAACACTGTGGTTTCGGGATTCCGTAGGTCTCCCATATACAGCGGTTGAAGTGTTCACATATGTGTATAACATAGACCATAGCAATCACACATTCCGCCACTACCAACCTTTATGAGCAAAGTATATGGAGAGTATATGCCTATGCACCATTACAAATATGTGCTATGGACATGAGCCAATGATAGCGTTACCAACTGTCTCACTTTGCGAGGGACACTCTCTCTTTGGGCGGTTGCATCCTGACCAAATATTATTTATTTATTTATTTATTTATTTACTTATTTCAGTTTGATTACCGGGGAGGTCCACTGGGCTTGGGGGCTCGTTTTCAGTGGAGGCCCGGGGAGAAAAGCTCCAACAGAAACAACAATTTTAATTACAAGAAAGAGTTCAGACACAGATAACATTACAATTAACAGGTGGCTACAAAATGGTCTACAATACCAATATCAGATTGCTAATCAGCAAAAAGTATTAACAATTTCAATTAAGTTCAGCAGGAAAAGATTGGCATATTGTATAAAAAGCAAATAAAAAGCAAAGAAAAAAATTAAAACATTAAAAACTTTAACATTTAGAAGCTAATGCAATTAGTATTTTAGAAGAGGTGAGGAAGGTAAGGAGGTTTGCCTAGGTAGCTTAAGCATATAGTGCAAAAATGCTTTAGTAGCTAATACATTTAGTATTTTAGGAGAGGTTAGACGAGGATTAGGAAGGTATAGAGGTTAGCCTGGAGAGAAGGGGGAATATAGTTTGACTGGTGTAGGTTGAAGAGTACAGTTGCATATCCTATTTAGATAAAGGTGAGAATAAAGTTGGGTTTTGAATTTGTCTAGGTTGTTGCAGGTTCTTAGAGAGGTGGGTAGGGCATTCCATTTTTTAGCTAGGGTAAAGGATAAGAGAAGTTGACCTGCTGGGTGCTTTGGTTTTTGTACTGTGATACGGTTTTGGTGAGAAGATCTAAAGGATCTGAGGGGGGTATATGGTTGAAGATTATTGGAAAGAGCAGGACACTTAGTAGGATGGAACACTAATTTATGGGCTGTGGTGAGTTGGAGAAAGTTAAGATGATTTGGGAGTTCAAGCCAGTTTAGAGAGTGAAGGGAGGTGCAGTGATGAGAGGAGGATTTGGATTTAGTGGCAAATTTGGAGATTTTATTGTAGCATTGTTCCAATTTGGAGGTAAGGGTAGATGATAGGTTAGTGAGCAGAGGAGTGCCATATAGTAGAAAGGGAAGGAGGTAAGTAGAGGCAAGGGTTAGTCTAGTGGAAGGGGACATAAAGTGGATGTTTCTATACAGTAGGCCAAGTTTTATATATATTTTTTTATGTTTAGCTGAATATGAGTATTGAGTTTGAGATGGACATCAATTGTAGCACCAAGAAGTTTTGCTGAGGTTACTATTTCAATCATGGAGTTGTTAAGGCTGGTTATTTGGAAACAGTTTCTATCAAGAGATGAGGATTTGGAGGGGGAGAAGAGCAGGGTCTTAGTTTTGTTGGCATTTAGGGAGAGGTGATTTTGGAACATCCAGTTTTCAGTGGTTGAAAATGCTGTTTGGGTTAGTGCTTGGAGCCCTGTTAGGTTAGGGGCTAGGCAGATCAGAGTGGAATCATCAGCGTATTGCACATTTGTGGTGTTGGGGATAGCTTTATGAAAGTTGTTAATAAAGATGTTGAATAGTAATGGGCCAAGAATGGAACCTTGAGGTAATCCGGTAGGGGTAGGAAGGAAGGTAGATGTTGCTTGGCCCCATTTCACAGCTTGGGACCTGTTTGAAAGGTAGCTAGAGAACCAGCAAAGAGCTTTTTGGCTCAGGTTGAGGTCAGAAAGATGGTTTAGAAGGAGGGAGTGGGAGATGGTGTCAAAATCTTTGGATAGGTCTAGTAGAATGGATGATACTAAGTTACCGGGGTCACGTGCAGAGTTCACAGAATGAAGAAAGGAGAGAAGGGAGGTGTTAGTACTGTGTCCTGGGTAGAAGCTGTGCTGGGTAGGAGAGAGTAGTTGGTGTTCAGTAAGGAAAGGCATGAGCTGTAGGTGGATACATTTTTCTAGTATTTTGGATATAGGGGAGAGGATGGCAATGGGATGGAAATTGGAGACATTACAATTTTTGCCCCCTTTGTGAAGTGGAAGAATGAAAGCAGAGCACCAGAGTTTGGGTGCATAGGATTCGAGCAGAGACCTATTTATTAGGATGCTGATGGGAAAAGTAATGGAGTCAGAAGCTATCTTTAGGAATGATGATGGGATGTTATCAGGGGCATTGGAGCAAGGCTTTAGTTTATAGAGCAGCTTCTTTATTAGGTCAGTGGGTACTGGTTGGAGGTTGAAAGTGGGTGAGGGTGAAAAGGGAGAGGAGGATTGATTGGGGGGGAGGGTTGTTGTTGGTGAAAGTCTTGGTTAGTTCGGCGATAGAAGAGGTGAAGAAGGAATTGAATAGTGAGGCAATTTCTGGGTCAGATTTACTGGTGTCAGGACAGGGATTGTTTTTTGTACCTGGTCTAAGGAGGGAGTTAATGGAGTTCCAAAACCTGTTTGGGATTTTTTGAGTGGTTTTCTTGTAGTTTGATGTAGTAAGACTTTTTATCGGTAATGACTAGTTTTTTGGCAAGATTTCTTAGTTGTTTAAACTTAAGGAACATTTCAGGCTGTTTGTATTTAAGGTAGGCTTTCCAGGTTTTATCCCTCTGACACATAATCTTTTTTGTCTCATTGGTGAGCCAAGGGGTGGTTTTAGTTTTGATTCTTTTTCTTCTTATTGGAGCTTGGGAGTTAAGGACAGTTAAGAATGTGGAGTTGAAATAGTCAACAGCTTCGTCTAGAGGCAGAGTTTTTAGGGGGGGTTCCAGTTAGCTTCAGGGAGTTTGAGAAAGAATTTTGATTAAAGTTAGTTAGGTTACGAGTTTGAATAAAGTAGTGAGAGAGAGGGGAGGAGGGAGTAGCTCGAATGGAGAAGGCAGTGAGGTGGTCTCCTAATGGGTCAGGATTGACACCAGATTTTATAACTTTGTTAGGATGCGATACTAGTATCCAGTCAAGTATGGTGCCAGGGGGGTTAGTTTTGTTAGGTCTGGTAATGGAGTTAGTAAGTTGAGTGAAGTTGAATAGGTTGATAGTTATGGAGGGATTAGGGTTACTGCTTTTCCCCAGTCAATGTTTACATCTCCCAAAATAAAGGTTTCTAGTTTAATGTTAGATGAGGACCATGAGAGGATGTCTTCCAAAGTATTGGTATTGTTACCAGGAGGAATGTAGAGGGAAATAATACAGATGCTTCTGTGGTTGTTTATTTTTAGTATGCCAATAACTAGTTCTGCATTATTAAAAGAGGGGATGGTGTTGGGGTCATAGTTAGGAGGTTAGAGTAGATTAAAGCAACTCCACCTCCTCTTCTATTAGTGCAGTCAGATCGGAGAGAATGAAATCCTGGAGGTAGGAATTCAGAGTCATTAATGTGTGGTTTTAGCCAGGTTTCAGAGATGGCTGCTATGTCTGGGGAGTTATGGGAGAGCCAGGCATGGAAGAGTGTTAATTTATTTTTTAAACTTTGTGCGTTGATTGTGAGGAACTTGAGGTTTTTATGAATAGTTTTATTGTTGGAGCAAGACTGATTTGTGGGAGAGAAGTTTGGACCTGGATTGGGGTGTATGTCGCCAGTTAAATGAAGGCAAGTAAAGTTGGGGATACGTTTATTAGATTTATGTTTTGATAGATGATGTTGGTAGTGAGTATGAGAAATATATTAAATGTGGCAAATGTCCTGGGATTGTAGGACATAATTATGTCCCATATGTACTGTAATAGTTGCATACATTAGTTATTTCTGTATGTAAAGTACCTGCATGGTACAGGAAACAGGATAAGCAACTAAACTGCTACAAGAATAAGCTTATAATTAGGCAAGAAAGGAAAGTTCTATCACTTGTACTGACCATGGGTTTGTGTCAGCCTGTAAAATCAGATGTGTGTTCCGAAAAGGACCCACTATGGACATATGAAATGGTGGCAACCCTAGCCAAAGAGGGTCAGTCACCAACACAACTACGATGACAGCAAATACCTATGACAGAAATACACAGCTATCATGTAGCAACACGTTATTACATTCAGATGTATTACCGAAGGGATTCAAGGACTAACATCACCTGCATGCTATACAGGAACCACATAACAGTGCCTTAATGAATCAGCCTACAATTACCATTGTATTAGTCCACAAAAGGATAGGTGTTCAAATAGGGAAGGAACCCTCATGCACACAGTGATTATGTATAAAAGCAGTTCCTACACACCTGCATCTGCTAAGCACACCCACCAACATCACCCCCACAGAAACAAACCAAACCAAAGCCAAAAACCAGTTAAAAACAAAAAGAGCGAGAGACAAACTGAGCGATATCCAAGAAGTAAAATTAGATGCAGTTTTATTAGCGCTTTCGGAGGGGTCGGTGCCTCTCCTTCAAAGAAAAAAGTTAAAAAGATAAACTATTATGGAAAATAAGATGTACACTTTTACTACCTACACAGAATGTACAAATTATAGACTCAATTTAATAATGTATTATAAATGGCAATAGCCAATCAGTGCCTTTCAGGCTTAAAATATTAGAGGAACACTAACCATACCTTATATAAATAGCTTGTTCTAGTATTTTAAGTCCACGTAGAAGGACAAATTAATCAAGAACCATAATTGCAATAACAACTATGTTATGCCATTTAAAACCTTTTAGAAATTAAAGAATGGTAAATGAAATTAATAAGAATAAAAATAAAAATAAAAACAACCAACATTTATACTAATATGTATCTAACCATAAATTTATATATTAACTACAGAAAAAATAGTGTTAGTAATCATTCTGGTTAGAATGCCCAATTAAACCTTTCCAGCACCACTAATAACCATTAACCTATCTTTATCTTTTTAATGGAGACACTATGCTTAACATATAGGCATGCATTACATTTTTTTTAATATAATGTCAACCACTACAGTTGTTTTTTTATATGTGTGAGTCATTAGCTTGAATTGTAATAAAAAGATAGGCGATTGATATACATGATAGTATATATTTTTAATAATATGTTTTGTACATTTGTTAGTGGTGATTTGGTTTAATTCTACATATCTTTCCACCTTCTAAATATTGCTTCACACATACTTTGTTATGGGATTTATATCTGTTTCTTTAAAGAATGGCAAAGTATCATTATTGACTTAATTGACTCATTAGTTTTATTCATTTTACTATATAAAGTTGGTTAATTGATTTGTATTTTGTCTGAAGAAGGAGAGGCACCGACCCCTCCGAAAGCGCTAATAAAACTGCATCTAACATCACCCCACACCCAAACATATTACAGTACAAACTGTAAAACATCACAAATCATTCACACACTGTACGACATCTGCAGAAGCCTTAACATACCTTATCAGAGACGCACTAACATGGCCCTATGTGAAATAGCTGCTGTTATACAATGGAACAGCTGCTGATGTAATAGGGTTTGTTTATACTAATCCTATTTCAGAAGGTTGTGCATACACCAGGATGTGTTAGCAAGTAGTGAGTAACAGCAGAGTATGCTACACTTGTACACCAAATCAAGGATGTCTGGTGAGCACACTGTACACCACATAACAGTTCATGCATAGCCATATGGCCTTGAGCTGGCCAAACATCCTTGCCAGACTTAAACATCTGCAGAAGTATCAGGTACAAACAAACCCTGCATAAGTAGCACTGTTCCGAAATATAACAGCTGTACTCACATGTAGAACTAAATCATCTAGCCATTACACACAGTCCATGGGAGTCATGAAGCTAATATATCTCTGTGTGTCTCCATATAGCTGTTGAAATATATCGCAATAACACATCTAGGGTGTCTCCCTCGAAAGTAAGGCAAACGGACAATGCCCAAAAGGAGTACTCATTTATACACCACTGTTACCATGGTATCGGCTAATGGAGTAGCTGCACAGCTGATGTGCATCCAATTAACTACTTTGGAACAGCAATTGGTGGACAGGATAGCACATGTTACTGATATGTAACTAGAAAAGGATGTGTAATCACACATTCAAACCATCCGTATGTACCAGCGGAACGTTACAAAGAACATTGAAACACAAACCGAAAAGGGTTGAATCAACAGTTAACAACACCTCGGGTTACTAATAAGGTATGTAGAACAGTCAGTATGTTTCTGTATGTAGTACTATTCTGTAGGATTTAAAGTGCATGCAATTCATATAGTGGAAACAGTTATCTTGTAGTGATGTATTGTTGAGAATAGTAACGCTTGTAGTATTTGTGTGTACTGCTGTAGGTCACAAGGTAAACACCGCATACACCACAAGGGATGCTATAAAAGGGCTTTGAACAGAAATACTCCTCACCAGCCGACGTCAGTAGCAGGGATGGTCCAACAAGTATGTGCTATAACAGGGGATAGTATATGTTGATATATTGTAACTGTAGCCATATGTATGGGTGTATTACAGAGAATAACATGTGGAAGGTTGGGCAACTGTGCAAGTATGTTTTGCATTGTGGGATATTGTGCCAATAACTGTGTAATGTACAGTATTGTAGGCAGATATGTATTACAAGCTACATAGCATTACTGTAATGTTAGGCAAACATTAGTTATGTCAATTGGCATTTACAATACACAATAACAGGATACATATGTCTTTTAGTGAGCCGACAGTTTATCAGCATGATAGCAAAGTAAAATGGAAGAGCTATTTAACTATCCATGGACATAAGACATGTAATATGTGCAAAGATAGGTACTAGGCTGTCTTACCAAGGGTATCTGTAAGCCTAGCTAGCATGTGTTGGCTTTCGCCACCCCCATAGGTTGGTTCCCTGTGCCTCTGAATGGCAGAGCCAATAGTTCCCTGTGCCTCTGTGCAGCAGAGCCACTGCAGTGATTCTCGGGGTACATGTCTGTCTCCCATCCACATGTCAAGGTTTCCCTTGAAGAGTGCTTGTGAGGGGCCCTGCCTGATATACATTGGAATCATGTTCCAAAGCATAGGGAGTGTCCAGGTCAGGAATCTATCCATCCAGCACATCCTACTCATCGTTGTGGTTAGGTGTATATCCCTAGAGCATGTGGCTCTTAGGGGCTTCTGTTTAGGTGGAGCATATCCAGCAATACAGGGTTGGACATGGGCCTTGTATGTCAAGCAGAGATCACCTGTGAGTATGCGGTATGCAACTGAGTACATCTGGAGTTTCGTAGGTTGGGCTGCATAGGTCATCTCTTTGAGGTCAGTAATCCTCTTGGTGTGGTACTGGTGTGGTCTTCCAAGCTGTTGCAGTTGCCTTGTAAGGTATATCCCAAATGGGGTGTTGTATCCTTTAATGGGTCTAATATGACATGTGTAGAGTCACAATGGCCCCTTTGATCTGGATGCGAACCCATTAGAGATTAGGGGGGGCATGTAGAAGGATATTCTAACCACCTTGTCATTATGGGTATCGAAGGAGAGATTGATATCTACTGTGGTTTCCGGATCCCATATTACCTTTTCTGTATGTAGGGGACTAGCACCTATGTGGTAGTCCACAGTTAATTAGTTATATCCAAAGGGGATGACTATGCACTTTTAGGCATTCAGCTTGATGCCATGATATTAACACCAGGTATCCGTCTCAGTGTGACCCTTCCAGAGGGTGTCTGTAACAGCTGGGGAAACAATTATGTCCCCTAGTTTGCAGTCGTCTGCAAACCTTTTCAGCCAAAGCCCTCCTGTGCTTGTCTGTATGTCAGGGAAGTATATACCAAACATGAGGGGTCCTAGGACTGAGCCCTGGGGGACACCAGTTGTAAAGGGTATACAGTTAGACCTAGGGTATGCAACTCCTACTGTGTGGGTTCTGTCCATGAGCCACTTTGCAAACCATCACATGACGTAGTGGTTAATGTTCAGGCAGATGGGTATGTTGATAATACCAGAAGGAAGAATGGTGTTGAAAGCCTATGAGAGATCTAGGTAGGCTGTGTGGACCTCCTTACCCTCATCTTATGCCTTGGTAACTGTATCTACAAAGTCCACCAGGTTTAGGAGGCATGGTCTGGCCTTAACAATGCCAAACAGGGTGGGTCAAAGGTTGAGCGGTACCCAATGTCTCTGTGACAGTGATCCATGATGTGCACCATAGCCTTGCAGATGAGACTAGTCAGGCCTATAGGGAAATTGGTCCTGTGGTCTGTTGTGGCGCCACCTTTGTGGAGTGGGATAACTGTTGCTGTGCACCATTCAGGGGGCACTATGCCTGATGTGAGGCTATTATTGAACATGGTGCGTAGGTGGGCAGACAGTACAATCTGAAGTTCATGTAAAACGCAGCCTGGGATGTTGTCCGGTCCCATGGATGCTGTGATATTGCCTTTAGAGTGTGCAGCTTTGAGAGGGATCTGCCAAGATGTTGCCAATATCAATTGTTTCTGTAATGTTTATGCCTTTGTGCTGTGATTCAGAGCAGATCTGGTTGTTGACATCAAGATATGTGACATAGCTATAGAATGCTTTGTGGTTGTTGTTGGTATTAGTTGCATTATAGTTTTCATAACTAGCTTTTGAGGATCTTATAAGGGCTCTCACCTTCTTACTGAGGCTGGCCAGGGACCTTCTCCATGCATGGTATTGTACTCTCATTTTCAACAGTGTCTTCCTCCTGTAGTACAATATGTTTATGGCAGGGGACCACCAGATTGGTTTAGTTAATTAGGAGTATAGCGTCCTGGTTCTGTTTGGGATAGCACAAGCCATGCACTCCTGTAAGTGCTTATAGAGTGCATTTGTGTAGGATTCAGCAGTTGTAACAGTACTGTCCATCTGCATGGGTGTCATGACGTCCACCACGTTTGTCTTAAGAAGCATGTAGTTGGCCTTGTAGACATATTATACTGTGGTTCCCTTAATGGGGGTAGGTGCGGGATGTGGATATCAATGGTGTTCAGCACATGGTCTTATCGGACCAATGAGGAGTTGGCTTCACATGTGGAGCACCAGGCACTCATGTTGGTAATGACTAGGTCTAGGATATTGCTCCCCCTGGTGGGTGTGTGGATATGTTGAGTCAGGGCATTGGTGTTTATGAATTCCAGAAACCATCAAGCTAATGTGTTGGTACATGAGTAGTTTTCCCAGTTAATGGTGGGGTAGATTCAGTGAGACTTATGTGAAGAGTGTGGTGTTGTGCGACTGTGTACCTTCTCCACATGACAGTCAGGGTCAGGCTTGGTTGGAGAGACCTTTACCTCCAGTTTGGCTAGATGAGTGCATCTCTCACAGGTTGTAATGTTGGTTGGTAGGTGGAGAGGCTTGTCTGTGTACATGAGGCAATATGTACATTGTCTCAAGATGTCCAGATTCATCAGATAGACAGGTGAGAACACTGGCAGTTGACTCTTGGATATGCCTGAATATAGAACTACATTCCCCTAGATAAGTGAGGAAAGTGAGTACAAGAAGCTACATTACTCAACACAAGTGAGAAAAGTATGTACAAAACCTGTTCACCCTTACCTGTAGGTGATGTGGAAGATTGAGTGCTATAGCAATTATTAGCTTACGTAGTATTTACAAGTCCTGAACAAGTGCTTAGCATGAATAAGCAATCCAGATAGGGTCTTGGATAATATAAACACATGGCGCCATCCCCCCAACAGGTACATAAGCATATATCCAAGTACACCACAGGGCCCCTGTACCCATAACTATGCAGGTACAAGCTGCACTCAGTCTGCATGGGACCTGCCCACATCACAGGTTGTATCATACACATATGGCAAAACAAGATGCTCTCCACATACACATCATGTAAATTATAGCTCCATGTCAGGTTGTGTACACACTGAATGGTGCACACCAACAGGTATCACAACACACAAAGGGGGAGACACCACTGATAATGGGACGTACTGCACTACTACCCTGCTGAGTCTGGTCTGGAAGGCCATGAACCTTGATCACTTAATTGATGTCAGCAGTACAGATGTAGATGACAGTATGGTTGATGTCACACTGCATTTCATAACCTTGCCAGGTCATAGGGCATCATCACCCATACTGTGTACCACCTACACTCGGTATACTAGATGTACATTCCTATGTCAAAGGAGTATTTTGCAACAGGACTGCTGGCAGAATCAAAACTACAGAAGGTGTCTGAATAATACATGATCATCACACCAGTGGCAGCTACAGTATGTCAGGGTTAATGAATTATATTCCCCCTCATTGTAGTCCATACCTCACAGACAAACAGAAGGCATCTGCCTATTGAAGTATGCAAATGACTATGACCTATGAGCAATAGCTGACTCGCATTGTCACCCTATGTTAATAACCCTGTATCCATGAACTACCACCTAGGCAGCAGCCAACATAATGGACACTTGTGTGTGAGGGATGCAGCTGGGCAGTTGTCTTTCCTGTGATAGCTACATCACCACACCTGTCAGGGAGTCATATGTGGCAACCCTAATAATGATAGGGTGCCATTCATGAATATAGAGATCATTGTCCAGCCATACAGAACACTCAAGTGACCCATATCAGATCACATATTTCCTTTAAGGGGTATTGACTATGTGCAGATGGCCTATACCAGCCTTCCCATTCCCCATCTCCACTATGTAGCATGATGCATACCCTGAATAAATCCATGTCCAACCCAGTGATGTTGGACATGCTACATGTACTCATCCTGATCTCGAACACATACTTCATGGACATCTAGCTACCACATGCTGGACAGATCCTTGTCCCATACACTTGACATAGTCCTGCCATACTATGCATTCCTGTCCATCAAAGCTGCACATCGCTCCCCTAGCAGACATGGTGTGATGACTGCATGGTAACGTGTGGTATATGTATTATTAACCCTATGGATCAGAAATGTGGCACTGCTCCACCTGGCTCTCAGACCCGCCTGTCAGCTACTGCCAGGTAACCTTTCATCCTAGATGCATACATGGCCCATAGCATATAGCCCACTAGTTGATTTTGACTGTACATGCTATAGTTGATATCCATCCCTGCAAATACCATCTGGCTAGCCAGTGTCCCATGTGTATCACATGTGTAACACAGGTGATACATGGCAGGATGTTGAATCACTGTACAGTGCTGTGTAGATGTATATGGCAGAACACATACATTTAAAACCTTATGTGAGCATGTCTGCAGGGTCACAGGTCATGTCTGTTAAAGGCAGTGTAAGCCCTTATATGTGACATATACACTGCATCAAGGTCAACTGCATTAATGTGGACACATCCAGCCATGTGCTGATAGGTACGAACACCAGTAAAGGCAAACAGACATGACCACATCAAGACAGCAACCACATGGAGTATGAGCAATGTAATCAGGTGACACACACACATACACATATATGGTGATAATATCCACTCAACATTGAGTGTCACATGTGTGTGACACAAACATGTCAGTGTCATGTAGGTTTGTAAATACAACTATTTAAACTGAATTAATGTGATACACATGTATGTTCAGCTGTAGCTCTGTATGTCTCTGAGGTACTGTGACCTGTCTCCATCATTATGTCTTCCAAGTATGCTGCGTGCAAGGTTTCCCCCTTTTACATGCTTGGAGGATGAGGCCCTCATCCCATACCTACTTGACAATCACAATATCCTGTTCAGCCATGTGCCACAGGATGCACAGCAGCAGGATGCCCTGTGGATGGAACTTCACAGGAAGGTTAATGATGTGGGTGGCCACAACCGCACATACCAGCAGGTGCGCAGACACTGTACAGACTTCATTAGATGTGCAAAACAGTGTGCAAATGCAATTTCCAGGGAACAAGGTGCAACAGGTGGTGGACCACCAACCCAGCTCCGACTCACATGTACCGAGGAGCTATTGGCCAACCTGGGGACACCTGCAGAACCACATCTACAACCTTAGCTGATATTGTGGAGGTGGGTGTATCTTAACTACTGAGCCTGGAGTTGCCTGGTAAGTCAGAACTGCAACTATAATAACTATATTCCATATAGCTGCATGTGTCACTGTACAATATGTAATGTAACATCATATGCAAGGCATGTATACACACATGCCGCATACTATAATATGCCACTCTGTGTATGCACACATGTGCATACACCATAGTATAGTCTAATGTACTGGTGTATGTGTTATGCACATTGCTCCCTGTAGCCTTTATACAGGGGTGGATTATGCTCATACTACTGTGTTACTCCTATTTAGGTACCTCTGGCATTCTGCTGTGACAGCAGCCCATTGCAGGTGAGAGTGTTATTATTTATCAGTAACCGTAATGCACAAATCTATCTGCCATGTGGCCATTCACAACATGCACACGTAATGTATGGTCCTGTCACAATATACTGGCCGGACCTGCAATGCATCACAATGACTACCCATGTGCAACACTTGCAAACGTTGTGAATCATCTCACCAACATGAATCCTCACAAACTTTATTGCCAGATGTGTTGACAGCTATACATACAGTGGTGGAGGTGCTGTTCACCTTAGGAATGTACAACAGATCTGATCTACACATGTGGTGAATACAAACAGTACTACACAGTGGGCTGGAGTATGGCCTGCACACAGGTTTCACGGGTGTGGATCATAGCCCTGCTATGAATGTCACACAATGTGATGTGCTATCTTGACATGTCTATGACATCTATTAGCCTGGCTGCTACACTGCCTACCTAACCTGAAAACATATCCCACATACCACCCTTTATCTGCATAACCCTGTTGTCAGTGGAGCATATATGTCATATGGGACAACACAGACATGTGAAATAGATGCCCATCACAATAATTTGGACAACACATGTACACACATGGCCATGGAGGATGGCCAGAGACATGGAGCAACACACACACAATAGACATGTTGTGCTTGTGTGTACACCCTGTCGCACAATGGCTACTTATGGTTTGGCCATGGTCTTTGTATAATAGTCATAATCTAGATGTGGAACACTAGACATCCTACAGGCCTGTGCACATCTTGTGTAGGTGTAATATCAATTCACCACATAAGATGTGTTGACCATCTTGAGGGTGTTGCAACATGACAGCAGTTACCTGTACAGTATCCACATCAGGCCACAGATACAGTACATTCCCGCTGCTGGTGATGGACATAAATGCCATACTAGCTCCTCATGTGTGTGTGTGTGTGTGTGTGTGTGTGTGTGTGTGTGTGTGTGTGTGTGTGTGGTACACAGATGTCATATGAGACATGGTGTACTGATGTGTTCACCATGTCTGGCCATAGTTGCCAAGCTGCAGCAATATGGTTGCAGATGTGCAGGGGTGTCATCCGTATACCCATCAGTGACCTGTGTCACAACTTCCACATCATGGTTTAGTGTGTATACACCTCAGTGACGTGGGTCACATTCCACAGTATATATATGTAATGTATCTGAACACAGTCATGGCTATGAACCCTGTCTGTAACTCACACTGTATAGTACTAGAGACGCCTCATGATTCCCTGCAATGGCCATGCACATCAGTTAAATTTGCAGTATATCTGTAGGATGGACAGACAACACTGAATTGGTACACCATTGCCCCACTGTATATTTGACAGGACACCATTGTGTTAAACATGTATGCATGTCATTGCACACGTCAGCAGATCACGTCATACTACATGTGATTATCAAGGTCATATGCCACACATCAGGCAGGTGTACTGTTAACCTGTGCTGGTCCACATGGTGTAACACAGGGATGTATGCTAACCACTACTATGATTGTGTAATTTGCATGCCATCTGCTATGACACATGCATGCTGTTGTGTGCAACCTAGGGATGTATGATAACTACCACTATTATTGTCTGCGCTGCATGCCATCTGCCTTATCACATGCATGTTGCATGCCTTCTCTCATATCACATGCATGTGCGTGTCTATTGTATAGATTGTAATGTACAGTTCTTGTCTGCCCTCACAGGTGATGTAGGTGCATTGCCCTCCTGCGGTACATCAGATGTTAGTGTCCCCACAGACTCTAGCAGTGATGATGAACATATAACTGGGACACAGAAAGAGTTGTCAGGGGCTGAAACTGTGCCATTGGTTGCCATTCCATCTATATCCACCTCATCCCCGCACACAGATCCCATACCTGCATATACCCCATCATCAGTGGCCATAGAGGAAGGACAGTTGGTGTGTGGTAGCTTGGAACAGGAAAGTGTGGGGGCTATGGAAAGTGTGCCTGCACACCATGGTGTCAGCCAAACTACTGGTGATGCCCCACACAGGCACAGGGCCAGTGCTGCTCATAGGAGGACCTCTGGCCAACATGCTCCTGCACGACAGAGCACAGCAGCTGGTGTAACCAGACGCATGTTTCAGGCTGTAATGGAGGCACAGGCACGTGCTGAACAGCACAACAGAGAAGATCAGAGGCTACAGAGGGCTGCTGTCCGTTCTTGAAACAACAGCATCCAGGCAATGGTAAATGCTCAACAGCAGATTGCTGATGCTTTGGATAGACAGTTGAATGACATGGTCCTTGACCATGGCATGACAATCCGCGAGCGTGAGCTGTCTGTGTTGGAACATCTGGTAGGAGTGAGGCATCTGTCAGGTGGACGTAGGCCTGCTACATCACCTGTGTTAGGTCTACATGTATGAGCTACCTCACATGCCCGCTCCCATAGTGGCGGTAGCAGCAGCAGTGCATCTGGTGCTGTGCTGTCTACACTACGACACAGCAGGCCATGTGCACGTGGCCTGGGACGGTCCCAACAGGGTCGCAGTTCCAGTGGACTAGTGACATCAGACAGTACCCAATCTGCACCTCTGTCTGGTAGTGCCCATGCAACCCCTGGCAGGCAAAGGTCACATGTCCGTGGCAGGACACCGTGAACTGTAAAACCTCACCTGTATAGTCTGCAGCTGTCAATAATACCCCTGTGTAGGCCAGACACATGGGAGAACCATGTGCAGACATACACATACACACTGGGCACATATGTAGGGCACTGCAACACACACATGCATAATATCCACACACACACAATTAGATCAAAGGCCCAAACCCACACACATGATGTTCATAGGTTCATAGTTTAGTACTAAGCTAACTGTCCTTGTGAGCCATTTTAAGCCTAGCCAATTATCCCTTGTGAGACTGAAACCCTGCACCTTATGTTTGTAAGGCAAACACCTTAGTCATTAAGCCACCCTCCCATGGTGCAGCCTAGGCCTCTGACAAACATTAACACCCTGTGCATATGATGATACCTGTGCGGCATCCCTGACATCCACACCATCAGTGCAGGGGCATGCTCATACAGTCTGATGAACAGGGTGAACAGACTAGGATGATATGTGTAGTTTACAAATGTTGAGGACTGTTGACAGGCAGCAGATATACCATGTAGTACAGGTGTACAATACTGTTAACAGTATGTGTCTTGTGTAACAACAGTAAATGCATGTTGGTCATGATGTTCTGCTGTCCTTCTTCAGGTCTAATTGCACATGCTGGTGGATGTCAGTATGTGCAGTTAAGTGTCCCATATGTCAATGTGGACTACTCACAGGTATGTATGAATATACCAGCATGCACCATGTAGCTGCCACATACCAGTGAGAATGTCTCACGTTACAAACACGTCTACCGTTCCAAGAGCATGATAGCTGTGTATTAAGCTACTGTGGCCACAGACGTGACATCCATAAAGTGTGACATCACAGGTACAGTTACATGGACTGGTGAGGTAAGAGAGTGGTCTAGCTGATTACAAGGGTAGAGGCCAGTGGGACGTGTGATGCCTTAATGGGAATCAGTAATACACATTCCCATGACAGGATGCCAACACACAACTGCACCCACACACTCAGGTATTGACACTCATGTATTCAGTGACACTGTAACACACACACACACACACACACACACACACACACACACACACACACACACACACACACAAACTCATGGCTTCACTGACACAGTAACACACACTCGCACACAGTTGCTACTGGTGGGATGAGGACCCCTGCCTATGTGCAAATCATCATTACAGTACTGTGCACCTACATGACGTGCCACAGAGAATACACATGTACAGGTAGTCAGTACGGCCTAAGATCGGGGACATCAACACAGATAGTTGAATGCATTGCCTGGATGGTGGGAGGGGTCTTATCAGATCAGTATGGTAACATACATCCTCACCCCAGGGACCAGTCAGCCCTACATACACACACTGTGGTATTCAGTAATTAATACACCTATGTCATGCACATACAGATACCTCACATGTGTGAGATACACGCCCCTGCCTATGTTCTGCTTTCTACATTACAGTCTGTACAGATGTGTACACTAGTGTACAGGAGAGTAACAATTGAGATGTATTCCCCACAATATGTGACATATATGGACACACACGCAACCACACATGCCAGAACTGTGAATCTCAGACCTGCCTAGCTTATGTTATGTATGTCAGATGTACAGCAGTATTGCACATGTTACAAACTGTACTGATGCTTCCTGTGCCAACAGTGCTGATATATGCACTAGGGACGTCATATCTATTAATAGATGTCAAGTGATTTACCTTCCCTGTCACCCTGACCACTGCCTAAGTTGTGTGTTATGTCCTTCAATTAATGAAACCATTGCTTACCAGTTACACAGGGTATTGTAGGACCGCTTGTGACACACCTGTGAGCTGTCCACAGCAAACATCCATCTGCAAAGATGCCCCGCCACTTAGCTATTTCCACACATCTGTCCATACCTGTGGTACATCTTTCTGTACATTCAGCATATCACCATATACAGTTGGCAGTGTTGAGGCTGCATTGTAGCTGCATGATGTACTAGGATACACGCCACCTGCATACATCAGCAACTGCACACGCATGTTATCTGAATGCACAACACTACGTGTACAGGTGTGTAGGTCCTACAATCCTGACATTTGGTCATGTTTGTAGGCATTGCAATTGGTGGATATGTGTAATGACACACGTGACACATGGACTGTTGTATGATATGATGGGTGACCAGTACAGAGGGGATGTTACCTCTGTCAACATTGATATCACACCTTATGTACTGTTAGCATTCAGCAGCCATGGACCTACATTCCATGTGCATGTGTGTAATGGCTGTAGCCACCTGTTTGTACAAAGGACTACAACAGCTATGTTATTTACAGGTATGTTGGGTGTGTGGCATGTACATACCCAGGGTAGGTACATGTATGTCATATCCATACATGAGGGTGTGTACTGGTGTACAGCAACAGACATCTGCTAATGGAAGAAAGTACCAAGGGCCCTTGGTATGTGTACAGCTGACCTGGTCACAGACAGTGGTATCATTGCATTGCATAACACATGATGCAACTGTGTCAGTACATGTGTACTGTCTACAGTTGATGTAGAGCTTAGTACAGTACACAGATCAAGGGTCACATGGTGGTGTACTCATCTGTCATACAACATGTATGGTTGCGTGTTGGTGGTCTGAGGGGATGGTGGTGTCTGCAGTTTACATCCTAGAATGCAGCATGTGTCACTGTGTCCTGCACATGGCTCATCTGTGATGCCTTTTGTGGGGGGATTGGTCAGTACATGTGAGTGGCCTTTATGTATGTGGGTACACCACGTGGAGCAGTCCATACCTGTGTTATGGCCCACATGTCTGGTTCTGAGGTATATGGTGGTAGTGCTAGGTTCTGAGGTATATGGTGGTAGTGCTATTGTGCACTACAGAGACATCAGCCAGGTGTTACTCACTGCACAGACGTCAGTACTCCCCACTGTTGGATCTACAGTGGCCAGCTGTGAATATGGACGCTACACATCTAGCACTGGTTAGCATAAGAAAACAGTGCAGGTGTCCTGTAGGTGTATGGCAGTTAACCTGTGTTTAGGACATTTGCCTTGGAATGGCACTGTGTGGGCAGATGCGACTTGGGTAATATCCACACTCCCTTGTATCATGGATGCATGTGATATGCGACAAAGTCCTGCCTACTGTCAGCCATGTCATCCCAGAATGACAGCTGATGTTGTGTAAAAGACCAGTGTGAAATATATGTAGAGTAGCGTTCCCACTAACAATGACAACTACTAACACCAGAGCCCATTACAATGTGTTCTTTACATCTACCTGTAATAGCATGGCCACACTGGCCCTCCGTGTTTAGCATCAGAGTGCATCCCAGTCAGCCCTGTGCTACTAGGAGTATGAGCATGCCCAGTATATCCTTGTGTAGATGGACACATAGTAGTGCATTCTGACTAGCCCTGTGCTACTAAGTGTGTGAGCATGCCCCCTGTGCTACTAAGTGTATGTGCATGCCCAGTATAGTGTAGATGGACACATAGTGCATTTCGAACAGCCCTGTGCTACTAAGTGTGTGAGCATGCCCAGTGACACCTTGTGTCGGTTATGTGCCTCTGTGTATGGGCATGGCCATTGTAATCCTGTATAGTGGTAGTAGTCGTCCATTCTACAGATGGGCATACTCCAGGTCAGGATGGATTCCAACTTTAAGCACACAGGTTCACAGGTATGTACATCTTAACTGTCAGCATCCTTGTTGATGTCTGCATTCCCAGACAGTCATAATGACAGCCTTGACATGTGTAGTCTGTGTGGCGTGATTCATAAGTATGTAGTATTGTAACAGTAATCTGTAAATAGGCAGGTGTTCCGTACCCGGCACTGGTGTGTGTGTGTATGTCTGTCCTCATTTGCTGGTGGACTCTAAATTGCTTTTAGACTACCCACTCTCCATACATTTCTTATACCCACTGTTAGCAAGGCCGATGATGTCACCCATCTACAAATACACCTCTGGGAGAGCTGTGCCCCAGTAATCTTGGTAGCGCATTCTGTAACAGTGAAATGCTGTAGTGTAATAAAGTAGTTAGGTTGGTGTTCTAGTCCCACACTTGCCGTGTGTGTGTCTCCCCATTTGTCTGAGGACTGAGTAATACCTTTATACTGCTCACACTCCATACATTTCTTATACCCACCGTTAGCAAAGCCAGTGATGTCACCCATCTACGAATACACCTCTTGGAGTGCTGTGTCCCAGTAATATTGGTAGCGCATTCTGTAACTGCGTAATGTTGTAGTGTAATAAAGTAGTTAGGTCGGTATTCTACTCCTACACTTGCCGCGTGTGCACATCCCCATTTGCCTGAAGACTAAGTCATGCTTTTATACTACCTTCACTCCATACATTTCTTATACCCACTGTTAGCATGGCCGATGATGTCACCCATCTACAAAACACCTCTGGGAGGACTGTGTCCCAGTAATCTTGGTAGAGCGTTCTGTAACTGCATAATGCTGTAGTGTAATAAAGTAGTTAGGTCGGTGTTCTAGTCCCACACTTGTGTGTGTGCGTGTCCCCATTTGTTTGAGGACTGAAAAATGCTTTTATACTGCTCACACTCCATACATTTCTTATACCCACCGTTAGCAAGGGCGATGATGTCACCCATCTACAAATACACCTCTGGGAGTGCTGTGTGGCAGTAATCTCAGTAGCGCGTTCTGTAACTGCATAATGCTGTAATGTAATAAAGTAGTTAGGTCGGTGCTCTAGTCCCACACTTGTCATGTGTCTGTATATGTCCCCATTTGCCTGAGGACTGAGTAATGCTTTTATACTGCTCACACTCCATACATTTCTTATACCCACTGTTAGCAAGGGCGATGATGTCACCCATCTACAAATACACCTCTGGGAGTGCTGTGGCCCAGTAATTTCGGTAGCCCGTTCTGTAACTGCGTAATGCTGTAGTGTAATAAAGTAGTTAGGTCAGTGTTCTAGTCCCACACTTGCCATACGTGTGTGTGTGTGTGTGTGTGTGTGTGTGTGTGTGTGTGTGTCCCCGTTTGCCTGAGGACTGAGTAATGCTTTTATACTGTTCACACCATACATTTCTTATACCCACCATTAGCAAGGCCAGTGATGTCACCCATCTAAAAATGCACCTCTGGGAGCGCTGTGTCCCTGTAATCATGGTAGTGCATTCTGTAACTGTGTAATGCTGTAGTATATTAAAGTAGTTAGGTTGATGTTCTAATCCCAGACATGCTGTGTGTGTGTGTGTGTGTGTGTGTGTGTGTGTGTGTGTGTATGTGTCTGCCTGCATGAAACAAGTACAGTGCTTTGTAGTATTTGCTGTAGCACGTGCCCTGAATGCATGTTGCTGCAGTGTGATACGGTAGGGGTTTGTATACAGGACATGGCAAGTTTGTGTTTGTCTGTCAGAGCCTGTGTAGAGGTGGCTGTGATTGTCTTACCATTGGACATGTTTGGGAGTGGGTTTTGTAGTTTTCCTATATAGTATCCATCTTATGACACATTGGTCACTTCATGAGGAGTACAGCTGTCAGTCAGCCATGGCACTGTGTTGACAAGCCATACCCATACATCCGGCAAAAGGGCTGGTGAACTAAGTATGCAGCCCTACTAGTACCAGGTATATGTCCCGCACCCATGTGCCATGCACATACATCCTTACCTAGGATACCCCACTATGTTGCTAGTAGCATGCACATTGAGGACAGATCGTAGGCATGGTGTGACCGCAGTGGCTTGCAGAGGACATAGTACCCTGTACAGTGGTACAATAGGCACATATATGTGGACATTGTTCCTTCACTATGTTCCACAATGAATGGCTGCAACATATGTGGTGCCATCATATGTGATCCACTAAGACCAGACAATGCTGTACACATGTGCCCTGTATGAACCCATGCCACTGACACCACGGAATACCTGTCCATTCTATCCATGCAGGTGCAGGACTGACCTGTTCACTATAAGCAGGTTTCACCACACCAGGCTGTGTACACTACATGTGTCTGCCAAACCAGGTATACCTGTACATGTCACTGTACAGTACTGTGGGACATGCACATCCCAGGCAATGTCCATGTGAAGGACTATCAAACACAGACATGGCAATAATTGTAAAGCTATGGCCCTACACAATGGTAACCAGGATGTCAGGCCAGATAATGCAGTACCCATCTGTGTGGGACATTGCAGACACTACACCCCTGCACTGCACACCATTGTCGGGAGACACAATGGCAAGGATTACCCCCACCCAGTCTTGTACAGCCATCTTACACAGCCAAACACTACACACCCATAGAGCAATGCATACCTGCATGACAGTACTGGCACCCTGTACCTGCGTGTGGGTTGTGATGCTCCCAACCACAGTCACTCCCAGTATAAACCTTGTTGGCATACCAATAGTTGTCAAGCACTTTCACATGGCCTAGCCCATAGAACCTCTAGATATCCCCTGTGGTGCATGTGGTTCTGTGTATTACTGTGGAGTGGCAAACTAAGCAATTACATTGTGTATTTGCCGCCCTGACAAAGGTGTCAATGCATGTCCATTAGAGTGTGGTTGTGGTGACAATGGCATCCATTCACGTGGACTGCCGTGTGCCACACCTAATGTATGTCTACTATATCTGTTGCAGATGGCACTCACTCACCTACACACATGTTCTTACAGCACTGTAACATGCCACCGCTGTGGCATATGTAGTAACATCATGCACATGTAATAGTAATGAGTAGTCAGGGGTTTGCCCCTGTACTATTCAGCATGTGGCAGATTATGGTTAAGTCTCCAAGCCCTTCCCTGGTGTATATTGCCTGTCCCACGCACACACTCTCTAGTGGATGTGAAGGTGTACACCTGCACAGCAGCAGCATGTGTATTGTAACAGATGGAAATGGCCAGGTGATGGCCTCTGCACCTATTGCAGTCCTCCTCCTCTAGCTGATTGCATGTCGTACAGCTGTGATGGTGTTCCCATAGCCATCTACATGATAAACACAGTACACTATCTAGGGAAACATGTTATTATCCAGCCATGACAGTCACTGTGAGTGGTACCTGGATGTGGTGTTCTGACATGGCATCGCAGATGATATCTGGATGTACCTCAATCATTTTCAACAGTGGGAAATAGCTTAGTGACAGGAGGGTGATGTGCCACACAAATACAGCATGTAAGTGTATCTATGCTGCATTGAGACTACTGCCTGTTTAACATGTGTGTGGTAATGGCTATTCTGCATGTTAAAATACAGACATGACAGTACTCTGTTCATGAGAGAACCCCATCTGTAGGGCCATCTGTGAACAGGTCAGTGTGTGCAACCATTTGTTTCTTGTTTTACACACTGAACACACTTCAGTGCATAGCAAAAGCATGGTGTGGGGATTGCAGACAGTACATGATGATAGGGATGTGTTACTGCCATCACATCCCTGACTGGACATGTGTCACATGAGACAGTGGTATGACTGACACTGTGTGGGATTCCCAGTAACAAGCCAATGATGGGCAACTGTTCATTGCTGCGGTCACACATCTACTACACATTGTACAGTTGTCATGCGGTATATATGCATGTGTTGTGCTCCCTCTGCAAATGTATACCATCTGTTGTGTTGGGTTGCTGGTGATATCTATGCATACTGTCGTAGGTAATCCTGTATGCTGTTGTCTATCACTAAGCCATATGTGGGTTTAAAACGCAACACCATAGGCTGAATGAGTTGGTAGGTTCCAGCAGATCCTGCTGTCCCACTTCAGCTGACCATGGCATGGAGCACTAGCACATTTGGGGCCCAGCCATTAACATCAACCTCTGTTGGCTCTGCTCCACCTTCTAGTGGTACCACCACTGAGGATGGAGCATGTCCCCCTTGGGTGCGGGACCAGAGAGGTACATATCTGCTGTCGTGTGGTCCCGGACATAGTGAGTAGGTGACTCCCTAAGGGGTTATGAAGCCAGATTCACCAGTTCAAGGTCAGAGTGTCACATTTACAGGGTGATGCTGCCCCTCCTGGACAGCCCCAGCACTGCCTCCTTTGCAGCTGTGTAGGTGCAGTGGCAGTTGCCCATGGTTGGAGACCTCCGTCCCACTGTTCTCATGGGCTTTTGAATGCTGAAGACCCATCCCCATCCAGGGTGTATCCCCCCCACATGTGTCATATACCAACCCTGTATGCTGTCATTTCTGTGCTTCTACCTATCCTCCATGGCCATACCTACACTCCTTTCCCAACATCTGACCATCACCTATGGACACATAAGGCCATTCAGCTCCTAGGACACCATCTGCCCTATACATAGCTGTCCATTACACATGTGCCCACTGGACACATGAAACCCTTGTAATATGCATCATAACATACTACTGTTATCCTCACCACTGTCCCTCAGGTGCACGGTCCTGGTATGCACATCACTCCTACATGGTCCAGGTACACATGAGGAGGATGACTCCATTGTACACAAAACACTACCGGTCCCTCTATGGTTACCCCATTTACCTTTATCATGATGATGATGTTGCACACAGCACATTGCAGGAGTACTGTTCACACACAATGATTGGACAGGTACTGTTGTGTTAATGTACATTACACGCATAGAGTGATGTATACGGCCAATGTACAACTATTGTCTGTCTGAGGGAGTCCTGTGATCACATAGAGCAACACCACTACATAATACAGGTGTCGCTTGTGTTTCCCATTTCATTCATTTGTAATGCTTTGTTGTCACATGGTATGTCCCTGATACATCTCTATATATGTATGTACCTATATGCTGGACATAAACACTCACATGTACATCTACATGATAGGATACATTCCTATGCTGTTGAATGACTGCACTGTATGATATCCTCTGGTTACAGCCTCTTACGCTCAATTAGCCTCTACATTGCTTAACCAATGCAATACTCGCATACTGGTACCCAAACATGCTTACACCCGCTCGATCCTGCACTTGCTAATGCACCCGCATTGGTGCTTGCATCTGTCACTCACACCCTTGGGTGTGAGCGAGGACCACAATATTACCTTGTGATGCTTATTACATTGTACTACATGACTCCAGTATCGGGATTGGCCACCCATTAGGCAATGGCATCGCGTTCGACTGTACGGAATTAGCGGCCTGTCCAGTGACACAGTCATATTTGTGTGTACCTCATACAATGTGCTCCCACCTTGTGATGCCTATTACATCAGAATACATGAATACAGTATCAGAAATGGCTGCCTATTAGGTGACAGCATGGCGTTCGACTGTACAGAATCAGCGGCCTGTCCGGAGAATCATTCCTATTCATGTGTTCCTCTTAGGCATACCTTGTGATGCCTATCACATCGGACTACATGACTACAGTCATAGCCGGCCTTAGGCATAGGCCAACTAAGTGGCCGCCTAGGGCACCGCTTTAGTGGGTGCACTTTACCAGTATTTATTTGGTGTAGGTAGACCAGGATGGGGGCACTGGGTGGTGTGGTGGGGGGTGCCATTGTGCCCTCTGCCTAGGCCACCAGTTGACCTAAGGCCACTCCTGACTACAGTATCAGAAATGGCTGCCCATTAGGCGAACACATGGAGTTCGACTGTACGGAATCAGCGGCCTGTCCGGTGAATCATTCATAATTGTGTGTTCCTCTTACAATCTGCTCCCACCTTGTAATGCCTATCACATCGGACTACATGACTACAGTATCGGGATTGGCTGCCCATTAGACGACGGCATGGCGTTTGACTGTATGGAATCAGTGGCCTGTCCAGTGAATTAGTCATATCTGTGTGTTCAGCATACACTCGGCTCCCATCTGGCTGATACATGGGAACTGAGACCCTGCATTATAAATGAGTAGTTGGGTTGTGGTAGCCACATCCGTCGGACGGGTCATGCTACCGTATACCTATTATAGGTTTGCCACCTTCTCAATTGGCCAAAGTAGGACTTTAGGGTTACCACCTGTCCCACTTTGTGAGGGACAGTGCGAAATTAATCAAGACAGCACATGTCCAGATTACAGGACATTATTATATTCTACATTTCATTAATAATTGCATACAACAGTTATTTTATATGACACTTCTATATGTTATGTGAAGGAGCATAAGCAATTCAAATGCAGCTAGATTAAGCTTTTATTTATGCAAATAAGTGCAATCCTGTACTATGCACGGCTGTAGGTATGTTTAGTCCTGGAATGTCTGACATTTCTACAGACCATGTCCCACTCTGGCCATTTGAAAAGGTGGCAACCCTATAGGACCTGTATCTAGAGATGTTAGACTTTGCAGGGCAGCACACCCACAGCCAGTAGAAAGGGGTGTACTTCACTGTTTTGCCTAAATAAAAGGTTACTTTTGTAGCATTATAGTTGCTTATGTTGTTGCCTATAACATTTAGGTGTTTCAGCGGAACATAATTGTTTTATGCTACTATTACAGACAATATAGGTAGTCTTTGCCCTAAATCACAGGACATTTACCTTAATTACAGTTATTATGCAGGACACAACTGCCCATAGGGGAGTGTCCCTCGCAAAGGTGAACAGGTGGTAACCCCAAACCTATTATTCTATCAACTTTCTAAGGTAGTCGGCGGAACATGTGCTTTTTCTCACTATCAGACCTCTCATACGAATGGGGAAGAATAAACACTGAATCAGGGGCACTGCATAATGACCTCAGGGACACATTTAGAAGGTTGGTGCTATTAACCTGACCCATTGATGGACACAGAGTACATATGTATTCATACACATTGTCTGAGGTGCATGCAGTTTATGACTCTCATTATTCATTACGTGCATTCTGCCACCTTTCCTCCTAATATCACTAGTTCTAGGATGGTTTAGTTGAGACTGTGTTAAGATTCTGATTCGTAATCACGGACATCCCTGGTAATCAGGGACAGTTCAATGATATGGTCCCTATGTATTCCCCCAATGGTTTATGGACTGTCCAGTAGATGTGCTCTTACAGTATGGGCGTCTGCTATACCCACATCGGAATATTACTTACACCCACGGGGTGGTCCTAATTCATGTCTGCCAGTCAACATGTGCATGCCTAGCCCCATAATCGCATACCCGTAGTTCCCCCACCTGCCACTACTCTACAGCACTCATCCTTACTGTGGGCGCAGGTGGATGCAGGTGGGATATGAACACACCCATACATACTGTCCACTCTCTCAGTATCAGGACACATGTCGTACATTGTGTCAACCCATGTGTTATCAGACTTGCACAATCTACTGTTCCGTGTACAGCTACATCCTGGTCATAATGGTGTTCCCCCATTGGTTGAAGATATCAAATTTTTGGTGTCCTGCAAGGGATATCACTGTCCATGTTTAAAGTGTAGACCTTGTAGATCTCTCCCACTGGTAGTTTCCTGCTGGTGGTCTGGGAAGCAGCGTTGTATTTACCTTTATTGCATGTCTGTATGTCTCACCGGCCTAGCTGGGGGGGTGATAAGTAGACGTTTGTTGAGTGGACCTCCCACCAACATATGCCCGGTCTAAACATGTTACCCGTAACTGCTGTAAAATAACCTAGGTATATACATGTGTATAATTACTGTAACATATATATAGCTATTTACATTAATATATACAGACATATCTGCATATGTATTCATACGGGTCAACTTCTTTTGACCAACTCCCATTTGCCCGACACTCATTTGCCTGAGACCAAATGACTGAAATCACAATTGCCTGAAACTTCAATTGCCTGACACTTCATTTGACTGACAAGTATTATTAGCAAGAAAATGGAATATGCCCCCTTCCCCACTGTAGTGCGACCCTGGAGTTAGAATATATAGTTAGGGGGGGGTGGGGGGCACAGCCCCCCACAAGGGGGGGTGAAGCCCCCCACTTCATTTCATATGATATTGTTAACTTTTGATGTAATATTGCTTAGTAAAAGGAAAAGTAAGTTGGGGGCTTCACCCCCCCCACACCCCCCCTTGTGGGGGGCTGTGCCCCCCATACCCCCCCTAACTATATATTCTAACTCCAGGGTCGCACTACAGTGGGGAAGGGGGCATATTCCATTTTCTTGCTAATAATACTTGTCAGTCAAATGAAGTGTCAGGCAAATGAAGTTTCAGGCAACTGACATTTCAGTCATTTGGTCTCAGGCAAATGAGTGTCGGGCAAATGGGAGTTGGTCAAAAGAAGTAGATCCGTATTCATACATGTATATTCATATCTTGCTGTTTTTTATATATATATATATATATATATATATATATATATATATATATATATAAATGCAAAACAAAACCAACCAGTACAAGAATATAACAAATTCAAACCCAAACGAACGGAGAAATCTGAAACAAATTCCAAGTAAGTCCCAATGGCTCACTGAGCTAGAAATGCTGCTCACGATACTAAATAAAAGCTCACAAAGCTTATAATATAGTTCACAGTTCAAAGTCAAAAGCCAATGCTTTCAGTAGTAAAAAACAGCTTTAATAGTGCACAGACGTTAGCGCTTTCACGAAACCAACTGTTTGCTTCTTCAGACGTTACAATTCAAACATGCATCAGGTCTTAATAAATATTACACATCACTTCCTGTTATTGTGTCATATCCTCTAGAAACAAGTAAAATAAATTAAAGGGATATGCCTCTAAACACATAAAATCTATAATATATGAGTGTGTCTGATGCAATAATCTATAAGACTTGTAAAATAAAGTAACATATATACATGTTTTAACAAGATAAAAACTGAGTTTCAATTTAAAAGTGGTTGGAGACAGAACCTGTGAAAATATAGACAAAATCATCTCAAAGGTCTTGCTTTTAATACAGGTTGCAGGGAGATAGATTCATTTAATCCAACACCCCTGTGTGCCCCCAAGCGAAATATCCATTTCATTTCAATTTCCTCGGTGGTGTTGGTTAAATCCCCACCCCTCATATTGTGTCTCACCACATGTAAAACTTGAAATAAAAACTTGTGTTCTGACCCATGGGTTAACATGTGTTTCAAGATAGCACTATATGCCTCACCCCTAGAGTAGGCATACAAGTGATCTCGTATTCGTTCTTTCAACGATCTATTTGTTTTGCCCACGTAGAAACAGAAACAGACCTGACAGCACGCGACGTAAACTACATCCCTGGTATTGCAGTCAGATCTGTTTCTGATATCCCATAACCTGCCGTCATTTGGGTTTCTAAAAAACCTAGACTTATCAATGTATGCACAATAATTGCAAGAGCCACAACTATGAGTACCATAGTCGGGCGGCAAACGATCGATACTCTTGTTGTGGCATAAGTCAGGAAAACAAAGTATCTGTTTTAAGCTCTTACAGTTACTGAAAGTATAACTGGGACAGTTGCCAACTATATCTCTGGTGCAGGGATCTAAGACCAAAACATCCCAGTTATTTGAGATAATGTTTTGAATGGCTGAGGTGTTTTTGCCCAACGGTAAAACTAAAGGTAGCTGTCGATTTACAGTGCGTGGAGCCAGTGGGATTGCCCTCCTGTCAGAGAAATGTGGCTTTCCTCTGCTATGTCTTAAGCGTGATACAAAGTTGCAAATATCATTAACTTCATCAATTAA